>NW_016690198.1:7878596-8268285 GCF_001604755.1 Lepidothrix coronata | reverse complement strand
TGCTTCTTACTACCTGGCTCATTTCAGCCTCCTTTCCTTTTCACCACTCAAAAAAAAAAAAAAAAGTAAATTTTTGATGCTGATAAAGACAGCTGTCATTTCAAAGGGACAGGAACCTACTGGCATTGTCCTGTTGGGAACATGCATGTCCATGTATATACATGAATGTGCATATATACAGACAGCATAAATTAAAAAACTGGTATTTTCTCCATCCAAGTTTTGAAGAAATGGTCTTATGTATGTGTGCTATTTTAAATGGTAATAAGATAAGCAGAAATACTATAGGAAAAGATTGCTGAAGGACTCATAGAACAACAGGAAAACAGACTAAGGTGATTAAATACTAATTTTATTATTATTATTAGGACCTAAAATCCTATGAAAACTTTTCTTTTTGTGTATGTGTGCTAAATACTAATCTAATCTTATTTCTTCATTAGCAATTGCTGTAACCTTGAGGAAATTTTTAAGAACAGCATTTATTTACTAATATTCTGGGGTTTAAAAGTTGTTTTGATCACCCCCTTTGTTTATGCATTAGAAATGGGACGTGTTCAAATTTTCAATCCCTGGAGAAAAAAAAAAAAAGTAGAACTTTCAAATGGTGTTTCTCACTAATTATTTTGGTGCTTTGACAGTTTACCAGCCTGTAATTACTGACTTTTCATATTACTCTGAAATGAAATAGCTGTAGCATGTTCACTGTATTTACCAGAGATGAATCACCTGATGCCTGCCATACTTCTACAGCAAAGGAGAAACTTGCTCTCAAAACTCTGCAAAATACAGTAGTAACACCTTGGGGGTTTGTTTTATTGTTTCCAGGGTGCTGGGTGCACTGCACTGGTGGTAGCTGTGGTGGCAAGGAAGTTAGAACTTACCAAAGCTGAAAAACATGTGCATAATTTCATGATGGACACCCAGCTAACTAAAAGAGTAAGTCACACTTTATATTCATAACTGAAAAGGAAATGTGTATTAATTTATTTCTGCATTTGTTTTAAGTAGTCTCCTGCTCAATTCTTCTGATGAACTTTTCATGAGTGGGATTTTGAAAGAGTAGAAATTCAATGCCTTGAGTTTTTCTCTGAATTGAGGACAACTCAGAGAAAACTGAGTTCTCAGAAACTTTAGAGGATTTGAATATTCTTTAGAGGTTCCTTGTAGCTAGAAGATAATTGGTGTAACCATCAGTTAAGTGCAGTGAAACTAGGCTATTATATTAAACTAAAACCTTTTGTATGGCATATGAGAAGAATATAACTTTTTTTTTAGCTAAAATAGGTGAAATGTCCAATACATCCAAGAATTTCAAGCTATGAGAGATGTTCTAAGGAAACAATATATTCAGGGTTTGTGAGGAAGATAATCTTTCCTGGTTTTTTTTGCATTCAACACAGGTTTATTTAGCAGCATATAGTACTAGAGGGCCCTGAAAGATGTTTGTATATAATATTTTTAGAAGAGATTAGTTTTAAAAAAATAGAAATCATTAGTATTTATAAAAATATTTTAAATTTAAAAAAATGCAGCTAACAAGGTACTAGGAATCCTTATTTACTTAAATAAGACAGGTCAGCGTTGAGAGAACAAGAAAATGAGTAGTGACTGCACAGTCCACTCAACGTGTTTAATCTTCATTATTGAGAAGAGCCAATGTGGAGGCAAAGGTCAGTATACCCACAACGGTAACTCAGCAGAGTTTCTTCTTACTGATGGGTGCAGAGGGATGTCAGTGCCTGAGATGGAGACAGTTCTGCTCCAGATGAGGAGGGTGGCTGCCTCCTCAGCACAGCTCCCTCAGTGCTGTGGAGAGCTGTGTCATGTCTCTAACAAGCTGTGTTTCTCAGCACACTGCTCTGGTTGTGCTGGCTCTCTCATTTCTGTGCTGGTTACCACTAGCAGCCTGGATCTCTTAGCAGTGACAGTGGGGAAAGACTAAGGATGAGTGGGAAGGCAGTTGTATAGGTATAAAGGGTGTCTGACATGAGGTGTTCTGATCTTGTTGAGTTACACTCCTACTACAGTCGGTTAAGACTGCAGATATTGGACTGCAGAACACAATTTGTCCCTTCCTAACAGTCATTTTTCTAGTGTAATCTGGCAGCTGAGCTCAAAATGTCTTTCAGAAGAAAAAAAGGTTTTGTAGAGATTGGCCATATCTTGAGTCTGGTGTTCATTTCTGACTTTTGAAGTTTATTTTATTTGACTGTTCTTCATAAAAATCTAAATATCAGTCTAATGTGTTATCCAAGTGGTGCTTTGGTAGCTTCAAACTCATGAAACTTGAAGCACATAGAAAACAAACCAAGTAAACCAATCTGAGAGGCGCATTGGGTCACAAGTAGTTGTGCAGGTGCTAGAGAACTTTCTTCACAGCCTGGAGACAGCCATACCTCATGGAAGTGCAAGGGCTTGTTAGAGATTGTGAGGAGCTCTCTAAAACATGAGTGTGCTCCCACTAAAGAGAGGACCAAGGTTCTCCAACACTTACAGGAACCCACTTACAGGTAGGGACCTCTTGCTGGGAAGAGCTATTACATGACATTCCTGCAGTGCCTTTACTTAGATGCTGACTTAGCTCTGACACTGCAGTGACTGGAATGATGTAAAGCTAGAGACAGAGAAAATAAAGATGAATAATAAAAACATTTTTGCTTTGCAAGTTACCTAGTCATTCTGGCATTAATCAACATTTCATTGAAATTATTTGTCTGTTGTTTTCAAGCATTACTGAAATTTTTGGAAGGCCTAAAAAGGAAATGTAGGTACTCTTACCTTTAACATTTTATGGAAAGCCACATTTAAAAAAAAAATGAAATCACTTATGAAATATAACTCTGTCCACATTAATTGACAAGATATTTTTTCATCTTCTCAGAGAATAATAAAAAAGAAACGAGATAAATATAAAAAACCAAGCAACCAAAAAAACAAACAAAAAAAACCCCTAACCTGTTTAAACAGCTCTGGAAGCTTAAAAGACTGTTGTATTCCTAAAAGAATTAAGAGGTACTAACCACAGAATAAGAAAGAGAGAAATTTTATGGTCCTATTAAATACAGTTATTTACCACACAGATAATGCATTAGTATTTCTTCACTGTAATTTATATTACCATAAACACCAAACAGTGCTAAGTCTCTGAAGAGGGAAAAATTATTCTGGGATGCAAAAGAATTTGATCCCAATATCACATCTGTAAGTAATAAGGAAATCACTCAGCAGTCCCCTTAATCCAGTTATTGCTTGCTCCCCTCACTGCTGCAGCTTCTTGATGTACCTACTTCCCACAGTTAAGGCAGCATGTTAAGAGCTTTAGAAAGAGGTTATACCAGAAAAGTGGAAACATAACACAATACTACTTTTGTCAGCTTGGTGTTTTTCTTTTATTAAACAGGTGAAAAATGCAGCGGCCAATGTACTCAGGGAAACATGGTTAATTTATAAAAACACAAAGCTGGTTAAAAAGATAGACCATGCAAAAGTAAGGAAACATCAGCGCAAATTCTTGCAAGCTATTCATCAGTAAGTACTATTTTGCTTTCATTTTCCTGTCAAGGTGTTTTCTCTGTTAGTTTCCTTTTCCCTCATAGTCACTCTTAGTCCCCAAGTCCCATCCTGCTCCTCTTTTCTCTCCCCCCACCATTCCCTTCCCTTTGTAGAAGATTGTGGATTTTTCTGTTAAGAATAAGGCAAAGATAAGGTTTTACTATGTTACCTGCCTACAGTGAATAAAAGGTATGCTGGCTGTTTATCTCTATATAAACTTGCTAATGTTTTTTAAGAAGTTTCCCGTGCTTCTTGAATTATCTAAGACTTTTTTTATTCTTTGCCACTAAAACTATCCTTTTTTTGTTATTCATTTGGTTACAGGTAGTAAGATGCAAGCTACAATAGACAGAAGAAAATAAAAACCATTTTCTTTGTAGTAGGTGTTTTCGTATTTTAAAACCAGAATTATGTGATAGAAGAGAGTCCATGAGCCCAGCATCATTGCACAGCCTAATAGAATTTAGTTCTGTCTCTCCATCTCTCCACTATGTATTCTCAGTGCATAAGATCAGATGTTGGTATGTCAGCTATGACTCCTGTCATCTGTTCTAGAAAATGGGAGTATATGCCAACAGTCATGTGACCTTTCAGCACCTCTGGCATTATTGAAATGAGTTCTTCCCTCTACTTGAGGGAGTGAAAACGAGCCTGAGACCTAAAACCAGTAGGATTAAGCTGTACCATGGTATTGCCAGACTACAAGTATTTATCTAACATTTGTTGTACATATTTGTCATAAAGCACATCAAAATCATCAGAATTGCACAATGGTTCAATTACTCTTCCTTGAACTATGTAGGAGGAAAAGACAAACAAAAAAAGATACTTCCATCTCCAGGAACCAGGATTCTTGAGGAATGGTCAGGACCTATTTGTCTGTTCTGTTGTCCCCATCTGTGACAGCCATTTGTACAGCCTATGAAATTAGTTCCCATGAAATACAGGGGAGATGTAGATAAATTGAGTAAATTTAATTTCAAACTCATGGTTTGATAACTTTTAAGTGTCAGTCTGTGTCTAAGCCAACTAGTGAAGAGGTGGAAGCAAGCATCCATCATGAAATGAACATCTATGTGTCATCTTGCAGGGAAAACAGGAAGGAAAGGCCACATTAACACATTTCATATTAGTATATTTAGAGTAACTCTTTCTTTCTCTGTTTCATAACAATCTTTTAAAGCAAAGGGTAGCTCAGCTTAAAGGGTGAAGTATTCCATAAACCTTGATTACTGTTATATTTAGCAAACTTGCAAGATTAGATACCACTGTGCTATAGTGGAAATACTTCAAGAAATAAAAATGCAACAAAAGTTGAGGCATTTTTATGTGGATGTAAAAGGTATATTTTCCCAGTTTGGTCATCCTGCTTAGCTTATAAGGACTGGGAAGCGGAGTGGAGTGGCAGGGGTTCTGGGAGAGTGGATGGCATGTCCTGTGCATCCTTTGCTGGACTTGAATCCTTGATTGCAAAGGTTATTTCTTAACATTCTAACTTGGCTATTTATCTTGTCTGTACGTGTGTCTGCCTGTGTGTCTGTGTGTGTATGCGTACATACGTTCGGAGAAGAATCTAAAAAGCACAGTAGGCTTGATCTCCAGCTTTATATATCATTCAAGAGCTCTGCAGGATGTAAAGTGTTGTTCTGCACCTCCCTTAAAAATTAATTGATTAGGTGGGGTGAAGAAGGTGGCAGCAGTAATTTTTCCTGTCTGTGACAGCTAGACTTTGAACAGCTATGTTGATCACTTCCCTCTTTCCTTTAGCACTTTGGATGCTAGCCCCAAAACTTTTGTATTTAAGAGAACAAATTAACAAAAGAGAATTTTCTCAATATGCTGAAGGATGCACCATGGATGAAAACATTGCTCTAGCAGTTAGCTGAGTAGATGGATGCAAATTAATATTTTATCCCTTTGCATCTCTGAACATTTTGACTTATGATTTTCTGTCTTTCTATCTGGATTCTTAAGTTTTGTTTGGTCCCTCTCCTTCATCTTTCCAACCATTTCACTGGAGACAGAAATAGAAAGAGTGACACTGCAAGGCCAGTTTTATAAAAGAAACCAGAACAGATCATGGTAACAGTCTTAAAGTCATGGTCACAGCTCTAAAATGCCTTCAGCTGGTCTGAGTCTTTTTTGCTTCTCATGCACACTAGATAACATGAAGGTGTAATCATCTAAATGGTAACATTAAAAGGCATGTTATGTAATGTATGAATAAGAAAATCTGTAGATGATAATTAATGGGAAGGTTTGAAGATATTGCAAGTTCCTTCATCATGAATGCAAGTGAGTTAGACTCTTCAGACAGCTGACTGAAAGAAGTAAGACCCTCTAGGACTTTCCTCCTGCTGAATCGAGCCCACTGTGCTCATCTGGTTGTTTTAGTATATTTTACACTTTGTTTTCTTTTGTTTTGTCTTTTTTTTTTTTCAACAAAATGAAAATAGAGCTCGGAAGTAAGTTGTATAAGCTGTTCCTTTCTAAATTTGCAGAATTTACCACTGTCTGCATGCAAAAAATAGAGTTTTTATTTGTGAACTTCAGTGGTCTGATTGCTACCATGGAAATGCGACCCAGAATCATGATCTTTTTCTGTGATAAGTGATGTTCATCGAATCAAAATTTTCTCTTAATGAATTTAAGAGTAAAAGTCTGATGGTTTTCTTTATATCCGGCTGCTGCAGCTAAAGACTTGCCATTACCTATAAGTTCTTACAGCCTGTGATAGGTATTGGGTTTGTTACCATGGAGAATTATCATGTTGTTGTCAACTGGTACATGTATTACTACAATAACAGTGGATTTCCTGGAATTTGAAAATTAAAATGTCAAACAAATGAGTCAATGAATCTTAAGAAAAGCGGAAAACACATGTTCTGCAAATTATTTGAGAGATGCTCACCAAAACACTGGGGTTGTCATTCTCCAGTCAAATCCTTTTGTGCTCACCTTTGAGTAATTATTCTGTTCTGAGACTGTAATGATATAATTCCATGCCTTGGAGACTCCTCCATAATTTTGCTTTAGAAAAACTCCATCTTATAGCCTCTGAAAGCACCATTCCTACAGTTTGCATTTATGTTGTGCTCTGAAAGAAGCTTCCAGGGGAGGAAGAGCATATGACATTCAAGTAACAAGCCATTGAAATGCCAGTTTTATATGAACAGTTCATTTCTACCTTAACAGAGTTATTTCCATTTATTTTAAAAATATAGTTTTAGATTATATTTCTCTCTCCACAACTTATTTTCTCATGGCGGTTAGTCTAGATATGAAAGGAAATGCTTGTAAACTAAAGATATGAACAGAAACTTTCTAATTTTGGAATATCTGCAATAAAGCTTTCTTTAAACTAGCTTTCAGAGTAATACCATCACTGAGAAATGGGCAGAGAATGAATTGGCAACCCACCTGCTGCCAAACTTACTTCCATTTGACAGCTAACCAAATTGTTATCTTGGTTGGCCTTTGACATCCTAGTTGACTGAAATGGTATCTTATCACACATTGTTTATAAAATTATATGTTGTTTTTGAAAAATGCTATTTTCTGCTTAGAACAGCCACCAGAAAAGTCATTGAAAGTCCAAGTATTTGTCTGTTCTGAAATGCTGAACAAATGACTCGTACTTAAGGCAGAAATTGCTTATTTGTGGAAATCACATCTACAAACCACTCCTGTGGTAGTTAATTTGGAGAATATGGGCTTTGTATCAGGGAACACATGAGAAAGGTCATGTGTTGATGTCTTTCAAAGAATGTGCATAACTAATAATAATGCAGATGGGTACTCATCAAAGAAAAAATATACCCTTGCTGCTTCTTTCATAGTTTTCAGTGTTGTAGTTTAAATTGTGCATTGCAAAGGAACGTCTGATGTAAATTGAAAATGTAATCATATTTAGATTCACAAATTATGTAAGAAAATCAAATGTATTGGCAAGTATGTTGGTTATTTAGCTGCTGGTAAGATGGAAGTTCTATTTAAAGTAAGGAGAAACTCACTTATCACTGTATTTCCATCAGGTTCAAACACCTGCTAACCCAATCCATTTCCGACAGAACAGGGCTAATACCTGTATCTAGTCATGTAGGCATGGGAAGATTCTTGATTGCTACAACAATAATGACAAAAAACCAGTTGTTCTATGTTTCTTCCTATATCTACTTGTCACGATACTGAGGCTTTGGGGAATGTTTTGGCTTTCTTTCATGTAGTCTGGATAAACTGTTATCTCCTTTTTTGAATTCAACTTTGACCATGGCAAATGGTATTCTCAAGGACATCACATTTCCTTGCTCTTTCCTTTTTTGCGGTGTTGAAGAAGCATGCTTCTCATTGTAGCAGGCACATGACCAATTCTGACTCTACACAAAGTAGTCAAGGCATTGTCCGTGCAATTATTTGCTCCTGTAAGTTTGTGCATGCTCTTTAGAAATCCTATATGGCAACATACAAAAAATATCTGACTTAAAATTCCACTTTTTAGATTAAGAAGTGTAAAAATGGAACAAAGGAAACTGAACGATCAAGCCAACACTTTGGTGGACCTGGCAAAGGTTAGTAGGCAGTTACTGTTGTTTTAACATTCATCCTTTCAAAATTAAGAGTTTGTAAGTGAAAATGTTGTGCATTATACATACAAATATTGTTAACAAGGTTGTTATTTGTAGCAAATGAAAATATGTGTGTGTTTTGTGGTAGCACCTACTGAATGAAATATTTATGGTTAATTTATGGTGAATACACTGTATTTATTTATTTTTTTGTACATTTGAAAAAGACTTCACAACTGAGAGGCTTATCGTAAGAGCTCCTGAAGTGACTGCAGTGGTCATGGTAAATGCTGAACTGTGAGTGGGCTGTAGTGGTGTAGTGCTGTGTAGTAAAGAGATTTGCCATCTGGTGATAGTGACTGTGCTGTGAACGACTGTGGTATATAGCCCCCAACTAGACTGGAATTAGAGCTTTTCTATTCCTGTTGTCTTAGGTAGCAGTGACTTTCGATAAGTTTAAGCCTGCGTTTATTTAAGTTTTTATAATGAGTAATAGCTGCCTACTTTGCCAATCCATCATAAGACTTTATTAATTTTTTTTAAACCATTTGATTTGAGGTAAAAGAGGCTATTCAGTTGCAGGCTGCTTGTTTATTGTTGCCGGGATTTGTCATTGATATAAAATAATAACTAGACAGCTAGAGGTCTGAGCTGATAGCTTTTCAGATTTCTCATTAGACCTCAATATTTAATGGTTACTGTGATCTTAATATGAGGCATTAACAAGTTCTTCCTAAGGGTTTCTCGTACACCTTTTCATTTACATCGAAATCCTCCTTGACTCAAAGTGCATCAAAGCAGAGATTAAACTCTCAGTTTTCATTACTCTCTTGCTATGCAGAACCACCTGACACTTCAGTTTGTGAAAATATAATTCAGTCTAATGCTTCTGGCAACTAATAAGGACTTTTAAGATACTATTTATTGTAGACTGTTTCTCTTTCAAGGGTTATGCTAGCATCCTGAAACAGAAGGCAGAGAAATGGGTTATCAACACTCCTGTGATACTGAAGTGCTTTACACTTCAGGCAGTCAGTCATTCAATTAATTTTCCTTCCCTTTGGATGGTTTATAAACTTCAGCCAGTTTGACTACTGAATTACATCCAGTTTTAATTCTAGTTTAATTAAGCTGAAGTCTCAGTCTATGAGGCAGAAATTCAGTCATTATTTTTAAGCAACTACAACTCTCTGTGAAATAATACATTTCAGATTATGTTTTTACTGAACACTATGGCTTTTTAAAATGCACTCTATATACTTGCTGTAACCAAACAGTGTTTTTTGGAGGGAAGATAGATTGAGGAATGCAGAAAAAAGAAGCATATAATTGAGTTTTTACTCCTTGTGGTACCTTTCAAATGCAATCCACTCAGCTACTCCTACTGCCAATTCAAGAAAACTTGCACAGTTTGAGGAGAGAGTAAATAAATAACATTTGTGTTCTACTTAGAAGAATGTGTTTAAAACCCGAGTCAAGAACAGTCAAAGATGAAGCACAGCTTTGGAGCTATCAGTCTGCTGGTGGCTTACATAACTGACTGCTCAGAAAGCTTAGCCTGGTGCACTGCCAAGCACCTGACTTTCAAAAAAGTGTTTGGTCTGTCCTTTATTGCATTTAGACTTTGACATCTAGAATGCTACTCAAAATTTATTGCATTTTGCTCAACAGATTTAGTGGAAAGTTTATTCTACTGTAGTTTAATCTACTTTTATTTACATCCTTCTACTTTCAGACTCAAAACATCATGTATGACATGATTTCTGACTTAAATGAAAGAAGCGAAGATTTTGAGAAGAGAATTGTTACTCTGGAAACTAAACTGGAAACTTTAATTGGTAGCATTCAAGCTCTCCCTGGACTGATTAGCCAGACAATCAGCCAGCAACAGAGGGAATTCCTCGAGGCTCAAATACAAAATTATGATAAGCACGTTGCCTACAGTGCTGAACGATCACGATCTTTGTCAAGAAGAAGGAGATCATCCTCCACAGCACCACCAACTTCATCAGAGAGTAGCTAGAAGAGAATAAGTTAACTGCAAATAAAGACTTTTTGCCATCATATGGTCAATATTTTAGCTTTTATTGTAAAGCCCTATGGTTCTAGCCAGTGTTATCTGGGTTCTGATGTCAGAATCCTGGAAACCTGAATACATTTTAGGCCAAAATGAGTGAAAACTCTTCTTTTTTCCCCCTCCTCCTCTCAGATGCACAGTGAATGCACCTATTATCGCTATATTAGATTGTTCTTCCTGTAATTTCACTAACTTTTTATTTATGCACTTCAAACAAGCTTTACTACTAAAGTACATAATATAATAAAAAGGTTAATTTCTGCACATAGTTGCTTGGTTACTTGGACTTACAACCAAGAAAGAAAGCTCACAATCAAAAGGCTTAATTATGAACTTTTAAGGAAAAAAAAAGTGAAGCTTAATAATTATTTCTTAGTATGAAAGCTAATTGTCTAAACTTTGCTTGCAGTGGAGGGGGAAAAAAATCAATATTAATCTAAAAGTGTGCTGTATCTGTATAGTAATTTTAAAAGGTCACTGACAGCTTCGATTTCTGAAGTGATTAATTAAAAATATAATTTATCCTAGAAAATAAATCATGAAGTGATCTATGGGGATTTTTAATCTTAGGGCTTTTGTTTACCATGCATTGTTACGCACACACAGACATAGATTATACATATATACTTATGTATATAAAATTATTTAAGCAATGCCTGTGGCAATGATCTTTTAAACTGACTATTTGTAAAGCTACTGGCATGCAAGAAGCACAGGCAAAATTCCTGCTTATCTATTCAGAGTCTCACAATTATGCCAGGTAAGTATGTCCAGATCAAAAGCATCACTTTCAAGCCTGAAGTCTCCTAATAATGCTCTTTGGGTTTTGAAAGTGTTAGGTTGCTACTTTCTTCACTCCCTTCTTTGTGTTTAATGTTTCTGGAGTGAATGATTGACACACAGACTTGCAGTATACACAATTGTGTGATAGCAGCACAGTGTTCTGTATACATTATATTTGGGTAATCCCCGTGGTTCTTGCTATGCAGTCAAGCTTAGCAAAACACTTTTAGCAATATTTCCAAAAATTCTTGTAAAAAGCCAGCAGTAGACGGGAGTTATGGCACTCTGGTATCTGTAGTACTTTACTTTCATGAACAAAAAATAAGGTCTCCTACTTTTATTAGGAAAAGAAACACAAACAAATCAAAACACAAACTAACCACAAAGCATAGTGTAGGCACTTGTGAAAAGGCTCTGACTGACTTATCTTCTGGTTTATATCCAGAGTAGCAAAACTAGGTAAGCTTAAATGCCCAGCGTATGCAACTTGCATTCACAATTCCTAGTTAGGAAATTATTTGACTTTATGAAATATTTTTTAGTACTTGCTATTTATGAAATATGCTAGTCCGTTCTGCCCCTCCCCCAATTTACAGACAAGGGTGACACTGTACCTAGACAAGTAGACTTGTCTGACTGTTTCCAAGGAATACTATGTCTACCTAGAAGTAACTAACTTGCACGTTGAAGGAATTGCAGATTGCTCTATGAGACAGTATGAGTTCTGGTCAGTAAGAACAGGCAGGAGAGAGTAATGCAGGAAGTCATGCCAGAGCCTTTCCGGACAAGACAGAAGAGCTGTTCTCTCCAGCAACTGTAATTTCCCAAACCAATTACATAATCTGAAAAACAGCAAACACTTTATGTCCATTTAAATTAAAGGATCTCCTTTTTCTGGTGCTATAAATGTATAACTGATGAATGTAAGTGACATCCAGAGGCATTGCATGTTTATGAAAAGGACAAGAATTTCTCCAACACTTGTTATGTCCTTCAGAAAGATTATGACTTTGCAGTATATTCCCACCTAGAGCAGGACAGTTGCATGTCTTTGGTGTGCCTTATTTACAGACTGTGGTATTTTGTGACTGGAAATAACAAGCAGTTATGCATAGTATTTGCTGTTCTGCTTTTGTTTTTATGAAGTTCATTTCCAGAAGAAAAGTTAGATATTATATAGTGCTAATACTTTTCTCGTCCAGTCCTTAACTAGATGAGATTGTGAATGGTCATGTGGCCACTTGCTTTACACTGCTGGCAGGTTTAGAAGTAGTGATTAATAATATTGGAATTTTAATACTAAAGTTTTAGTATTCTTTTTTCTCTCTTTTTTTGTGTGTGTTTAATTTAGAATACTTTTCCTGGCATTGAATGTGAAATACACTTGCTGTAGCTTGAATACATTCCCATTTGTCCTGTCAGCTTGAACTAGCTCTATCATTGTTTACAATCTCTTTTGTAGGACCTTTTTTTTTTTTTCTCCTCTGAATTGCACAACAGGATTTTTTAAGAACTTTTTTAAGAATTTTCAAAGGTCCACTTTGAAAATTCATGTCAGTCTTTCAATTTGAATTAAGTTCCAGCTATAAGTATTGAGCTGGCTATTTCTGTTGTGAAAGACCAATTGTCATCTTTGGCCTCTCAATTTCTTTTACACACTAGGACTCAGGAGCCTGAACTTACTAAATTCTTGCAACAGCTTTATGCACCCATGAGATGCATCAGGACTATCCGCATCAGTGGTGTTCTGTAACAACCTGCCAGATTATTTTGGATTTCTGTCTTTATTTTTCAAGCAAACAAGAAGTGATGACACCATGGAATACTCCAGTTCCACGTCTTAATTTACCTTAAAACTCACTAGAAATATTTTATCTGTGTTTGCAGTACAGGTGATTCTTTTCTTGTACTACCTGGTTTTAGAAAATGCTTAAGTGGTACATGTGAATCCAGTACCTGAAAAGACAGATATAAACTTCTATTATGAAAAGCACAAAGCAATTTGGTTTGATTTTCTTACTCCTGTCACAAAATTCCTTTTCATCTTTCCTTGTTTGACTTTTGTAGTACCACAAATTCCATTGCTGATTTTTTATTTCCAAAACCTACTCCTTTACTGTTGTTAGAGTATGAGCTCACTAAAAGGAAAGCATAGCATTATGACAGATCTTGGAAACTGCTGTATAGTTAAATGTTGATTTTTCTCTGAAAGATTGTTTATAAATGACAAGGACTCTTTTTCAAAGCATATGGCATATTTACCATGTTACAGTTGTAAAGCTTCATGCACCTCTTGCCTTAGTTTCACCAATAGGAAAATTCAGCTTTCAGTTGCTATTATACTCCTCCTTTTCACTGCATTCCAGACACTGATTCCATTTATCAGTTTCTTTGGAGTCTGACAGAGACTGAGCAAAGATACCTTGCTTGTAAGGACTGAAATGCAAGATCACAAATAGGCCTATTCACTATGCTTAAAACTCAGTGCATTGATTTAAACAGTGGTTTTTAGTTACATTTAGTTTTTTTGCAGGATCAGAATAACACATTCATATGTATTATGCTTGCAAATGCTCTGCAGTTCTTAATAATGCGAATCATTAGCTATTGTAAGCCTGCAGACCTTTCCAGATAGACTTGTGCAACTCAGCCTTTCTTTTCTTCCTGCTGCTCGGTAAGGAAGGATCTGATATGGAGAGAGGTTCACTATCTAAAAGTTAAGCATCCAGGTTAGGAGCTCTAAATGCCTTCTGGAAGTCCATACCTTTCCTTGTGACCTATTTAAAAACCAGGGCTCCCCAGACTGAGTCTGAATCAGTGTCATCATTAGAGGTCAAAAATAGGTGACAGGCATACTGTTTTACAGACTGTAAAACTCTTTCCATGTCAGATCATATGTGAACATTCGAACTGATATGCCACACACTAAAAGCATATCGAAGCATAACAGAATAAACGTTTTTACCCATATCAATACTAAAAATGAAAATTGTCTGAAAGCTCTTTTCCCCTAACTAAAAGTTATGAAAAATTTTAATAAATTTTATGAACGTAAGGAAGATTTTTCTGATTAGTGTGTTCTCTCTGTCTGCCAAACTTTTGGTTGTTCCTACCCCTTCATTAATTATTAAAGTCCTTGAAGTCTTTCTGCCTATTTAATCCACATTCAAAATACTTAGGTGAGAAGCAACAAATTAAAATGGGGAAGGTAGCAAAGAGCTAACACTGCTGTGCATCATTTTCAGAAACCCACCTCTGCATCAGCATATCTAACGGCTTCGATAGAAGTAGAAACATATTTGTGTATGTAGAAACATACACAAATTTTAGCCACTCCTGGCTACCTAGATATGAGCCAGCTGTAGCCTGGGAAGAGCAGTGCCATATCAGTACAGTCCTGAGATGGGGCTTACACACATTCAGAGCCAACCATTTTTTTATGTGGAAATTTATGTGTAAGGAACTTTATATATGCATGATAAAATTAACCTGTATCTGTCAATTAGGGCTTATGAATCTGGTCTTATATCTGCTAGCATAAATGCAGAGAAGACTGAGCTGTAATGTGTATTAGCCTTTTTACCCTAAACCTTTTAAGGAGTATCTGTAAGGATCTTTTCTCTCTCCATGACTGAGAGAATAAAAAAAAAAGAGATGCTTAGGAGATGCTTTGCAGTCAGGTGTACATAGGTATGGTTCTGACCTGCCTGAGTGCCTCACTGCACATCAGCTCTGGTCTAGAAACCACAGGGTTTTACTCATTCCAGAAAGAACAGGTTTCTCTCACTATAGTGTGAGTAAGCACAGCACTGAGCAAATAAGTCCCATCTCTCAAGAGCAGCCTGGTGTGCAAGATGATCACAATAAATAGGAGAGTTGTGTTAATTTATGTCACTCTGCTCAAGACCCATGGCTTAAGCATAGCACCAAGCCCAATGCAGACACTTGACTCCCTGCCAAGAATTGCTTGCAGCTGGACAGTACAGCACATGGATGGAGCAGGTGCAGCATAGTCTGGACTAGGGTATGTAGACATGCTAAAATGGAGGCAGTTTCCAGAATTAGCATCATCATACTGCAGTGTACTATATCCCTTTATTACAGTGATATAGTTGAGGCTCTATTGGATCAATAATATTCAGCCCTTTACATGAAGAAGATTCTCCTACAGAGGACTGCAAATCCTTTCTGCTTACTGGAGGATATGCAACACAGCTCCAGAGAAAGAAAAAATATAAATCACAGTCTCAAACCTGTTGCAATCTAACATGGCAAGTAACCAAATCAGATGGAGAAGTGAAGCATAAAAAGCTTTAGGCTGACTTCCCTTTCTTTTAAATTCACTTAACCCCATTAGTATCTTCAAATATTGTGGAGAATCTATACTGTTTTCAATTATACATGAAACAAGCTACAAGCATTTAGTTAGATTAAAAGGTTCTACTTTAAAACTGTGCCTATTCTGACCTATTGTTTCCTTTCTAACCTGAATTTCCAAGTAGCTTGAATCTAAAGAGGAGATGTATGTTCTCTTATGTGGATTACAACAAAGCAAGTCTCCGAACAAAAGAGCATCTCCAGTCCAGATAAATGACTAAACACCATGTAGCACCGGCAACAATAATGAAGGTAAAAAGTTTGAGTAGGTGAATTGTCCAGCTAGAGGTGTCAGCACTTAGAAGAGGTTTAAGTGAAGCCTCACTCTAGGTCTGAAATTCATGTGAATCAATGAAAAGTAAGAGACTGTGCAATTATATTTCCTGACAATGAATAATAGGGACACACTGTATGTGTTTAATACTATCTATCACCTTATACGGAGAAGCTGTCAAACTATTAGAGAAATATGAGGGCTGCTTATCACACTGATATAAAGCAAGTCTTTTTTTTTAACAAAGAACTCCAAACTCTTACAGAAATATGAAGAAAACCTGAAAGAGACTGTGCTGGATTATCATCTCAAAAGACAGGCACCTACCCTCCAGATAAGTTGCAAGAGATGAGGTTTGAAGTGGTCTCAAGCAACGATCAAACAAAAAGTGTACCTCGGGAGCAGTTTGGAACTTACAGAACTTCAATATACAATGTGCTGGGAAGCACAAATCTGCACAAAATGAAGTGTGGCAGTGCTCTGTTACTGAGTCAGACTCCTGATGGAGAAGTCAGAACTGTCCAGTGATACGCACTTGAACCTGATGTGTGTAGGAGAACAAGAAGTCTATCTTAGAATCACTCCTAAACTTATCCTGCAGTTTTAAATAGCGTGGCATGCTAGATAACATTGTAGTAGCAATCAGAGCTCCAAGATTTTATTGCTGCAAACATGACTTAGCACACATGCATGTGCTTTGATTAAGAGGCCTCTCGATTGTTCATGCTACTCCCTCCATTGCTCCAGCCCACCTTCAACCCTTCACTTTATGCATTTTCCACCAGCAGCTGCTGAAGGCTGGTGACCATTACTGCCTCTGCACCCCTGGTACACAGCTGCCAGTGCTGATCTGAAAGGCAAGGTGGCCCTGAGCTGGAGAGAGCAGGTAGCAAGACCCAACCTGAAGGTGGTCGTGGCCCCTCAGCAGGACATCAACACGTAACCCCTGTTCTTCCTCCCACATCACTGTATCACGACATTCTTCTATGTCTTAAATGGTATTACAGACTGAAAAAAGCTTTTCCTATCACATCTTGAGCATGGTAAGACCTCACTTGTGACAGGCTGTGCTACCACTGTGAAGAAAGCATGAGGTCTGCTGCTCCATTGTGAGCACAGAACAATGCTGTGCCACTTAGCAGGCCTCTCTCAGACAGTGATGTGCTTTCAAGATCAAAACCAACAGCACTCCACTAGCAGCAGCTATCAGGATTCAAGAAGAATAAACTAAGAAGGGTGTTCTGGCTTGGCAATGAGATTTAGGAACTTGTCTTCTAAGTGGCTAAACATTAAATCTCCTTCCAAAAAATTAAAAGTGAGGGGAAGGGGGGAGGAGGGGCAGGAAATGGTGCAAGAAGGGATGTCAATTGGGTCAATTTGTGTTGGTTGGAGTTCAGAGTCTCACTGTTGCATGATGGTGGGTCAAAATATGCAGATTCTCTTCTTACCACACGAGATCAGAAGACAGTCCTGCAGCTAAAATGTGCTAGCAAACCACCTATGGAAACCACTGGCTTCCTTTGCAACAGAGCTTTCAGTCAGTGTGTCTAGTAATGGTGGATCAAACACATTACAAGTTCAGTGGTTTCAACTTGTTTGAAAGCACTTCCTGCTGCAGGGCTCAGTAGCCTTGGAGGAATGCACTGACTTTAGGCTCCTCAGCTGGCACCAACAGCCATGCCAGAAAACATCTATGTCCATTGATTTCACCTGGTCAGCAGGTGCTGTAACACCTTTTGCTGGCAGCTCAGTACATCAACCCCAGTCAGGTCTGGAGAAAAGTTTTCCCGTGATTTCCCAAGCTGCTTTGGAAGATAATGGAAGAATAGATGGAAGAGTTTCTGCTCTTTCACATTTTTGAGTTACATCTACACACAGAGGAAACTGTTCAGTTAACGAAAGCACAGTGGTAAGAATTTAAGTACATAAGAAATAGACTGCTTTTACAGAACTTCTGTATTCGGGGTTGTATTTCCTGTCCTGTTTTCTCCAGCACATAAAATGTATTTAGTAATTCAGTTATTTTCAATTTGAAGCAATTGCTGTAATACAGCAGCATGAAATATGCGGATTTTCAGAATTTCAGATACTCTCTTCAGTTGAAGGGAATCAGAAGAGAGATGGGCAAGAAGCAGGTAGGCTTTCCAAATAATTTTTGCAATGAATTTCAGAGACATAAAAATAGGACTGAGAGAGTTTGATACTCAGCAGGCAGAGCCTACAAACACTCTATTATTAGTGGTCTATGGGTACAACTGAGTTTTCCTTTGGAGGCCATGTTCACATCTGCCATGGAGAAGAAGTGGGCCATACCTGCAGATGATGCAACAGTGTCTGGTGTCTGGTAGCAGCACAAGGGCATCTGTTTGTTGTCACACTTCACCCTTGTGAACATCTACTTCCCCTGTCATCTTTCTCCTGCAGACCTGCAGCTGTAACATACAATATTCAAAGAGGACTAGACAAAAAAAAATGGGTAACTAGACTGTTACCATAGAAAATATTTGTTTTAGCTGTTTAACATTTACCTTCTTTTTCCACTGCATTAAAAAGATTGAGAAAGAAGAAATATGAAGAACAGTATTGGTTTTTTTCAGTAGAAAGAGCTTATTTCCATGACATTTATATATTAAGCTTTTTCTAACTGACAAGCAGATTGGCAAAGTCTTTTTTTCAAGCTGTTTACACCCTCCCCCCGCCTTTGATCTTTGTTTAGTAGATGTAAAGAAGACCTTGTCAGATGCAGAGGCCTCTTGTGACCTTCTAAGTTGGTGGAGAAAACACCTCTTGTGTGAATGAAACAGCAAGATACTAGCTGGTGACATTTGAATGCATGATTCAGGATATGAAGTTCTCCCTGCCGTGACTCATGCTATTTGCCCTCCAAGGCGCTACAGAATAGCTCACCTCACACTTCACAAGTTGTTTCACAGTCGTTTGAACAGTTCTGGCTGAGTTCAGCTGAGTGCATGATAAATAGGATAAGTGCAAGATAAATAGGCTGAGCAGTAAGGCTAGGTACAAGGCAGCTGCACAAAGGAGCAAAGAATGTGGTGATTTGATCTTATGAATGAAGAAACATTTTCACACTACTCTGTTTAATTCACTTAAACAGAGCCAGAAGCTTTCCTGAAGCTGCATATGTATTATTCCTCCAAGTATTTTGCAAGGTGACTGTCAGAACATCTTGATGGCAATAAATTCATTTATGTTTCAAACCCTGTCACTTCTCCAATGTAACTCCCACAGAAGAGAAGTCTCTGGTAACAATGAAGTTATTTATCTGAAGTAATCTATTGGAAATACCACCTTCACTGAGATATTCTTTCTAAACCCTCAGGGATGGATGTACATCACCTGCATCTGTAAATAGACATTTCCTTTTTTTTCCGGGGCAGGGGGGAGGTGAACATTTAAATTAACCCCAAAGCAGGGTAGCAATGACAATCATGGGAAAAAAAGATTTTTCATTTCTGCAAGGTTTAGCTGCCTGATGTTTTGCTATATGCTCAAATGATTCAAATATAAAGGTACTTAGAGCAAACACTGACAAGCAGATTTCTTCTCCTGCTCCTTTCTGGACCGTGCTGTAATGGCCACCCATTCATCAGCTTCATTCTTCCAGTGGTAGTATGCTCTCCCCTAGAAAGCAGGAAAGCTGGGCTTATATCCCTGTAGAAAGTAGTAAGTACATATTTCCCTACAGCCTTTTCTTGTCTTACTAGCTGGAAGAAGCCCTGGCAACTTGATGCTTTGCTCCTTCCTCTGTAAGTTAGAGGTAGTCTGAAATTTGCATCAGGCAATGCCATGCAAGTGTAACCTTATTAAAAAACGAAGCTGCCTCTGGTGGGATTTGAAAGCAAAAAAGATAGAGAACAGCTCAGTGATGCAAGTGCCAGGAACAGTTTGAGTACTAATGCCATTGTTAAATGCTTCACAAGAAGGTAGTCCTAGGCTTTTTCTATCCCTAACTTAGTTTTTTGGGAGAGAAAGGGGGGTTGAAAAAAAGAAAAGAACCCATAGCATTTTTAAAAGAGGAAGCAGAAAGATAATTGCTTTAAAAGTTCTTTCATAACAGAAAGAATGAATATTTCTTTTTCCCCCCACAAACAGTGCAATGATTCTGTACTTTGGAGACTAATCCAATTGGGATCCACCACTGAATATGGGCAGTTTCATCAGTTACCCTATGAACTTAGGTGCTTTTACTTATGATAGCTGAAGTGCCCTGTTGGCATTCAGAAACACTTACAATGTTTCCAACACAAGAGGTTGCCAATACTTGTGTCTTTATGAGGAAAATAAACACTGACCTGGGCCAACATACAGTTAAATTGCTGTTTACCTGTCCAAGCACTATACCTGAGCACAGTAATATCCCACAAATCAACACTACCAAAATGTATCCCGTCAGCGTGCAGATCATCGGAGCAGAAACTTCTGCCTGGTGTTTGTATGGTGCCTGGACACATGATGCTGCTTCTTGACTATAGCTGGCAGAACCTGGCCATCCTGCTGGCCTGCCCACTCATGCTTCTCATAACAGCGCTGCAGCCCTTGGAGACACTAAGATGGTCCATCTTAGAATCAGGCCCATCAGGGTTTTTTAGCCACTTTTCCACTACAGTATTAGATACTGAGTTAAGATGTTGTTAACATAAGCCAGTGCCTAAATTCCAGATATCAATACGGTAATTAGAAATTCTGTGAAACCTTCCTACAGTAAAGAAATAGAGGCATTTACATGAATCAGCAAAGAGAATGTGCCATACTCTACATTTTTGTTGCTCTAAGAAGGCAGATTGGCTTAAAAGGTCGCAGGCTGCTAAAAATTCCACTATGGAGCATTGACTTTAACAATAAAGGATGTGGTTTTGGTTGTTGCTTTTTTTTTATGCAATGTTCCACATATAGAAATGTTAAAGTTGTTTTTTACTACACTCTTGATGCCACATGGGCAAAACCCAGCAAGCTGGTTAAAGTTAGATCATATGCTATTTAGGTAATGGTTATAGGAAAGGTCAGTCTGATTAAGGTTAAAATTGCTTAGACAGAACAGTTAGAACAACTGAGTCGCTAAACTCAAGACACTAAAGACATTAACTCCCATTTTAGTTCTGGTTTCTCACAGAAGGATTTGAGTGCCTGTATTCCTACGAGTGATGAACTGGCATATAAAGAGCCTCCTATTCAGCTGTGAGGAGTGGAGTGATGTACCCAGTGCACCCAGAGTAGTTCTGCTTGCTAAATACCTAAATCCTTTCCCACCTCCCCAGTTTACCTCCTCATCTTTGTGTATCTGGACAGTTTCTTCCAACCATCTTTCCAGCTTGGTCCCCCAAAGCACCATCTTTGTACAATGGTTTAGTTCTTGTTATTTTCCAAGATGCTTTGAATGCCAAATCAAGGTCTGAGTATTCCACTAGGTGGCTTGACTAACTTGGGAGAAGGTATAAAAACTACAAGGTGAGTGGCACCGAAATGTCTTCGAGAGGCCTGGATCCAAAATATTTTTAAAATTATTTTTTTAAACCTCATTTTTCCTCAGTTAAATGGGGTCTCTCTCAACTTCCAAGGCACAACATAGGGGTATAATATAGGAATTTTTGCAGTAGACACACACAAAAAAATGCTAGAAGAATACTTGATTATACACTAAAACAAGGGGGAAACGATAAACCAACACTGTTATTGTTGTTTACATCTCTCCTAAAACATTGCAAGAATTTAATGATATGTAAAATGCTGCGAGTGATTTCTTTTACAAGAGGTTCAACGATTTTAGAGGTAATCTGTAAGATGTAACCTTTTGGGGCATTAAAAAGTCACTTAAAAAGTATCACATGGGGATTTGCTGGTGAAATATTTATGCAACATTATTGTTTTCAACTGTACTAAACTCTAAAAGAAGTACATGGGAGAAGTTGATATGTTATGCTTCTCCCTTTTTTCAGATTTGTATTATTTCAATATTCCTTTAATTACTGGTTAGAGATGAGTATGGTGGTTTGAAGAAAAAATAGTCCATGCTTAAAATATGGATTGTCCTTTTAAACATCCTGCTGCACTGTTGATGACCTGCTTTCTTTTGGACTTCCACACACTTGTCAGTTGTATTTTCTTTAAGCAATGACAAACACATAGAAATCTAGCACCAGTACCAGTGGCACATCAGCTGATCTGGAGTCATGATTTTGTTACTCACCACCTCACTTTTTCTCACAGACAAGAAAACTAAAAATTCATTGGACTACAGCAAATTTACATTCATGTAACTTCAGATGTTCCTTATCAGTTCTATAACAAAGATAACCAAAAAAAAAGTCTAGTATTCCTGTAACACAGAGTGGTAGGGGTAGAATTACGGAAGGATTTTACAAGTTATTCATTAAAAACAAAACCACAAAAAATCCAACAGAAATATTTTGGAATCAAAATCAGTCTAGGTTAATTATAGTCTTTTAAACAGATTTCAACAAGCTATAGGCAAAACTCTTAATGATTTAACAGGATTAGAAAGAGAAAATACTGCATCTCACCTCTTGGTCAGCTGCGAGACCCAGTGCTGTTCTACCTGTAGCAGCTACAGCTTTCCAACTCTGAATATATTTATTGGTTTCTGTGAAATAATCCTTCCAGTTTTTATTGAACAACAGCATCCACTCTCAGTTCTGCTGAGAGTCTAGTTAACACAAGTACTGTCAACACTCTACAACTGAACTCCTCCTTTACTCTTCTCTCGAGGGTCTCTCTTGTTTCCACATGTTGGAAAGGGTTAAATTTAGTAGCAGCTGCCCACTTGCTAACTAGAAATACTCCCAGTGGATTTTCAACTGGTTGTTATTGACCTCTGAGAAAGTCAGGTAATGCCTGGAGGAGAATACTAGAACCTCAAATAACACCCTATATAAGTAGGTTCAACTGTGGGCCTTACTGTATTATAAACAAAGACAATGCAGCCATTCCCTGACAGTAATGGAGAGAAAATGAGTAAAAATTAAAACAGTGCACCCAATCTTCTATTTATATTTTATATATATATATATACACACACATACATATACATATATGGACACTCTCAATCTAAATCAGTAAAGAATTATTACTTAAAGGAATAAATAATTTAAATTGAATATTGATCTTTCTAAAACACCTGTCATTGTTGACAGATAACACACCACTGTTACTATATAAATTCATCTTCTTGGTTTGCATTAACAGTTTCTTAAGTCCCATAAAAATTTTGCATATTTTCACACTAGATGTTCATGACACATTATGTCTTCAAAAGGAATGAAGCTGTTTTGCTCCATGTTTGTTCCCCAGGAGGACCAAATGGAAGTACCCCGCTACTGCAGCTTCTAGGGAATAACAGCCATTAAGGAAAAGCAAATCAAATCTTTGTCTGTTTTGTGGCACAGAGTTCCCAGAAGCTGCGCAGTCATCTAAATGCAGAGGTCTGGAGGATGGGAGAAATAGTTCAACATCACATCAGCTTCTAACACTAGATTTCATTCTATATGGGCAGAAAGACAAAACAAAAATAAGTGGAGCCTTTCCAATGTATTCATGGAAAATACAGTGGTTCAAGAGTATGCTGGTAAGGGCACAGGATTGGATTGTTGCTGGAGATGCTGGCTTGTTGCATTAAGGACATAGAAATTTGGCAGAAAATAAAATCCCTTGTTTTTTAGCTGGTCCTCAGAGATCAGAGGGGCTGGTGCTGCTGGGCTTCATTTCTGATTATACCCAACTCAGCATTATCAGCCTGGTTGAGTTCAATAAGAACTTGCACAATCACAGAGTGGCAAAAGGTAAAATAAACACTCTGGCACTCCTCCACCCACTGAGGCAGCAGTGGTGGCTCTCCGACCTTCATCAGAAGGTTTTTGTGCTTATCCTGATTTTATCAGCGTCAGTGGATGAGATTTACAACAAGATTTCTTTTGCTTGATTAAGGAAGAGTGTGGCTATTGGCTGCTACAGAGGCGTGGTGCTCTTCTGTGCCTCACTGAAACAACATCGGGCTGTGAGGCCTCCATTTCACCCAAACATCATTCAGTTGTTCAGTCTTCCCAAAGCCCAGTGCAGGACAAGTGAGAAGCCAGCTCGTCTTTTTCTCAATCAGACTCATCAGCTCTTCACCAGCTTAAAACAACTCCATTTCAAGTCTGACAATTTACCATGTGGCTCAGTCCCTGCTTTGCAGTGCAAATAAGACTAGCATTCTCCTACAAATCAGACAATGGTAGTTTATACTTGTATTGGACATATTTCAGCCACATACTCACAATTCAGCAGAAGTCTATCTCACTTTTTATAAGTCATGAAGGAGAACAAGAGTTTTTAATTAAATACTTTGTCCTCAATGAAAAAAATAATTTCCCTGAAAACATATTTGGCCAACTTCCCCCTAGAGAGCATGTATCCCTTCCTGCACCAAATTTAATCAAACCATTGTGGAGCAGTATTTATTTATAGATAGACTGAGTTAGAAAGGCAGGGCACTATAGACTCCTAGCATCTGTAGACATAGTCAGACCCATAATACAAACTTACAATTATAACTCATTTGCTCTTAGCTATAGATAAGTTGTGACACATATTACATTTTTTTGAGAAGTGAAGAAAGTGGTGGTACTACTCAAATCAGCAAATTTTGTTAGTGAGGAAATGAAACCACAGCTCACAGGATGCAACTATGCTTAGCATTATTTTTCTCACCCCCTAGAACAGTTACCACCTTACTCTGTCAGTTATGTCATTGTTCAAAAGCCTAGAGCATTTTAATTTACAGTTTAGTACAGCTTATAGTACTTTTTTCACTTAAGGTACTTTTTTTCACCTAATGGAGGTATTTATTCATTGTTCAGGTTTTTTCCTTCACTTCAGTAACAGCAGAGTACTTCTGTTGCTGTTGCTTGAGGTGTACAAATACGCATTTGTTTGCACAAATCTGTTCATCTTTGCAGTTACCTTATTCGCAACAGGCTCCTGAAATTAATAGGTGTGACCATCAGATGCAATTCATCTTCACTTTTGTCTGTTTTCTTTTCCTTATTACTAGTACTGTGGATGATATTTATTTGCAATAGGATAAAATAAGGATCGGGGTTGTCTTGTGTTTATGGTGTAACTGAACACAGCGACACAATCTCTACTCTCTCACAAATGCGTTTCAGTCTATACAAGTTTAAAAGCATGGGAGAAACTCATCCATCAAATTTGCCACATGAACCTATGACAGAATTTCGAGGTCTCAGCCAAGACTGGACCCTTAAGCTCGTAGGCCACCTGCTGCGTTACCAGTATTTCTGCCAACAATCTCTTGGCAGTTCTTTGCTAAGCACATGGAATCTGCATATCATATTTCAGAGACATAACCTTTCAAACAGATTGCCTGCAAATCCTTGACACCTAGCTTTGACAGTCAGGTTCACACAGGATAAACAAGGAAATGCAGAACTCTCACATAACCAAAGCTTTTGCCATGACAGATTCTGCCTTTTTCTTTATTATTTTTTTAAAGAGCCGATATGTCAGTGCATCAATTTTATTAGTACCATTTTTGCACTACATTGAGATAGCGTCTTCAGCCCAAGATATTTTTTGTCCAAAGTAACCTCTTTGACCCTAGTAAGTTATTGTGCAAAAAATCTAAACACTTCTACTAAGGCTTTGGATTTTTATACCCCTGTTTATGGAATTCTCCTTTCACTTTTCATATTATGTTGGTTTCACAGTTTGAGGTCTCTCTACAAAGCCACTGTAATATCCTTGGCCATGGCAACTGAACTGGAAGGATACCAAATACGTAAGAATTTGAAGCCTGCTGTCTTTCTAAAATTAAGAAAGGTAAATAAAAAGCTAAGAATGTAGACAACTTGTTTGCAAGGCTTAAAACTGAAAGAAAATGTATTTCTAAAACTAATTTACCTGAATATTTCATCTTTGCTCTTTTTCTTCTGTTCTTTAATTTCTGTCCCTTTCTGGAATTTCTCTCTTTGCTTTGGAACTCTTGCCCAAGAACTTCAGTCCTTACAGTTTTGTACAGTTACTTCCCTCTGAGGGAAGGTAACCAGAGACCAAACAAGCTTCAGACTTTTCTGGAGAATTTAGCAGAGTCTAAAACAAAAGTGCTTGTAGCAACAGATGAAGCTGGAAAAGGAAAGAGGGGAGTCCACATTAATTAAAAGAATGTTGCCAGTTAGACAAGAGTAATGTTGGAAAACCCTCAACACAATTCACGAGGACTGACCAATAAGCATTTACATGAGTGGAGGGACCACAAAAATTGGTTGTCCAAAGAAATCTGAAGATCCAGCTCTTTCTCCATGCCACAGCGCTCCCATAAGAGGTATAGTAATAGATTGTCTCTTTGACCTGCTGCTAAGGTCCTAGAAGTTTTGTTAAAATGTTTAGTTTTACTTTTGTACTATAAGATTAATTTTTCTCTGAAATTAGCCAACACTTTTTAAGAGGAAAGGAGGGACTGATTAATTGTATAATCCTGCATGCCTCACTGCTTTAGGAAGCCAGGTCAAAGCACTTTATATACTATCCACAAAGATACTAATCTTTACTAAAACTAGCTAACCAGTTAGCTACTGCACAGTTGGTAGGACAGGACTGTGAATCACTGCCTGAGTAACAGAATCTGATTTCCTTACAACAGCAAAGAATTCTAAAATGGATATCTCTGCAAAGTTCCTTTCTTATGCAGACATTTGTTATTTAAATCTGCTGGCTGACCTGTGGCAATGATGCACTTTTCACCTTTCAGACACAGCTAGGGGGTGCCTGTATAGAAATAAAAAAAGGAATTTTTGCCTATTGACTTCTAACATATGCTTCATGCATAAACTACAGGACTACTTAGTACTCTCAGTTCCTTGGGAGCTGGAGTCCATGGGATCTGGAATACATCAGACCCTCACTAGCTTTTAATACAGCTTTTCAGGCCAGAGTTTTCTAAGCCAAATAAATGCTGAAGCACACCAGCATTTTCTCGTGTACAGATAAAGAAGTCTACTTTCTGCTGTCAACCCACGTTTACCACTGATGTTTTGATTTCATCTCAGTATAATGTAATATTAGCTATAAATTCTGTTTTATAAGGTTGGTATGTTCACTGTTATGGTAGGACACCTCACCCCATGCCTGCTAAAGATCGCAGAATCACAGAAAACATGAAGGAGTGGTAGTTATGCTGTTGTCTTTAGCCTGACAACAAAATCAAAGATTTTCATTCCTTTCTCCCTCATCTACACTCTAGCAGATACCCCAAACATGTGCTTTCATAGGAGAAGAAAGCCCACCACGTAGTGCTCTCCTAGATGATTGTATTCAATAAATGTCTTCAATAACTTTGTCTTCATCTTTGTGATGTGCATCACTCCACACACACAACTGGAAAAAATTTACAGGTGTTACTGCTAATTCTCAACCTTTTGTGCACATCTAGGCAGCCCTGTCCATGACTACTTTGCAGAGTAAGTCTACAGCTCTGAAGACACTAATCAGGTGTTACTCCAATGCAGAGGTTGTACATTGCATTTGTACATGCAAGATCTAAAACAGACCGAAATTCTCCCCAAAATCAGTTAGCATTAGCTCTTCACTGGAAATAAAAATCTTGCAAATATTACTTTGGCACATCAGTTATCAAGTTTCCTTTTTAGGACTCTTTTTGCTTAAGAGCTTTTACTAAAGAGCCCAGTTCATTAAATCTGAACACCTGTCTACCTTTTATGTGCCATGGATTGAAAGAAAAAGAAATTGACAGGATGATGCTATGTGAAAAATAACTGTAGAGAAAAGAGATGCCAATAAAGAAACCAAGTTCTTGGTGAATATAAGGTACACCCTGATTTTCCTAAACATAATAAATAAACTTCAAAGTTTTCATGCTGTTAGCAGGACTTTGTACACAGTGAAGTAGTCATACATTTCTGCATGTAAGTTTGTGGAGAAATATTGACTTCTTCATGTTGGCCTTAAAAGATTCTACACAAATTCATACGCCAGTACATAAATGGGCAGCTTACTTTTAGAGCTTGGAGAATGCATTGGCTTCTATGAAATTTCCTGATACTTCACATATTGTAATATTTGGATAGTACTTTGCATCCCTAAACAACAGTTACCCTCCTGAATTTTGAGCATTCTATCTGTTTAAACTAGATATTTTATGTGTTCTGTGAACAAGTGAAACTGCTGCCTGTGCTGTAAATGAAAACACTATTGTCTAGTTTGATTAGCCAACTTCAACATATTTGACTGCACGCTCCAAAAAACTAAAGTTGAACTGTATTTGAATCATCTGCTGCTGTTGTTGCAGATACTGAGTGCCCATTCTCTTAAATTGGTTGTATGTTATTTGAGACCCTATATCCATCTCATTCTGTAGAGATTTAGAAAAGAAGATAGGAAGGGCTAGGGGAAATGGTAGTTTGTTATTTTTTTCTCCAAAGCAAATTCAGGGCAACCAGAAGGCAAGAGGCAGGGTTGTTTAGCACTACAGCGCATAAAGAAGACAGACATCTTCTGCATGATCTCTTGAAATGGGAGGTTTCTGTTGTCTACTAACAAAATTAGTTGCAGAAAGAGGAAAGACCAACTGTCCCTCCAGACACTTCAATGAATCCTGGAGGTAAATGGCTGAGTGGACAGTAAGAGAAAACAAAAGGAAAAAATAATCAGATCTTCTTGAATTGATGCAGAACTGGTTTTCTTGAGTAAGCTAATGCTAAAAGGAAAATATGCAGTTCATATTAGGAATATATTAAGTAAGAATGTTGAGTATACTATTGTAAAGCAAATTTAAGTAATATACTGCAAAACAAATCTTAACTACAATCTCCCTTTTGAGGAGCAAGGGAGCACTTCTTCTCAAGTGAAGCATTACCTTGGGAGATGGAGAGCACGATACAAGGCTGGCTACAACCAGGAATTAATGTGAAGGTCTCATGATGACAAACAAAATAGGGAACAACTGTGCTTGTTTCTCATGTGGCCTCTCGTCCCCCTAATACATTACTGTCAAAGACAACCTCAGACAGTATCACATATATCCAAAGACACTCAGCTTGTGCTCTTTAGTGTCTGACACCAGTATAGAATATGGTATCCCAGACAGGTTTCTTTCAAAATGTTACGAATTCAAGCAATAATTTCCTTTAAATTTAGAGAAATCCCATTCAGGATGAAAAGCAGCTTATTTTTAGTTTCTAAACAGTCTGCTTCAGAAGAAATAAATATGAACCAAAATCTTTATCGAGGTCTTCCTTTTCCTTTATGCTCCCTATATGAGATAATGAAGAAAAATGTAACAGAGTGCTTTCAGGCATGAGACCTTTGTGAATGGGGAGGGACAAAAAATAAAGAGGGCAAAACCAAAACACTGCACTTCCAAAACTGCATGTCAAGAAGTGTAGGTCAGAAATATGTATTTCTTACAAAGGTGCAGAAATCACAATTTTAAAAGATATACTTATTACTGAATGCAGTTCTGTCTTCCTAAATGCATAACTACCTTAGTCTAAACTTGTTTATGTAATGATATTTCTGGCCATGATTACACTGGAATAATAATTCAATTCTGGCTACACTGGCAGTGAATTCCTTTGGAGACTGCCTTCTAGCAGAAACTAGACTTTTTTTTTTTTTTTACCAGTACCACTAAACAGTAGAAGGTCCCTGTGAAGAGTTAAGCCTTCCACAGTCATGTACCCAACAATAACTGGATGAGTGGTAGGGATGAACAAAATATATAACCAGGTTTGGTTGTCTTGGACAATAGCAGTGTTTCTGTCATGATCTGCATCCTCACAGGAAGACACAGCAGTTCTCCACAGATGTGGGACTTCAGTGGATACCCCTGCTGAGCAATACAGCTTCTGGTGCTGGGGTTACCTAATCAACATGGCTTCCACATGGGTTAACTGCCTTGTACTTATGTAAACTGTAGACTGCACATCAACAACGAGGAAGTCAGCTAAATAACAGACCTCATGAGTGAGTAATATGTCTTGATCCTTTACCTCTGGCCATGCTATGAATCTTAGGCAAAACCCATAAGTTTTGGTTTGGCTACAGCCCTCAGCATCGTTTCTCTCAAAAGCCTCAGATCTAGAACTAAGGACTAAGAGGCTGAACGTTAGTGGAAAATTTCTGAAGAGTATTGTGATTTTGGTGGCAACCATTAAACGGTTGATAATGGCCATTTCACTCTCCTTTAAGAATGGGGAAGCACTCAAGAAGATTGAATGAAATAGCATGACTGCTGCTTTAGGATAGATAACACTGAAGAGTTGAAAAGTTGGGTTTTTTTAAATAAAAGTCTGTCTTTTTGCACCCAAAATACTGAACAATCTGAATTATTTTGTTTTACCACCTGAAAGTTCTTTTACAGGTTTGTGAAGAGTCTGGTTTATGATTGAGGTCATCAAATGTCAACAGGACTGACTTTTCTGAAACTAAGGTCACAGCTGGAAGGTAAAGGGTTGTTGAAAAGACAAGCTGTCACATAAAGAAGATTAAAAGCTCATTAACAATATGCAGATGTTAATACTGTGACCACTTTCTAAACTGTCTTCAGTCTATGACAGGAAATCCTTTTGACCAAGTATTGCTTTATCTTTTCTTTTACCTACAGGCAAGTAGTTGTGTTGGATACAATGAAAGATATGTGAACACAAACATGGTATCTGAAATCAGCACCTATCCGAAGGAAGCTTAACTCATTTTTAAAAAGACTACACCATTTTTAAAAAGATGTGTGGATATGGGCAGTGAGGGGGATGTTCATAATCATGAGGTGTAAAAACTTTCCCTGAGTGACCACACCCATGAAAAGAATACTGCAATTTAAATATTATAGTACCTAAAAATCTTTTTAAATTTACAAATCCATAGCCCTGTAGCACACATTCATTTCTGCCAATAGACTGAAATTCCAGAGCAGTTTATCATGGGCAAACTTACTGTTGAAAGCACAAGGCTGTCTTCCAGCAGCTGCCTGACTACCACTTACAGCAGCCTTCTAGACCAGAAAACAGCCTGGTTGGAGATGCAACTACTTCTTTAAACTAAGTATTAACAGCATATCCATTTGGGGAAGGGAAAACTTAAATTAGATTGCTATAAATACTGTCAATATCGGTGTCATAATAGGAAGTTCAATTAGCTCAGACTGGTCACAAAATCATAATTTGAAAATGAGATAATGATGAAACACATTATTTTTTTTTCTAAATTTGCCATCCTGTCAGTAACTCTGAGGGGAAGCACAGCAGTGTCAGAGTACAGGAGTCTTTTCTGGTAAAATGCAGCAGCTGTTTGTAAGGGTTTATTGAAATTACCATGAAATTTGAACTGTATTGGAGGGAAGACTGTGAAACAAAATAGCCTGTAATGAGCAGCTGTGTCTGAGGAGTTCAGCTTCAGTGCTTTTAAACTGCAAGCTCCTCACAGAGAGCTTTTTCCGGCCTCAGGAAAGAATTCTTTCAATACCAGGGTCAGAGGAATTTTTAAAGATTCCCTGGGCCAGAGAGCTTATTTATCTGTTTTGATTTCTTGCTAAGGCACCAGACTTTCAAGCACTGATAGCCACCCTCTCACTGGTAAGTGATTGAAGCAGCCAACTCACTATCAGGGAGACAACACTTAATCTATTTTTAAAAGTCTAGGATTGCTTACAATGCAAGTTAAACCACCTTATATTCCATCCCCTCTGCTACGGAGGACAGAACCAAGAAGTCGTCTAAATGTTGCCTTTCCCTAATGAAGTGAAAAATAGACGACTATATTGCAAAGGATTGCCAAATTCTGAGCCATTTTTTTTGTGTGTGCTGCCACTACATATTCACACAGAATCACAGCACACATTACTTTACAGAAGTTTCCGGATATGCAACTAATACAAATAGGAAGCTTTTTGACTCATAGACCATAATATTAGCTTTTTAGTACTGGCAAGAAATTAACTTCTGTAAAAAAATGTGCAAAATCTAAAGTGGACAACTGGAGAAAGGCCCTCAGAACTTCTTAATGGGACATCTGCAGGCATAAAATGCACCCAGATCCCAGGAAGAGCCACCCAAGAGCAGCTGTTGCACTCTGAACAGTAGCTAGCTCATCTGACATAGCTTCTCTCTTCTGTAACTGCTGGCACATATAGGGCAAGTGGAGATGCATAACCAATTTTAAAAAAGCCCACAGAGAATATAAAGCCATTTAGTGCCCAAACAACAAATTTTTGCACAGCCAAATAATACCATGTGTGTATACAAGGGTTGCACAAATTTTGCAATATTTGAACAAGTGGGGTTAGCTATGCCTGAGTAGGGCAAACCGGCACTTTTGGGCCCAACCTCGATTCAAGAAGCACAGCACTTAAAAGGGATATGAACAAACCTTGCAGGTCTGCACAGCCCCCAAGATTCTAGTATTAGTCCTCCCTCTGCCCTTTTCCAGCTCTCAACTCAAACAGCAGCTCTTGTTTGGATTGAGGCAGCAAAGAAACAGAGCGAGGGTGCTTAGCTCTCTCCCCATATCTGTGGTAAGATCCCCAACCCTCTCATCCCACCAGCCAGAAAGAGGGCACTCAGTTGAACCTGCTGAGTTCCTCAGCACTCCTCAGAGAAGAGGTTGGCGTGCTGTCTGCAGCCCTGTTGCCAGTCTCACACCTGTCATTTGCCATATAACAGGACAAGAGTTGGCTCACTAACATGAGGGCTGCATCTGCTCCTGGTTGGATTTATAGGAAGATGTCATTTAGACAGGTCTGTCAGTACCCAGCCTTGGTTCATCACAGTACTCAAAGCTAAAAAATTCACTATCGAATAATAAGAGGTAGCACACTGACAAGGGAAAAGAAGATAGATATTTTTTCTTAACCACTTTAAAACAAATCTGATTTCACCCTTACACACAGAGAGCTGTCAGTGTAATATGCTTCTAAACCCTGACCTTTCTACTTTCTTGGCCATTTTGGTACTATATCAGGTCAAAAAGGAGAGAGGAAACTGAAAGATGGGAATTCACTCTTGGGAACTGTCAAGATTGAGTATAATATAGGAGGTGTTTTCCCCGTGTGTAAGATGTCCCATCTGAACAATTCACAGCCTTTCGCACTCCGTTCTCACAACATTGCACATATCTGCCAATGTGGATGTCTCAAACTCACATGATACCAAACAGAGTTAACATGATAGCACAGCATTATGATCAAGGCAAAGCATTGCCTCTTTTCAAATACCCACATAAAACCTCCACCCCCATTACTGCAGCTGCTCTGTTCCATTCCTTTCTGATATTTGTTTTGCTAGAAGAAGTAGTGCCAGAAGGAGGAATGAAAGGGAAGGGTTCAGAGGAAGACTATGTGACTGCCACTTTCATTTTTGGAACTGTAGAGCAGACTCAGTAGGAGTGAGAACAGGGAATCACAGATCTCCATTTGGTGGCATGTTGTACTGGAATCAAGGCAGTCAGCCAAGACAAGGTTAAGGGTTTTCCATTTCTAATACTTTCTGCACTACAATCCTCCTTTGAGAATATAATTTCGTAACACATTCTTATTCTGCTTACTTCTAACTGAGCATTTGAAAGAAATCAACTTTAATAGCCTGCTTGATAAGTTGCTATTTGCAGTATGTTTTCCAGGTCCATAACCTATATATAGCACAATTTGTTGAAAGATGAGTCTGAAAGAGAACCCATAAATTATCATATTACCATGAGCCTGAAGCTATTTAAATTTAAAAATTAAGTGAGAGGAAGTTTTTTCAAAATGCTTTAGGACATCAGGGTCCTGTGTGAATGCAATCTTCCACCCTGCTTCTCACCTGCTTCTCTTCCACCCTTAGCTGCCTGTGTTCAAGGTTGGGTCTGCCATAGTGCAGCCACACAGCCTTGGATGAAACTTCCCTGCAAACAGCTATGCTGTGAGAAAGAGCTGTGTGATGACTCATGTAGCACCTCTCCCCCCTTGGCTCAGGAGATACATTAAAGCTTAGGCTCTCACTCCTTGGTCATTGCTTGAGCCTCTTGCAGACATATGCTTCTCTCTGCCCGCCTCTCTGTCACCCTTGGCCCTCAGGGCTTGTGGAGCAGCTGGTCCCTGACAAAGATTGTCTTAAAAAAAAACACCAACTTTTCGACCAGAGACATATCAAGTATCAGCAACACAAGCTTATCGGGAGGATGCACTAGGCTACCCCTTCTGCAGTTGATTTTGCACTTTCTTTCAGGGATGGCCTCTCTGAAATGTTCTGAGCAGCTGCTCTTGTGTCCTCCCTTGCCTACTTTCTTTCACAACGCTAACAAGAAGGCAGTGTGCCAGGGTCAGAAAGCAGGACAGCCTGATGGGTTCCTGCAGGATTTGTTCATGTTTAAGTGGGGGTAAAGGTGGGGAAATCCATGAAAGCAGATCTTTCTTCTCACTCATCCTGTAAAACTGCATGCCAATCAGCTTGTGCAGTATGCATGGGATCCCAGGGTACTCAAAAACAGAAATCAGGATGTATTGGAGGATGTATAATTCTCAAATTATATCTGCTTCTGGGGAGGGATATTCCTTCCTCACATATTTGTTCTGCTCTGCTGCACTGCAGCCCCTAGGCATCAAACTATTGTCATTTCAGTTCTGTTTCCAGAACATGTCAGAAATCTCTGAAAATTCTCACTGAGAAATGGTTTCAATGATTCCAGTGAATTAAGTGCCCGTTCAGGGACTTTCATTTCTTCAGCTTGTGAGGATTGTCTATGCAGGAGAGTCAGGCTAACATAGAGCACTTTCAAAGTGCTGTTGATTTTTATCAGGCACTTTTTACTTTGCTGTTCACTTTCATACAGCACAAGAAAAAAATCAAATGTTGTCTGGGTCACAGAATCTTTGCTTGTTTTTGTGGTACTAAGAAATAACTTCTCACTGAACAGGAGGAGTAGAAAACACTCTCAATCCTCTTCTCTCGCCCAACAGCTGTATTTAGATATGGGGAATTGTTTCTTTAAACAATCCCCACATAATCTTTACAAATACATAATATCACATTGCCAATTGCATACGATTTTCTTGAGCAAATTGCTGCGTATCTTTTTAGCATGTAAACTATGCAGCAAAAAGGTTTTTATAGCAAGCATGTAGTTTTTTGCTTTTTAAAAATGTGACATCTTGTTCCATAACCACACAAATTTCTGCAAGCTGCTCGCATATATATACAACTACTTTGAGCTATTTCATCTTTCAAATTAAACCTTCTTTTTTACTCTAATTTCCTTCAGGAATAGAAATTTTTATCATACAATACTAAATTTTCAGACAGTGCAGTTCTTTATGTATTGTATTATTGTATTATGTATTGTATTATATTTAAGCATTGATTTGTCCACATACCACTCATACTTGCATTCCAAAAGAAAACCATTTGAGATGTTTAGCAATGTAATTGGTAAAATTACACTAGTTTAATAGTACACAGGTTATAATGCTTTTCTGTCATATATATCAGCTTTCTCAGTATTTATCAGTGTTTTGGGCAAGATTCCATTTTCAAAAACTGATGTATGCAGACAGTAGTCCAGCTGGCAGCAGGACTACCACTACTGCTCCTTATCCAGAAGTCACTCAGTGGTATTGAAAGCAGTTCTTAGTTTGATAATCTCTCTATTCTTTTCCACCCCATCATATTGATTTTCATTTAACAAAATCATCTTGTCTGCTCTCATACCCTACTTTGTCCCAGCTTATGTGCATTCTCAGCAAATTACTCTGGAAAGCACCCACCACACTACTGCAAAAATTAAAAAAAAAAGTGCCTTTCCTCACCACTGCCACCAAGTCTTACCCACAGACTGGCTACTAGTCATTAATTTTTCTTCATTGGATTACCTAGCAGGACAAGCAGGTGTTTTTAAGTTGTCATTACAGAGCAAGTGACTTCAGCATTGCTCCTGTCCCAAAACTTGGCAGCTGAAAAATTAGCTTCTTGACAAAGTCTCCAAGTCCTCATGAGGATATTTCAAGACTGCACATTTCAGCCTCACGAAAATTAAGAAACACAAGATCAGATCCACCAAAAAAAACCCCAACCAAATGTCCAAGACAGCAAAGCCAGAAAATTTTCATGTTTGTTAATATTGCTGAGCACAGTTATTACATAGTCTTCCTAAACTCATTCTGAAAATCTCTGTTGCCATCTAAAGTTAACTGAGTGGCTGCAGAACTAAACCAAATGTTACCCCTCTATTACATTAAAGCATTGCCTTTTCTCACTTTAATTAGCCACAGAACTTGCAGAGTAAGGCAGGATAAATAGCATATAGAATTAAAAATACTGACCAAGTTTATTCAACACGCAAATAGAGATGAATATAGCACAAAAGATGTAAAGGGAACAAGCATTTAAGGAAGGCTCTTCTCTTCCTTTCCTCAACCTGTGCTTTAAAATGCAGAGCACAAACTACTGCCTCCCCAAACAGTGGGGCATTTTTTTCAGAACTTTCTACATTTTCCCTTGATTATGCAGAGCCTCAGAACCACTGAGAGTCTGTTTCTGGTCAGACTCTCTGTGGCATACATGCCAAAAGAAGCCACGCAGCTGTAAGCTTGTCAGGAATGGATTCTTACCTGCAAATAAGGTAGGAATGTCTTGTTCCTTGAAGATATATCCTTTAACTTTGAAATCTGCCAGGATCAAACTTCTTCCCTAGCAGAAAGAAAAATCAAACCAGAGCAAACGATACAAACTACAAAAAAAAATAACCAACAAAAAAGAAAACCAAAAAACAACATAGAAGCACCTTTCTCCACAGCAATATATCTCCACAGATACTCACTATTCTTTTCCTTTATAATTATAATATACTACTAGTAATTTCTATCAGAAGGTACTATTGCCTTTTGGGAACAAAATTCCTGAGGAGACAGAGAATGGGAAAAAGGGAAGAAAAGCAATTGTCTGATACAGTGGCAAACTTTACTACTAAGAACAGAGAACCTTTTATTTTCCAGGACATGAAAAAACCTGCAACAGGAAACTACTCAGGCACCATTTGTCTCCCCTATTTAATTCAAAAAGTTACCAAATAAATTTTTCATGCCCTTAACATTTATTTTTTGAGAATTGAACATTTGATTATTAAATCCGTGGGATAGAATGAATAAAGATAATGCAGTTCTGAAAGTGCCAGAAGTCTGAGGTGCTTCAGTATGATTCCACATTAATTTTCTTTTCTGGTTATGCTACTATAGTGTTTCATCTCTTCTTGACATTACCAAAAAGATAAGAAAGACTTGGAAGAAGGAAGGCTTGAAGAGATTCAGTCAATAAAGGAGGCAAAATAATGGTTAGCTGATGATTCTCACTTAATATTTTGTGATCTGTCTGTCTCCAGTCCTCCACGCAGTTACAAGCAAGGCATACAGCTGAATGGGAAGGTGCAGTTAACACCTATTATCACATTATACAAGGAAGCATTCAAAATTCTGTTACCGTTTGAGGAACTTTACCTATATTTCAACCAAGGCAATTTTCTTCATAACTTTGACAGTAACGACCTTCTTACTTTCTTCCTACTCACCAGCACATAAGGGTGGCTTTATTTCTACTTGTGTTTACCTCCAATTACCTGGCTGTGCAAGAATAAATCTGCCTCTGTACTTCAACACCTGACACCGGTAGAAGAAATAGCATATGGGCACTGAATTCAATACAACAGCAAATCAGTAGTAGAAAGCCACTGTAGGAGCACAGAGACCTGAGTCTGTGTATGCTTATAGAATTCATTTCAGTTTTTTGGGTTTCTTTGCAGAAATGCACAGGCTTATGCCTCAAAAAGGTCATTTGTCCTTAACACTTGGTAAAAGTGAACCCCACTCTGAGTTTCATGAACTTAGCAGGAAACAACCTCAAGTCTTGGATCCTTATCATACACCTCTACGTACACAGCTTCTTGGTATGCACTGTCTGGTACAGATTCACCCTTTGCAGAAATTAGCACTGATCTTTTCCCAGTTCAGTTTCTAGTCTGTGCAGAAAAATTGTTTAGAATTGCTCATAGCCCTCCCAGATGTTAAAACTGAGGTGATTTGATAGCGAAACCTTTATCTTTTCTCATACTAGACTGCATATATCCAGAATTAGGCTTTGAAATATAAATGCCTACATAGAAGAACTCAGCATTTCAGGATATTTCCTGTTCCATACCTTCTGAGGCATGAACATCACCAAGTTTTCTCTGGACCTAGGCTTCTGCTGTTCTTGAAGGCTACTTAGATTATGAGCACAGCTTTCCTCTGAAAGATATCTTTAGTATTGTATGCTACACTGCTTTCAGCCTACATAAAATGTAAGAATAGCTCAAATACAAGGTATTTTTTTACACTGAGATGCAGTCATCATTGCAGAGACCACAGGTTGTGTTAGGTTAATGGATTACAGCAGGAAATCATTCTGCATCATCCTTTTGGATTAAGGGTTTCAAAGAGTGTTGAAATCTTACACAATTCAGATAATATTTTAAAATAAAAATGAAGAATGAGAGCAATGCAGTCTTTAACAACAAATTCACACTAGTGAACTAGAGGCAGACCACTATCTAATCCCATGAAAGAAAAAAATTCTACCTCTTTTCAAATACATTTGACATTTGCACAATCTCTTTCAAGGCAGGGTGAAGTTAATGTGTAAACATTAGGTTTGAGTGAGAAGACCTAGATGTCATTCTGGTGGCATTGAATCCATGGATAGCAGTGCAAGAAACACAGTGCCTTTAGCTCTTGAACTCACAGTGTTGGGTCCAAAGACATTGCAGACATGTAGTGTAGTCCTGTCGTGGTATAAACCATTCTGGGGAAAACACATTCTCACAAAAAGATCAGTTTTGCTTAAGCAAGATTCAGCCTAGTTTTGTGCTGGCTAATAAAAGAAAGACAAGATTTTGACTTTTCTGTTTTCTTTGCCACATCATTTGGCAAGTTCTACAGAAGTGTGATCACATGCCATGTGTGTTTCAGGTCAGATTTTCATCAAAGAGTGACTTGGTACTGTGCCGATCCTGTTTTATGAGTGTGGAAGCGGGAGCTGAAAACAGAAAAAATGTTTATAAGACAGCCAACCTTACATTCCTGAGTAAATTCTCTTCTGTGTATAGCACATGCAAAGCTATTGGGACATAAACAATTCCATCATCTTCATTAAATATCTTTCCACAGCTTTTGGTTTTGTAACTATAGTAGTTCTTTTCTCTCGGGTCTTCTGCATTAACATTAGTTAACACGAGACTGTGTTATTTGTGCTGAAGGAAAACCGACAACAGCTCCATGTCCTGGCATTTTAAAAGTCAGTGTCTCACATGCTGTCCCCTTCTGCCACAGGTGGTTAGCTGCCTGTATTGAAGGCCAGCTCTGCAAAGGTACAACCTTGAGTGGAACTGCTGGGAACACAGCTGTGTTTTCCCAGAAAGAAAGAAGAGTGAGCTGTGTGATGACTTGCTGATCACCTCTCCCTCCCTGGTTTGGGAGCTGCATGTCAGCTCAGGCAACCCTTTGTCATCCCTGACATGTTGTCTTGACTTCCTGGCTGCCCCTGGACTTTTCTCGTCAGTGAAGCTGCTGTAGTGACCACATACCCCTTGGCCACCCTGATTACTGTTCCAGCCCTATGCTGCTCTGTTTGTTGGGATGTGGTGGGTCTGTATATGGGCTGATGTGGGCATAATCCTGCCAACTTCCTTACCATCCTCAGCTTTGACAATATCCTAGCCTTGTCAATCTCATCATCTACCCCGGAGTTAGCCAGTGTTTCTGGTTTTATTTTAGCTATTTTCAGCTTTTAGACTGTGTCCTTCTGTTGCCCTTTTTAATCTATGTTTCAGGAGTCTTAGGGGAGGTTGTTTCTTCTTATTACAAGTTCTCAGTAAATTAGGATTTTACACTACTTACAACAGTAGTAGTAGAGTTTGTGAAGTTAATTCTTCCTATTTAGGGAGGTGAGGTAACCAAATATTTTTGCATTAAAACTTTTTACTCTCTAGTTGAACACTGACAGTCATCTAGAGACAAGAAAAACACATGCTCCCCAGTTAATTTTGTTCATAGTGGACACTAGATTTCTGGTTTTCTCCTGCATCACACAGAGTGATTTGTGACAGTTCTCTGATGAGAATTTGCCTTTGCCTTAGCATGTTGTAACTCTTGATACCATGAAAGCAAATATTAGTCTCACGTATCTGAAGTGTCTTTTGTTTTTGCAATGCTATAGCCTCACAATGAGCACCATACAAATCCCACAGCATAATTCAGCATTAAGTATGTCTCTTCAGTTGTAAGTGTTCATTTAGTTCTTCTAGCAATTTACTCACAATGCTTAAATATTTTTTTTTGCTGTTCTCTAATGTTTTATTAGCATCCTTTACAGGGATATTCTTCATTCCATGGTAAGCAAGTCACCACTACCATTGATCTTATCTTCTAGAGTACCCAGTAGCCTCAAGACTAGTCAGTGTTTGAAGAAAGAGCAAAGGGCTGCAGAAAGGGGTACTAAGCAGCTTTTTTAAAAGAATTCAGTACAGAATTGATTACAGCTCTATGACTTCTATTCATCCTTTTATCACAATAATAACTTTATTAGGTAAATTCTTCTCTTGAATAGTTCTATGAGCCAGATTTTATTTTTGTTTATTCAGTAATTTATTAAAATTATTGGGCATTATTTTGGGAGAAATGGCTATGATACAATAGCATTTGATACTGCAATGAACATGAAGTAAAGCAAATTACCTTTCTTACCTCTCCCTTCAGGAAGGCAGGAGCTAGATGCACGATGCAGAACTCTGTAGAGCAAAAGTCATTCTTCCTTTTTCATTTTTTTGGTCTTGTACCAAAATAGTGGTTTTGTCCACATGAGAGTTGAAGTTCTTTTAAGCTCACCATAAATTCCCAGAGTAAGAAACAACACTGTAATTTAGGACCCACCACTTAGGTGCTGAAAGTGCACAGTTCATCCTCATAGCACAACAGTCATACAGGGATTGTAGGAAGATTTGAGAAATACCATCTTGACGTTTGCCATAAAAATAAAATGAAGATATCAGAAATATGCCAACTCAAAATGAAAATATATTCCTTTTTCCATTCACATCTTCAAAGGTGCAAGGGACATACAGAAGGAGCCAGATGTTCCCACAGACCATGCTGCTTATTTTATAGGTATACTGGTACCTACTCTTGTAGCCCTTAGGGTCTTCAACTCTCATTCAGATCTTCACTTGTGCAAACTGCTCCTATGTGTTCTTGCAGGGCCTTGTCCTTCCCTTCGCATTGAACACTTGCCTGAGAGAACTCGTATTGGCCACAAGCTGCAGCCAGCTGGAAATGAGAGTTCCTCAAGCTGCTGCTGATGCCCCGTCACTTTCTTCTTTGCCTGGCTTCTCTTCTGCCCCATACACCAACAAACTCCTGTCCCATTGTCTAGTTGAATAACAGGCTAACTTAAATTTTACTTAATTTTTAATATACTGTTTCAGGAGTGTGATATTTGATATGTGATGTAAAATGGTTTTCTCTGCCCTGGTATGTTACCTGGTTGAACTGATTACTTTAAGGCCATACTTTTATTCATATATGATTCTTTCCACCCTATTCATGCCACCACTTTGTGTCATGGATTTCACAAATCTCAGGAAAAAGTTGTCTTGCAGTTCAAAGTGCTCACATAGAACATAACATGATTCTTTCCCGGCAATTACAGCCCTTTTCTTCACGACATTGTAGTAAAACCGATCCCTGATGCAACAAAAAAAAAAAAAAAATCAAATTGTTGGTATTACTGTAGGAGGAGATTTTTTTAAGGGTTTACTTAAATCCATAAGCAATACAAAATGCTCATGAATATCCTTGAAGATCTTCAGGATACTTACCTTTTGCTACATCAAAAGAACAGTAAACTCTGACAGCATACAAACATCTAAGAAAAGAGGAATGCACAGAAATTACTGGGTTAGGAGGTCTTCACCACATAGAAACAAGAAGTACAAAGGAGAATGAGACATAAAGGCATTTTATTTACTTTTTAAAATCAGTAGGGCAGTCATTCCCATATAAAGACTACTGGAAGTTCTAGAGACATGTGCTCAATGAAGTAAATGTTCATATATTTGTATAATTTTTTTAATGTATTTAGCCGAATCACAAATCTGGAAAAGCTGGAAAAATCAGAAAATTCTGAATTTCAAAATAATAATGCTATTTCTAGCTATTTTTGAAAGACTTAACAAGCTTACACCAAAGAAAGAAGGGAAGAAGAAATGTTACAATTTAAAAGGAGTACAGGCATGAAATTATTTTGCTTGCTATTCACAACAAGAACACTTTTGTTGTTAAGATTCAGGAAGAAGAAGTTGAAAAGTCAGAGAACCTGGGTACTGAAGCAGCTAAAAGATTTATTATGGCAGCAAAGGTAAATTGCCAATGCATGCATATGCAAGACTAATGAGTAGTATAGTTTCAGTTTCTACACAGAGGCAAATTCTGTCTAAGCAGCTTTACTATGGTCATATGCAAAATAAAACATTTATTTCTAGGATATTCCCTTGTAGGGAAATAGAGGCAAAGTGGAGCAATTAAGAAAGAAAACTAAAATCACAGGTTTAAAAGAACTTTGGGGGAAGTTGACCTAACAGAAAATAAGAACTGCTGGCCCAGAAATATGTATGTCTGATAATATAGATATTGAGACAGGGTGCAGGAGCCACACTGCTAAAAAAGTACATTTCTCTACTCCCTTCCTTCAATTCCTTTGTAAGGAATACTAAGAAGCATCCAGGTTTCAGGCCTGCACTCTCATTTCTGTAGCAGCTGCTGCAGTGGGGACTTTAGGAGTGGGTGCTCAGAGAGAGAGGCAAAAAGGAGGAAACACACAAGCCTTGTCCCTCTTGTTCCACAGATTCAGTCACATGTTTAGGCCTGAGTCATCTATTCTTCTGCTCTCTCCTCCTCCGTATCCTTTCTTATTCATGCAGACTCCTCCTTCTCACAAATCTAGCTACTGTCAGCATCTTCCTCAGCAGTTGAGTTTTCATCCTACTTCTCACATTCAGATAGTCCTGTGTATCAAACACCCATATATGGCTAACACCTTTCATCTCCTTCTCTTGCTTCCCTTTTTGACTAGAAATGGTGAAGTTGTCCACAAAATAACCTGCTTCTTCCTGTACCTTCATGCCAGTTGTCTGCAATGCAAGAACAGCAAAATGACTGGGCCTCTCCAGTGGCAGCAGCAAGGCAGAGCTCAAGTGTGGGACGAACTGGGCTGGAGCTGAGGGCCAAGATTAGCATCCAGCTACTCGGAGTAGAGAACCTGTAGAAAGGTACATATAGAAACCTCAGAAGAGGTCTGGAAACTGCACAGAATCCAAGATCCAGGATGGAGCAGAGTCCTGTGCTGCTCCAAGGCTCCAGTGTCTCTGAAAGGATGGCCCAAACCACAGCCTGCATCATTCACTACTGTGCCTCTTCCTCAGGATACACCTTGTTACTATTACTAATTTTGAGAAACCGGTAAAACTGTAGCTGACTTCTAGAACAAAGTAATCTATGTAAAAACTAGCATGCTCCTACATATGACTGAATGGGGAAGTTTCCCTTGTTTGTTATTTTTATTTGTACAGTGAAGCACTGGACCACAAGAGTGAAAAGCAGTGATGTGCATATCACAAGTCACACGGCACTAAAACAGGAATGTGGGATCCTGTGCTTGGGCATTTAAAATTAGGTTGCACGGAGCACTACTTTTACACTTTGTAAAAAAAAACTTTGTACTGCCAGTGTAATAAAATAACTTACTTCTACAGTTTTTTCCCGAAGTTGCTGGGATCTTTTGGTCTTTTTTCAAGGACCTAGTCCTTGATATGCTCCACAGGCTATTCAACAAGCTGGAAAAAATGAATAGGTTTAGCAAACCTGTTGATACATAAACAGCGTCCTGTTGCTGGTTTGTTGTGCTTCATGTCACTAGGGAATTCAAGGAAATCCTTATCACAGGAGGAAGTCATTAGAGGAAAATTCAACCGTCATTATATTTTTTATTCTAAGTTACATGACAAAACAGCCAGAAGCCAACAATTTTTTAAAAAATGTAACATCCTGAAGTAAATAAGTGAATTTGAAGCTTTAGTTTTGTATTGTAGAAATAAAATAAATAGTGTATTGTCAATTAAACTCCAGTTAAAGCCGGGAACAATGACCTGAACATTTTTAAAGAAAAGACTGAGGGGTAGATGGTTATCCTAGAAGTCATTGTGTGTGCGACACCCTCCTGGGTAGCCAATAGGACTTGTCTTGCAAGCATGGTAGTAAAACATATATTTCACATACATTTTCCACAGCAGACTAGCTGCCATTAGTAATCTTTCAGTATTATGTTTCTGAGGTATTTTCTACTGAGAAAATAACTATACCACTTCCATGCTGAAAACCTTTGTGTCAGGAGCATTTTAGCGATCTGCCCTGAATGCTTATCTTCGTACTTAATAGACGTTCACAGTATAGGTTCTTCATTTTCTCTTCCTGCAAGACTATATCACATCTATGGTTATTTTTGGAAAGAAAACTGAAAAATCTCAGGTTTACAGTATTTAAGAACAATTTCTAGTACATAGCCATAGTTACTTATTATTTAAAGGAAAGCCTGCCAGCTGTGCTCTGTGTCTTGTGGTGAGCTTATCTCAGCAGACTGTGGGGCACAGGCTGGCACTGCACAGCAGTACAGGACACTTGGACCGCAGGGTCATGCCTCCAACCACAGTCCCTCAACTTGTTCAGACGATTGTCTATGGACAATGTTTGTTCCTGATCTGGAATTCTCTGCATTCAGATAAGAAGCCCACAGACTTCCAACCTGTATATAGATTACAGGAGATAATTGTTGTAAAGATTGAGTGGTATGACCTCTAAATACTAGAAATAACATCACAAGCTTTCTGTAGTTAAAAGATACCAGTTTGACATAATTTAGCAGGATGTCAAATAAAAACCCACATAAGAAAAGAAGTTTAAATATGTGCTGAACAGGGGAAGGAATAGAGAAGGAAGAGCAGGCTTTTAAATTTTTTAAAACACTGGTCAGTCATGCACTTCACTGACTGCTTGTCAGTGCTCCTTTTGGAGCAAGTTCAACACTCTTGATATCAACTCACTGTATTTAAAGTGATCTCTTAGTCCTTTTGTGTTTTTAATTCTCCTTTGAAGATCCACTAAAATGTAGTAGCATACATAAATTACTTTAAAAGTAAGTCAACTACCAGGATATAGTTACTCTAAACAGGGGTTCAAACAGACCTTCACAAGCAAGACCTGAACCATTAGCAGAGCAAGTAAGATTTAAGAGAGATCTCAACAAGCTGGACAAATTAGCTGACAGGAGAAGTGTGAAGTCCTGCGGATGAGGAGAACTAATCCCAGAAAAAGACCTGGGAGTCCTGGTGGACATGAAGTTGAACATGAGTGAGCAATAAACTAAACACTTGAAGAACCAAATCAAGTACATGTTCATCAAATTTTCTCTTCAGAATGGTCGTTTCTGTTTCATGACTGTTGAAGAACAGTGAAGGAATAGTTTCATTTTATAACATCCTGTGTTTAGTTATACTTAGTTTTCTTATTACAAATCAGAAGGGAGTAAAATAAGTTAGTAGGCAATTTAAACATAAGATTCAGAAATGTCTAGACTGAAATAAATGTAAGGAAAAGAATTTCTTTAAGAGTTCTTAGTGAAAAGAAATCAAATCAAAGCCAAATTTTCTAAACTTAAGTCACACAGTCTTCTTATAGCAGATTGAAGGACAGATATGGGAACTCAAGAAACCTCAATTGTCAAACGTCCTCTTAAAAGAATTTTTTCTGCAGACAGACATTAAGCCTCTCCTGTCCTTACAACACATATTATCCTACCTACCCTACTAGGTTAGTAGCTAGGAAAAGCAAAAAGTCTTTATTCTATTCTCTACCAGGTCAGAAAAATATTTTTTTTTAAAAATCTTCATTTATGCTTTTATTCCTGGAGTAAACCATAACCTCCAACTCAGACAATTAAAATTGATAAATTAGGTATTTAAAATCTTCTAAACCTGAAATAAAGGGGGGATTAAAGGCATCTTTTTCTCTACTACTTTATTTTCAAAAGGTATGACTGTAAATCAAGTTCTCATCAGTCAGAATTTTGCTTCTTGGGATGCAAACAATAATTCAATACATCAAGAGAACAACATTATAAAGCTATTTTAGACTGAGAATAAATTTCTTTTTCACACCTGAGAAAAAAACCCAAAAATTTTCTGAATGTTTCAGAAGTATTTAATTTAGACACTGACAACCTGAGAGCTGTGGAGGTTAATCATATTTAACAAGTTGCTTGTAGTATTGAGTAGATCCATTAACCACAACTGCCTGCAGTTCAGAATTATTTTAAATATACATAACCCAGGTAAGCTTCTGAAGCTCAAATTTCCATCATTTCCATAAGGAAGGAAAAATCTTTCTTTCCCCCTCCCCCAACATCATAGTAGAGGCTTAGAAGTAAAATAACAGAAGGGTATGAGATCAGCTTCTCATACAGAAGACTTCAGTGTGATACAGCTATACTGAACAATTCTATATCTCTAACTGTAAAAATGTGCTTTTCATTTATAGTGGTAAAATAAATATCATTAATTATAATTTCTAGCCATTCACTTGAACAGAAATGTGTTTGTACTTTGATAGGATTCTAGATATTCATGCATTGCTGAAAATTGATGTTACAGACTAATCATTGCATTTACCCCAATTTTGCCTCACAGGTACGGGATAAGGAACAAAGCAAAGTCTAGTCTCTGTGATTAGTTAGAGCATAATCAGCAGTTTTCACTCAAATGCAGCTCAAATGGCCTTTTCAGCCTCTTCTGATTGCAAGCAGTTACTAGAATCCATAGGTGCATGACCATCATCCCTTTTACCAAAGAATATTCTTGCCAATAAGATAGCAGTGAGAGAGTCCATATGTAGGTATTGATAGATAAATACATAGATAAGATAGGATAAGATGAAGTAAGATAAATTGGAAGAATTTCTTGGCACCCTATTTATCAGAGCAGAGTACATCAGGTGATGTAGTTCTGGTAATACTATAGGTATTCAAAATGTACAAGCATCCATGTAGAAGCTGATAAGAACGTATATTCTAAATTTCCTGAAAAACAAACACTGATCTGACACTATAAATAAATTCAAAGGTTGTACTGTACATGCAGAAACTGAAATGCAAATGCACATTTTGTATTCAGAATTAATTTCTAAAATAACTTTTAGAACACTCTAACCACTAATTCATTGTAATTAAAAAAATCTTTATATTATTTCTATTACTGTATGTTCAGCAAATTTAAAAAACAATATTGTGGATGATAGTCAGATTCAGTTTTAAAGAAAATACGTGATTGTCCAAAAGTGCTATCTTAAAAATAAAAGTTTTCTTTAAACATCACCTGAACATTAAAAACTGCTTAGTGCAGAAAAAGCCCTGACATCCTTCATTTATCATTGAGGGGGGAGAAGAAATAATGAATGAGCCAGATATTCTCAAAGTCTTCCTTTTCAAAGACTTTCTTTTTATATTATTAAAAAATGTAATTTCACCTGAGGTATTCACTTGATGAGAGGAAGCACTTTAATGTATGCCTGTATCCTGCCAAGTCATAGCTGGCAGCAGAGAGGTACGGTGCTCCTCTCTGCCGCGCCAGAGATACGCTGCAGTGTGAGCGTGTAGCATTCTCCTTGTCTGAATGAGAAGTGAGAAAGAGCCTGCAGTCTGTGCAATACCGTCCTTGATGATGTTACTGAATGGTTCCCATTAGACAGCCAATATCTGCAGGACATCATACTCTGATTTTGCTCTATTTGTTCCCAAAGGAGAAAGGCTTCAAGGTATTCATGAATGAATCTTATTTAAAAGGTTAAAATTCTGTCATGGGTGCATATCCTACTGTTCTTCATAGAACCACTGGTCATTTGCTTTAAAAAACTCAGTTGAGGGGAGTTAAAAGGACAGAGCTTTCAGATGTAGACAGTTTCTTTGAGGGAGATAAGGTTTACAGTGTTTCACTTGTTCATTGATTCACTTGTTCATTGGATTTTGGATGCCCTAAGTCTCACATCACTATTTTTCACCTGAGGGAAGTGAATTATTCTACATGTAGTGACTGCAAGACATCTGACTTTCATCTTTTTCCATTTATTTCTCTATCTCTCTTTCTCATCCTAGAGACCCTAATAACTTCTTTCTGTCACAAAACAGGTCAATGTTCCTCTCCTCAGGCCCTTCTGGTATAATTGCAAAAGTTAAGCCTTCCTTTCTAGGGGACACTGAAACCTGCTGTTGGCATCAGTTGCATTCCCAGCCTGCTGATGGAGGCTGTGCTGCCAAGAAGGGGCAGAGTAGCAGTACCTGCAGCAAGCCAGACCTGAGCTGAAAGGGAGATGTAACATCTCCTTTGCATCGTGCAGGGTACCTAAACCAGACCTGCAATCCCATTAAACGGAAGGCAAAAACTTGACAAAGATACATACCACTTTACTTCTCTTAAAAGAAAGGAATTCTCTTTTCCTGTAGTTGCTACAATTGTAGCAAATCATACACATATCTAATACTCTAGGTCATCAGATGACATGAGTGAACATTAGACTGGTCACCTCTCGAACAATGTTGGTCAGCACTGTCAGAGGATTTGAGCTTTCTCTTTCTTGCACCAGATAGCCTTTTTCTTAGGCCAGTATTGTAGAAGAGGCTTCTTGTGCCTGACTCATTTTGGTCTCAAGCACATTATGATTGGAAAGGACAGATTTGACAGGTAAAAGATCCTCTTTATATGATTAAGAAATCATGCCTGAAATTAGTCTGAGTTCTCCTGGTTATGGATGCCTCTGGTGCATTTCCACCGGTGTTTTGTGATATTTTACCTTTTTGCCTTTGTGATATTTTACCTTTTGTAAGTGCTCAGGTATCATTTGAATTCTCATGGTATAAGCTTCTAAGAAGATACACAGAGGGACAGATTATTCATATGTTTTATCTTATAATTTAGCATTTGATTCTGTCCAACCACAGTTACACTGCAACTACTGTAGAAATTTTGCAGTAAATCTGCTTTGCAATATGAATAGTTAGCTGCTATTGCATAACTACATGCTTTTCTGGGTGTGAATAGTGAGAACAATTACAAAAGAATTATGGTCTATAACTTTTCTGAGAGATCAAATAGTAATAATATTTCATCTTATCCAAAAATGATAGAATGCAATAAATTTATCCACAAGATATGGTTGTGTTTTCATTTTTTTAAATGTAAGTGTATCATAAATGCTAAATATATGTGTTAATTATTGCTTCAAAGGAATCATTCAGTTGAGTCACTGCTGAGTCAAAGTATATCTGTTAACTTTGAGTTACAGGTTTTGTAAGTAAGAATTTAGAACTTTGGTAATTCTCCATGCCTATTTTTGTGCTTCACCAATCAAACATCACTGAGTAGGCTTCTGTGAACTGCAGCTGAACACACAGGATAATAACACCAACACATGCAAAGCCTCTGCTATAATCCTGCTATGCATACTGTAGGTTGAGTACCACTCACTGATTTCCTTTTATGATAAAGTCACCCACCTAAATGATCAAGGGATCATTACATTTGATCTAATCTTTTTATATTTCAGTAAAGCTTTCAATAGTGTCTCTCACAGGATCCTTCTGTACAAACTGTCCAGCACACAGCTGGATAAACACGTCATGGGCTGGGTGAGAAATTGGCTCACGAGTTGAGCACAGAGGGTGATAGTGAGTGGGGTGACATCAGACTGGAGACCTGTCACTAGTGGGGTTCCACAGGGGTCTATTTTGGGCCCTGTGCTCTTCAACACCTTCATAAAGGGATAATAAGCAAGTCTGAAGACGATACAAAACTGGGAGGAGCTGTTGACTCCCTTGAAGGTAGGGAAGCCCTGCAGAGAGACCTCAACAAATTAAGAGGACTGGGCAATAACCAACCATATGAAGTAAAAGAGGGGAAAGTGCTGGACTCTGCACCTGGAATGGAGCAGCCCTGGATGTACAGACAGACTGGGGAATGAGATGCTGGAAAGCAGTGCCATGGAAAGACACCTGGGGAGTTCTGGCTGATGGCAAGTTGAGCATGAATCAGCAGTGTCCTGGCAGCCAGGAGGGACAACTGTGTCCTGGGGGGCATCAGGCAAAGCATCGCCAGCCAGTCAAGGGAGGGGATTGTCCTGCTCTGCTCCGCACTGGGGCGGCCTCACCTTGGATATTGTGTGCAGTTTTGGGCACCACAATTTAAGAAAGGTATTAAGCTATTAGAGAGCATCCAAAGGGCAATGAAGAAGGTGAATGGCCTCGAGGGGAAGCTGCATGAGGAGCAGGTGAGGTCGCTTGGTGTGTTCAGCCTGGAGAAGAGGAGACTGAGGGAAAATCTCTTTGCAGTCTACAACTTCCTCATGAGGGGAAGAGGATGGGCAGGCACTGATCTCTTCCCTGTGGTGACCAGTGACAGGACCCAAGGGAATGGCCTGAAGTTGTGTCAAGATAGTTTTAGGTCAGATATTATAAACAGGTTCTTCACCCAGAGGGTAGTTGGGTGCTGGAACAGACTCCCCAGGGAAATGATCATGGCCCCAAGCCTCCCAGAGCTCAAGAAACCTTTGGACAATACTCTCAGCCACATGGTGTGACTCTTGGGGATGGCCCTGTGCAGGGCTAGGAGCTGGGCTTTGATGATCCTTGTGGTTCCCTTCCATCTCAACATATTCTGTGATTCTCTGATCAAACTTCCTCAGAGCAATGAAAAAAACATTTTGGTGGAAAATTTCTACCTTATGTAACACATCTATTCACTTTGAAATTTGTTCTTACCCACTGCTACTTTTATTAAATAATTTTTAATTTTCACTGCATCATTATATAGGACCTCAGATTTGGATTAGATTCTACCATATTTGCCACTGAAAACCATAGATGAAAAAAGAACTTCTGCCCTAAGGAATTTTAAAGATAAGCTTTTTTCACTATCTCATGGGTAAAGTTGCCAGTTATTCTTAAAATCTACTTATCTGAGAATTGTTTAGCCTGCAAAAATTGACATGAAATTAGAACAGTATAGAGGAATGCAATTACGAAATAGTAGCTCAGATGAAAAGGGAATATGGATATGAGACATACAAAGGATAGCTCACGACAATTCACTACCTTGCATGTGGAACACGGTCCCAAGAAAAATGGTAGATCTTCAGAAACAAAAAAAAACAAAAACAAAAATCCCCCACAAAACTAACCAACTAACCAACCAATCAACCAACTGAAAAAAACCCCTAGAATACTAGATAACAAACTTTACAGAGGCAGGTATTTCACAGGTATAGATGCAAAAGGTATTTTCTAATATTATAGGTAATTTCCATCTCTGGACTCTCTGATTTTTTTATTTATTGTAATACATTTCAATTAGTTAACAAAAATAGGCAGTGCACATTAGCCAGTAAATTTCAAAGCCCTGCTTTTACACACAGAGAAACTGTGAGACTTCTGTGTTCTCTTTCCAAAGAAAGATAGCAATATTGTAGAGAAACTACATATAAATGCTTATACATCCCACAACTAAACAACAATATATAGAATATATACCAGCTCTAAAATGTGTGTAGTGATAAGTCATGCAATTAAGATGTCATTTAAAGAAAACAAAGGATTTCAGAGGCATAGCTTGAAGCTCAGAGACTGTACTCAAATGTCAGGGCACGATCATTTCTTGGATGTGTCAGATACTAGTTCTCACAGAAGTACAATGAGAACAAGGATTGTCAGGTCAAAGCCTTTCTGCAGGTACTTCTATTTAGCTATGAAAAGTATTTAGAAATTAAAGATTGTTCTTGTTTACTGTTGGAAAAATAATAATATGACTATTAGCTCATTAGTATTTTATATATTGTCTTTGTCATGACTCATATTATTTCCATAGGCATTTCATTCAACAGATAGAAGTACCTTTATAAACTCTGCAACTGAAGGCATCCAAAAATTCAGTATAAAGTAAGGGACCGCTACTCCCAGACCACTCTGGGAAAGGCTAGAACTTCTGTAGATTACAGATGGTGATACAGGAGCAAAACATTATTGAAGAAAATGTTTAGATTCACAGAACACCTACCTTGCACAGACCACTCTGCTGGTCTGAGTGCAGTTCTCTGGTGACATTTATGGGGTTTATGTGCCAGATTTGAATGACAGAGGACTGAGAAATTAAAAAACCCAAACCCTAGCAGCACAGTGATACATAGCAAAAAAATGTATTGCTAACTTATACATAATTCTTTGAGAAATCTCATGCATTAATGCCTACATATATACTTATTATATGTTATCTTCATACAGATGACTATTCTGTGCACTTCACAATTGCTAAAATTTGTGTTTAGCAACTAGAGGCAGATTCATTTCATACGACTTATTAGGAAAAAACATGACGAACAAAGTAAAACAACAGAGCTGAGTTTTGTGTGGTGACCACATAGCAAAGAATCCAAGAGGCTCATAGAACTTCAGAATTTTGAAAATATCATAATTAACTTAGTTAGCTCTTTGAGCTTTGTTTTTAAATTTAACAACATACTTATATGATGAAGGGTACACTACTTCAGTCTGTCATTTTTGCCAAGGCCTCTTCTGCACTGGATACCATCTAGCCATTTCATTAACATTAGTTAGTAAGAATCATCAAATTGGAAATATCCCAATAGAGAGTAAATTAGTGCACTGAGATGGATTTATTGTTGTAGCCAAATGCAATATTTATTAGTATTAGCAGTATTAGCAGTATTCTTGTATAATACTTATAAAGGAAGTGGAACTACATTAAGCATGAAGCCACTAGATTACATTAAAAATAGAAATGAGTTTAAGCTGAAAAATCTGGCATTTAACAACCTAAACATTGTCAATGTCTAGCTGCCAGACTTTATTTTGGCTTTTTTTTATAATGGATTCTTTAGCAAGACTTTATCATATTTTTTGATCCGAAGAATTGTCCGTATTTTACACCTTGGAGATTACCTGAAAAACAGATAGAAATAAGGACAGCAATGTTTATGTCATAACATCTACACTTTAGTCCAGTCTAAATCTATTCTTATGAATGTTATTGAGGTCATGTCTCCTACTAGAAAGGATGTTCTGTGTTGTGAATGCTTGCCTTCCAGCCTCCACAAAATTTGCAATAGTTCACTTAAGGCTTCAAAATGGTGAAGTAACTTGGTAGCAGCCAACATTATGCCTATAGCTCCCAGAGAAAATTTTGTTTCAGATCTCACGTTTGTGAAGCACTGTGACATAACCTTAGGTTTAAATTACGTTTTATAGAGTTCTCAAGAAAATATCAAAGGTAGTCTGATATACTAGATAACATTATATTTATCTTACAGCTGGCTAAGTTTAGTTGCTCAGTAATGAGGGTGCTGTCTGGGGATGCCACAGGCCTACATATCATTTTGAACTTTACTGGGGACCAATTTCAGTCTCTGGGCACAGTCATATTGCACAGCTTGTTCATCTAAGCTGCTGCTTTTGCAAAGTAATGGCAGCACTATATAACAGGAAAACAATTGTATCAATCTGCTAATATCTTCCTTAATTCTTTAAAAATTTTCTCTTCTAGTGTTTATTCAGAGTTGGCTTGGTATTGTTATTAGAATAAGGTCATTTAATAAAAGGCAGAGAACAGAAAATATTTTTTCCTTAATTAAATATTTACTACTAACATCTGTGACTATGGTATAACTCCTGGTTTTTTTAAAGCCTATCTCAGAAATTTTATCTTCACTTTGGCTCTGTAAATTGCAGGCATTTTTACTGCTATTGAAGTAGTTGTATAACCAAAAGCAAATGTCGGCCTATTTCTCCAAAACAGCTCCTTTATATCGGGAGGATTTACGTGCAGTCAGATTGCTGAAGAATAAAGAATTGCTGAAGAATTGTGATGGAAAGCAGATATTTGTTCTTTGATGGCTTTCCTCCGATGGAAATAGAACCCATTGGTAGACTAAAATGAAAAATATGCGTCTTGTTTTCCAGGTATGCAGGAGTGTTTATGGTCAATATAAAATCAGTGATGAAATATGGGAAATACATAATTTTTCAAGGACGTTTACGAGAGAAAAGGATTCCACAATACATATCTTCTGCTCTCCAACAGGCATATAAAATATCTCAGAATACTATTTTCTTTCTGATTTAGACAAAAATTGCTTGTCTTGGTCTACTTTATGTTTTAAATTATAGGTGCTTTGAATGTTTTTGCCACTTTCTGCAGTTCCTTTTTCTATTCTTTTCCCTCAAAATCAATCTTTACTTACTCTTAATTTCAAATATAAAATATAAATGAACATTTATAGCGATTTTCAAAGTAAAATAGGTTTTTCGTATTTATCATTCATGATAATATTCCACCAAAAGATGATGGTTAGCTTTAAGATTCAAAATTTGAGATTGAGTTATTATCTAACCATGCAAAATAATGATAGTACAGGGAAAAAGAGGGGGGGGGGAAGAATGCTATGGTGTTCAGAATGTAAAAATTAAATGATTGTTTTGTGCAAAGCCCATATTTCATTTGGAGGCTGGGTATAAGAAGTGAACCTGCATCTTTTTGGGAACTCAGAGTACTGAGTGTCCAAATCAATCAAACAATTTGTGTAAACAAAAATTTGATTTTATAGATAGTTTTGTAAAACCATAATCTGTATTTTGTGAAGAAGCAGGGAATTTAGAGAGCTGATGGGAAAATGTTAATTTCTAACATTTAATGCATCTGAAAAAAATTCTGCCAGAAACAATGATTAATGTGTTCAGAAATTTCTTTGCAAGATATATGATGCTTTAAATGAATGAAGTCAGACCTGTCCAGAACCTGTCTCTACTGGCTGCACACACAGAAGGTTTGCTCCGCAATGCTACACTAAATTATTGTAAATTGCCTTTCAGCTCCTTTCAGCTGATGGTGGCTTCAAGCTGTTACAGAACATTTAGAAAGTATGATCCACGCTTTCAGTGGGATTATTACACTCAGTATGGATAGGTGCCTTGTAAGCAAAGAGAAAACAAGGAGGTGAGATTGGCAGAAATTGTCACAGAATCACAGAAACAGAGTTGGAAGGGCCCACAAGGATCATCAAAGTCCAGCTCCTGGCCCTGCATAGGACCAACCCCAAGAGTCACACCATGTGTTTGAGAGTATCATCCAAATGCCTCTTGAACTCTGTCAGGCTTGGTGCTGTGACCACTTCCCTGAGGAGTCTGTTCCAGTGCCCAGCCACCCTTTGGGTGAAAAACTTTTTCCTAATGTCTAAACCTCCCCTGGCACAGCTTCATGCCATTCATTCCTTTGGGTCCTGTCACCGGTCAATAGAGGGAAGAGATCAGTGCCTGCCCCTTCACATCCCTTCCTAAGAATGTTGAAGACTGCAATGAAATCTCTCCCCAGCCTCCTCCTCTCCAGGCTGAATAGACCAGGTGATCTTAGCCACTCGTTGTACAGCTTCCCCTCAGGGCCCTTCGCCATCTTTGTAGCCTGACAACGGAGGCAGAACGGGGAGCCAGAACGGGGAGCGAGGCGAGGCCCTGCATGTGAAGCTGAAGCGCAGCTGCTGTCCCAGGGAGCAGGTCCCTGACAGTGTCATTGACAGGTAGTAGAAGATTTCACTTTGGTATCAGGGAACCAGAATGACCAAGTGCTTCCTTCTTCCCACTGGCAGCCCCAGTGAACACCGTCAAGTAGAACACAGTGGGTGTCTTGCTCATGCTCCCAGTTCTGAAGAAATCATTCCTTCAAAATTCCCTGGATGGTACTGTATCAGTGAGCCTTTACCACCTCATGATACCTTGCATGACCCTCCAGATATAGTATCTAATGATGAAAAGGAGTGTGGGAAGAAGAAAGGAAAATTTAAGAAAAAAAAAATAGAAGGATTTCACTGGACAGTTCCAGTGATGATGCTGAAAGTCCTTCAAAGTTGAAGCAGTGCGAGATAATAAATGTCTTTCAGAAACTCAGCTGTTGAAAAAAAAAATGAAAAGAATTTTGAAACAAAAGAGAAACCCAAAGATGAAAACCACAAGGAAGACAAGCATAAGGAAGATAAACATAGAGAAAAGAAGTCAAAAGACTTAACTGCAACAGATATCGTAAAACAGTGGACAGAGAAGAAGAAAAAGAAAAAGTTAATTCAAAAGACAGAAATATCTTAAGTGGATGTTCCAAGTCATAGATATGTGTTTGGCATTCATCTGACGTGGTAAACAGGACCATGGTGTATAATGGTACCCTCCTGCCAGCAGTTTTCCATAATGTATAGGTTTCATAGAGAAGTATGCCATGAAATGTGAAGGCATCTAGAGTTTCATGAAAAAAATCAAAAGTTGTTCAGCTAAAAGCAGCTTAAGACAGAAGAATCTCCTAAACTGGAAGAATACAAGTCCACTACAGTAGCCAGCTTGCTAAAACTGTACCTATGACAACTGCATGAAAATTTGCTTACCAAAGAGCTTATGCCCCACTTTGAAGATGCCTGTGGATAGAGCACAAAAGCTGAGAAAGTTTAGGAGTGCCAGAGGCAGCTGAAAGAGTTGCCAGCATCTAGCTATCTCCTAATGTCTTGGCTGATTATGCATACATACGACGTTGCAAAGGAACTGGAAACAAAAATTAACATCCAGAATATTTCTATAGTGCTCAGCCTTACTCTTCAGAAAAGTCCGGTATGTATTTTTTATACATGTTCAAGAATTCTTTGGGAATGTGACTCTAAAGCATGTGACCAAACCTATTCACTGGTCAAATATGGCAACAATGCCAGCACTTCCAGAAACATAAGAAAGCATCAAAGAAGAAATTAGGTGACAGGAGTTCCTGCTGAACTGTTTACACAGAGATTTGCAGGCAGGGGTGAAAGACTTGTCCAAAGAAGAGAGATTCTGGAAGGTGCAAAGAATCTTAACAGTTTTCCTCTTAATAGGAAACTAAGAGAAGCTAAGAGACAGGAGTGTTAAACAAAGATTTCACAATAAATTGCTAATCTTTCAAAGGAAGATGTCTCCAAAGAAGAGATCAGTGAGAATGAGGAAGTTATAAGTATTCTGCTTGCACAGGAAGATGAGATTTTAATAGAACAAGAAGAACTGCTGGCTATGGAGCAGTTTCTGCAGAGATGGGTTGCCTCAGAGAAGGAAGAAATTGATCATCTTTGAGAAGAAATACCTGAAATAGAAAGTAACTAGCTGCATGGCTGAAGTGAAACTGAGGAATGTTCTTCTGAGAGTGAAAGTGGAATGAAGATGAGAAGGAACTGCAGGTCATCATGGAAGATTTTCAGAGTCAGAATGAGGAACTGGAGTTAAAGAACAATCACCTGAACCAAGCAATTCACGAGGAGCAAGAGTCTGTCATAGAATTGCAGGTACAGCTTCAATTACTTCAGCGAGCTAAATCAAAGCAGGAGGTGCAGGAAGAAGCCAGAAAAATGTGGGGATGTTTCTCAGAAGTAGAGAGACAGTGTCCTGGAGATAAAAGCAAAGAGCAGCCAAAGCAAACAATGAGCAGCAAGTTAAGCCATCGCCAAGTGAACACAGGACAGAAACTCCATTTTGATCTTGGCTATGCATTAAATCACAGAGTCAATGAATATTCTGAGCTGGAAGGGACCCAGAAGAATCATCGAGTCCAACTCTTAAGTGAATGGCCCATGCCAGGATAGAGCCCACCATGTTGGCATTATTAACACCATGCTCCAACATACTGAACTACCAAACCGTGCAAATTACTGTAATTTGGGTCAAACTGAATAAATTATTGTTAGCTAAGTACACTCTGTAAAGAAACTTTTAAGCCCGGAGACTTCTGTCTCTAATACTTGTGGCTTCTACTCATCAGATGCAGGCGAGTTTGGAGAGGCCAGAAGAGTTTTCCAGTTAGTATCAGGCTATTTCAAGACTGGTTCCCTTCAGGTGATTTAAAATAATTTAGTAACAGGGTTTTTTTTAAACCAAAATTATTATTTGCATTATGATACTTAGCTTTCTGTGAGTTTGTAGGAGGTGTTTCAAGTTACACCAAAAAGCACCTGCATTTTAGAACCCTTTCAATGTTTAATTTTTTCCTTCCATTTCAGATTATGGCTATGACTAATTTCCTGATGGAGCTGTTTTCTTAATTTCCAAAGCTTGGTTTGTATTGTTATTTCATGATTAACTTCTGTTGGTTGCTGTTTGTTGTTTCTTTTAAATATGTTAATCAACTCTACAGTGTGCAAATTACCCTTAAAATCATCATTCAATGCAAGAGAAAATTGCCCACTCAATGTGTGCTTCCCTCAAAAAATGCACCCTGAGCCAAGATGATGTATCAGAAAAGAGAAGAATAGGAGATTGTGTATCAGACACTTCACGGAAAGGCAGCTTGTCATCTAATTGATTCTTGTCGGCTTTTCTTGGTACAGCAACATACAGTCCTTTAATTAATTACTTTTACACATACTATGTACAGCTTAATTTTCATAATTGCACATAATTGTAACCTTTTGGGGTTTATTTACAGTAGTAAAAAAAAAATCCCTTCTTTCCCTCTCCAGATGATTTAGCATCTGATTCTCTTTTCAGTGAGGAAGACTTCAGAAAAAGCAAAATTTCAAGTTTATACGGCGAAGGTACTTAAAAAATATACAAACTGACACCAACAATCACATTCTATGATCAAGGCTGACACCTGATCTCATTTACTGTGATGTAGTCATCAAATTTCATCATCTATCAGGCTTGTAACATTTGCAGCTTTCCAAGCAGAGNGACAGCACTCAGGAGAAGATCTTAGCTTTGGAGTTGGGCTGGGGACACCCCAAACGGGAACCAGTTGTTATGGTGCCTCCCATGGGTTGGGAAATCTCAGGCCGCCTCTCCACTTGCACACATTTCACACCCGCATAATCTTGCAGAGGCCTCCAGTGAGCAGGGTTTTGTGAGAGAAGACTAGACACCCACCCGTTTGAAGTAAATGGAGACAGTAAAAATAGACAGATGTTTCTGGAGCTCATCTCTGCAGTTTCCAGCCATCCCCAACACACTCTAGAGGAAACAAGTGACAGTAAATTAATTATGCGGGTAGGTGAGAAGGGTAGCACGTTTTTGTAACTGGATCTAGATTCTGTGAGGTTATTCTATGATCACTGCATGCAAATTAAAAGAGTTGCTGTAATAAGCAATGGTCTGAAAACAAACAATTGTTTGTTTACTAAAAAATAATTAATATTCATAAATAGCATTTTGACAGGGGTTGTTGCAGGGCTGTTGCATAACTATGTGGTAATAGTTTGAGTAGCACTCCAAATCAAAAAAATGACTGAGAATTTTATTCAGCTGAATATTTTATTCAGCTCAAGAAGTGTACATAATCATGGCAAACCTAGAATATATATACATACTTTTAAAATATTGCAATCTTCCATGAATCAGTCATGCATTGTATTTCTTCCATCTTTTCTTATTTAAATATCATGCAGGTAGGGATGCCTTCAGACATCCTGAGATTTGGAGGTTTGTGAGCTGGGGAAAATTGACATTAAAGAACAAAAACAAAGCACCCGTGCCAAAATTTGCAATTCTGAGCAAAGGCAGCATGTGGCATGAATGAATTATTCTGACTGAAGTCCCTGCTTGTTTCTGCAGATGTAGGATGCCCTGTATGAAAACTTGGAGGGTAAAGTGTAAGCGATTGCCTGGTTTTGGCAACGATGAGGAGGCCTTTCTCAGTCTAGATAATGAGCCCATTTAAATAAGTTAATTAAATTCCTTGGAGCTTTTTATAGAAAGATAAGTAGATGGCATCTAAACACTGTAAAGTCAGAAAGAGGATATAACAAAGCAAAACCATTATAGAGGTGTCATGAGAAATCTGAGGAAATCTTATACTGACATTCTGATTTTATTGTACTGAAAGAAAGAAGACCAGAAACACAGTGTGGAAAATTGCATAGCCTAGGCATTTGTAGACTTAAGTACTTTGTTTCAATAAGTCTAATTATAAGGATGTCTAGAGCTATTGTTATGTTCATGGTATTTGAGTGACATCAGTTTAAAATGTGTACCACTCAGAAAAGCACTTAAACTGTGTTAAACTTTAAACAATTGAACTCTTTAATTGTAACTGAATGCTTCTGTCAGGCAGATGTTCAATCATGTTGAATCAGACTTTTCTTGTTGCTTTTCAGTAGATTGCACAGACCAGCATTTTTTTAAGAAAATTCAACAAAACTCAACCACATTTTTGAGTTAAAAAACAATGAAAGCATCAGTTGCCACTGGCATGGCTTTTCTTAATATTAAGAAACAGAATACCATGGGACTGTTAGTGCTTGCAATGAATTCCTTATCAACTCCATGTAACACAACTGCAGTACAATAGTTCTTAACTTGACAGTTTATCCAGATGGCAGGAAACACAATTTAGTGTTTCCTGTCACAGATTATAAGGAAAGGAAGACATATACATATTCAGTTTTTTGGATTAACCTTAGTGATGAAGCCTGACCAATTTACAAAGAAAATGGAGATAGAAAAATAAAAATATAGAATCACAAAATTATAGAATCATTTAAGGTTGGAAATGACAATATCACTGAGTCCAACCACACACCTAACACTGCCAAGTCCACCACTAAGTCATATCCCCAAACATGGGGTTTTTAACTACCTCCAGGCTTCCCTGGGCAGCCACCATTTTTCTAATCTGTTAAAAGTGTTAAATGGAAAGCAGAGCTCTAAAACTGGGGAAAGTGCCTCAAAGTACTTTGAATCTAACAACCTCAACACAGAAAAGAAATAGCTTCTCCTTAGGTACAGCTCAAAGTCTTCAATGTCAATAGATTGTACAGTGCTGTGAGTTTAGCTCAGTAGGTTAGAGGATGGTGCTGAGACTGCCATGGTTGTGGGTTCAATCCCTGCAGGGGCATTTCAGAGTTGGACTCAATGATCCTTATGGATCTCTTCCAACTCAAACTATTCTGTAGTTTTGAGCAAGATTTCAGCAGTCCTTTGGTCTACCTGTCACATGTTTATCATTGTGTGCTGGCCAGAAGGTAACTGTTAGCAATGATGGCTATCAAGTTTCAGTTTTATGTGTAGCCTCAGAATCTGAAATACTTATTTTAAAGGATTTCTGTACAGACAACCTCAAGACAGAAATGAGACAGAAGCAGTAAGAAGAGCATTACTTGTAAAAAAATTAATAATATCCTTATTTGGTACTTACACGCTAATCTACCATTTCAGAAGTCTTCCCTGCTGTTTGATGTATAAATGTCCATATGATTATTTCTTGTTCCACAGTAGGTGATGAGTAGAGAGTCTACCTGGTAGCAACACTTCCTCTCAGCTGGAGAAAAAGGAAGGAGGAAAAACTTCAGGAAGTACTTCTACTTGCTGTGCAAGGATTTCCCATCTGCTAGCAAGAAGAAAAACAGGGAGAAGAAATAACTGACACAAAAGGAGCAACAAGCGAGGATAAGTCTGCTGGTTTTCTGAGTATGGACTCTTTTGCTATTCCACTGGAAGCAGAGAATAGTATTTAACACAAGTGGTTACTGCCGCTTCATAAATCCAGCTCACACAGGTAAGATATCTATCACGGTGTGTATATATAGTAGTAAAATCAAATCACTCTGAAAGACATCCATTTAGCTTTAAGTGAGGAGGCCTACTCTAATGGTCTCTACAACTGTATCATTTTTAAGAACTTCTTCAAAGAGAAAGCCCTTATGACAGAGGTCTGAGTACAAGAAAAATAGTGCTAGAAAGAAGCTAGGGAATTAAGAAAATGACTTCTGAAATCCCCATATTCATTCTTCCCAAATGAAAATGTGGGTTGTCATTAACAACATAGTCTAAACTATACTCAGAGATATCTCTGTTTACAATATATGTGTGTTAGCAAGTAATGAAACATCTTAACATATAAATAACTGACTAGTTGCTGGATTGTTCTGTGACATAAGGAAATCAAGTCTAAGAGGTGACGTAGTAAACCAGTATAGATCTGCTATCTGTGTGTCAACATATTCAGCTACAGAGAGGCAGATGAAAGAAAGTGAACTTTTTCCAAATGATCAGTGATCAGATCTGGGTTTTTTTTCCTACTACTTTGTGGTAGCACGAATTTCATAGTACAAAACTTCTTTTTACCAGTAGTACCAAGTCTGAGCCTGACAGCACTGTGAGTGGTGGGTTTGACACTGTCTGAGGACCACATGCATCTCCAAGGCTCAAGGAAATTTCTCAGTGACTCTTCTCGTTTCTGATGGGAAATAGTTAATTTCCAAAAAAAAGGATTTTCACCAAGTAACTTTGTAAAGAACCAGGCTGTATTTCTCATGGAAGTCACCAGATGGTAGTAGCCAAGCCATTTAGAGTTTGTATGCAAATTGTTTTAGAAAAATGTTTAAAGTAATCTGTAGCAAAAAAAAAAAAATGGAAACTAAAAAACTGGAGAGCTATGACTACTACTTCTGTCTTACAAGCTGTTTATATTTACTCTAATTTTCACTACTTCCCTTTCCTCATTTCAGTCTTCTTTGTCTTCCACTTGTTATATGTAGCTGTTTAGGAATAGGTCTAGTAGCAGTCAAGTGTGGGTGGAGAACTTTCTATTCCACGTGTATTCAGGCTGGCCAGGTTGAAGCCAGCTCTTGTGCAGAGGCTGTGTAGCTACATTAATGATGAAATATATGTTAATATACTGTGACCGTGACAAAGACTCTGTTTCTCAGCAAGCCAGCTGAGAAACTCAGCTTCCAAACAGGGCTGGGCATGCCCATCATGCATTGAACTGGCAGCAGTAAAATTTTCTCTCACACATGCCCATGGGTAGTTCCTCTGCCTTTTTTCAAGGGCTATGGGTTCAAACTAGACATTTCTCTGCCACATTTATGTCTAATGCTGGGCAGCTCTCAGCCCTTCTCGTGTCCAGACTTCCCCCGTCAGCCCAAGTCTGTGTCTGACTAAGTATGAGTGGAGACCAGCTCTGATATGCTCCGATACCCTCTGATACTGGCAGGACAAGTGCTTCTGTGCACCTCTAACACAGCTCTGTAGAGCTTTGCTTTGTGTAGCTCTACTGTTGTGGTAATCCTGCCTCCTAATGAAAGCAATCAGCGTGGTTTTGTGCCAGGGACAGATTTTTTTTTGCCTTAAGCCTCTCCTATATATAAGGGAAAGAATATTATGCTACTTCATCCATAGACAAAATGTCTTTAAAAGGGGGGATAATAGGAGTAAAGTAAAAGGAAGAGTTTGCATAACACATTTTATCGACTTACCTGCCTATTTCAGGATGAAATTAGTTTTACATGTCCAGAGGAACATTTAATTGTAAAACCCATATAGAAAAATTCCCCGATCTCATGCAAAGACTATTTGTCTTCTAATCTCCCTTCTTTACCTCTAGCGCCTAGTATTTCAAAATTTTACTTGTGCTTGGAAGAAAGCCTGCACCAATCAAGATGATTGGCCTGCAGACTGTATTTCCACTGTTCCTGTGGGAAGGAATTAGATCACACTGTCTTGCTGTAGACATCCAGTTGCTACCTCTGCTGACCTCAGCTGTTGTCATGATCTGCCTAATAAAATCAAAGCAATTTTTATGTGAGACAGCTTTGCAGTTAGACAGAGATTAAACATACCCTTAGCAACATCTCTAAATTAAATTTTCAGATCATAACTCTCTAGCCGTAGACCACTCCCTAGTAAACATATGGAGCCAAATTAAATTTTTGAATGCACTGTTCAGAGTTGCTCTTTTAGTATCATAAATATTAATTCTTTTATTCCTCATGCCAAGTCTAAGATACCACAGCTAAATATATGTTTCAGCACATCAATTACCTATAACAGAAAACTTGGGGAAAATGCAAGAGAAAAGGTACAGTGAAGCATTGCATAAATCATCCATTGTACAAAAATTCCCCTTTATAACATAAGAGAACAGGGTGCACAGCAAGTAAATATATATTTCTGAAGTGAAATGATATCAAGAAACCATGTTTAGAGAAGTCACATGGCAAATAGCAAGCACTTCTATAATCAAAGCACATGGTCAGGACAGCCTGTAGCGATGATAAACTAATGACAAAAACCCAGCCAGAAGACCCAGCCATGGCTCTGTGAACCATGTTTAAGAAGAATAAACCATGATGTGAAGATTGAAATTGATGGCACAACCTGGTAGAAACAGTCCAATGACCAAAAGAAAAAAATCAAGAGGAAAGAGCCACAAGTTTCAAATGAAAACTGGATGTCGCTTTTGTGAAAAACTTTATTTTCTTAGGAACAAAAAGGGAGCTGAAATGAAACACCTTAGTTGCTAGTTTCAGTATGGAAATGTAAAGATGTGTATGAATCTTGGGGGGGGGGAAGTACAATTTGAAGGGCAGCAAAGTCTCAGATAACACAAAAAATTTAGTCCATATGGCTGGAATGAAAAACCCAGTCTCAGTAACTGTGTAACAATTTCCTTTATTAAAGATTTGTACTGGCCTAAAATGTGGTTTCTCCTTGTATCCTTAGCCAACCTCCCATCCTCCCTCTTCAGCCTCCCACCAAACTTTAAACAAAAGGAAACGCAGTAGAGGGAGAGAAAATAAGATGATACATCTGAAATGTGTCCCTACAACACATGTTTGGAAGCTCCTATCACTTTTTCTTCATAGTGCAAGGACATTACTACTGAAATCAAAGGGACTGATGGGTGATTTTCAGTATCTTCCTCTCCTACTCAAACAAATCTATTAACAAATATTGGTAAGCATTTCAATTTGCTTATTTATGCAGCAAGGACTGTTAAATTTGTTTCTGAGGTGTCTCAGATGTCACAAACTTCTGAGTTTCTCTTTCAGGATACATCAGGATCACTACTAACTGGGAAAACTAAGTTAATAGATGTAGCTGTACTATAGCCTGTGTTTTAGCCCTCATCTGCTATCCAGAAACTATCTTTCAAGGAAGAAAAAAAAGATCAAGCAAAACAGCAGATTTTGGACTGGTACTTCTCTACTGCTTGGAATTTCAAGCAGGTTCCCTGCTCTACCACAGAAAGTGATGGACTGCCTGTGTGACAAGGCCAGAGGGGGACTGGGTTGATCCTGGTGACACCACTGCTCTCCATGGCTGCAGTGAATACAAGTGCTTCTCATGAATTAACAGCAGCTGTCAGGAGGATAAATCAGTCTAAGTTTGTTGTCCTGGCTCTACAGTCTTTCTCTATATGTAAAAATTCCCAGTTTTACTTATATCCACTTCAGAGGACAGAAATTTTGCCTGTGCAATTTTTGAGAACTAGTGCTTCACTGGCATCACTTGTAAGCAGTATTGAATATAGGATAGAATATTAGAATACGCAGGTTGGATTTGGTAGGAGTGTAAGACACAGTTTCCTACAAACTAGAATACTGAAAGTAATGAGAATGCACATTTGTGAATTTCAATACATACGATTCTGCAGAATGCTTACAGGCATGCCCATTAATTCACAATTAGACTTCTCTATGACAAGAGCACAAGGTCTAACAACATTAAATTCAGTATGTAAAATTACAGGGAAGTGAGCACAGTAACAAAAGACAAGTACTGAGATTTTTTTTCCCATTTGGCACAAAAGAATCTGTACTTACTTTGCTCTAAGGAAACAATTTTCTCTTTAGCACCAGCATAATCTCTTCTACTTTTTTATGGTTGTATTTTCGGCATATGTAATTAATCTTCAGACTTTTCTTGGTAATGCTTTCATCTGAGAACTTACATTTCTTCATTTAGCCATTTCAAACTCAAGAAGAACTTTTTAAAATAAGTCTTTTTTGTGTAATATGTTCATAAGCTTAAAAAATATTTAGTTCTAATACCTTCACATTGACAGATTATCATGCTTTAGGATATGTTGACACAGAGCAGCAGTGCTAATTATCCTAATATCTGCAATGTCTTACCTTCAGTTATTGCTCTTGAAGTCACTGTCTAGATGTTATCTGAAGTCACACAGCTCCCCATCAGATTGCAGCAATAACAAAAGTAGGGAAAACGATCATAATAAACACATTTAGCACAATTCTACATTTTATTAAATGATTCTGTAGCAAACTATTTCTGTGTGCACATAACTACTTCCATTATAAGCCTCTTTTCTTTTTCTATTGTATCTTTCTCCAGATAATCCCAGAATTGCAACCTGATAAAATCCAAAGGCATATTTAAAACTTTCTTACTGTTTGCCATCTGGAATTAAGTTCCAGTTCAATACACAGGAGGGTACTGACATGTCACACTGCATAGTCATTCACTACATTTTCATGGTTGTATTCTGTAGATGGGATGCTAGCCTTTTCACTATATATATATAATTCAGGTTAATGATAGTTATGTTAATTTATGCATAGGAATCTCAGGCTCTCTAAGAGGGGCATATGTCACCTTTGGGTTTCCTTCTACTTTCCTTTGTTGTTCATAGTTTCACATTAAGCCCTTTCTAAATGCACACTTACACACCAATCCAAAAAAACAACTACTTTTCCTGTGGAAGTACTTGCAATTGCAGGATGTTAAACAATAGCACAGAGCAATTATTCTTTTAGGAGGGGAAAAATAAAGCATTTTCTGTACTGCAGTGTGTCACCACAGGAACCAATGTAATTTCCCACTGATCTCTCATTATCTGTGATTAGGGCCCTCACACTGAACACCCCCAGCAAGCCAACCTTGCAATGTTTGTAATAATAGTAATTAGCCAACATTTAGCACTTGAACAGCACTTCTCTCCCATACATCTTGCAGTATTGTAAAAAAGATGAAGGAGCAAGCTTGTACAAGCTTGGGGCTAACAGCAAGGTTAGGTGAAAATCAAGATCACTGGATGCTTCACTTTGGGCAGGTCTCTTGTTATGTCTATACCACTAAACAAGAGAGACAAGCACTGCTCAGTGGTGTTAAAGCCAAGTGTCAAGTGGCCTGGAGCTAGTGTTGATGCTGCTTTAGCACTTGCCACCTCTGGAAGAGACATATAAATGATGGACCCTGTTTTAGTGGTTCAAAACAGAGCCAGGGAGTGAATTAACAGTGAAATTTCATGGATAATCACAACATCTAGTATTATAACAGATCCCTTGGACTTCTTCATTAGCTTTGTTGATGCATTCTTCTCTTCCGATATTTTTTGTTTCACATAGCTGTTCCTACTGATAATCTGCAAGCCTACTTGTCCCCACTGATAATCTCCAGCCTCCCAACCAAAAAAGGTTGTCCACCTATTATAACTTACTAAAGTGTCTTCCCAATCTTTGAGATTTCTTTACCTGAGAAAAACTCATTTCTACTGATACATGGAAGAAAACAACTAAATAATGAAAAAAAGGTCAAAGATTTCACCAAGGGAAAAGAAATAAAAATATCCCAAATTGTTCAAGAATATTCAGTATATTAATGAAGTCACATTCTGTACTGTAACAAAATTCAGATAATTCTGAGGTGCTCATACTAAATCACCAGATAAGAAGTTATGTTAAATTTATAATGCCAGTTATTTAGAAAAAACTACATGGTTGAATTCCAGGATCAACTTACAGATATTTCATAAGCAAAACAGGAGATGAAATTAGATGAACATATTGCTTATGTTTTTTTACTCTCTTAGTAAAGTGATTAACTCCACCTTTAAACTCAGTAACAACAAAGAAATTATTTACTGACTCTGTTCTATCAGATTCTATCAAGTTATATATCATGCTTGTTTCTGTTTCCTAGAGAATGATAACACTGCAGTTTTTTATATTAACCTTCATTTTTCTTGCTGAGTTTACAGTAAGAAAACTATCAATAATGATTTCTTCTGTTCTGACCTCCCCTTGAATATTGTACACAATTTTGATCACTGCAATATAAGAAAGATATTAAGCTATTAGAGAGCGTCCAAAGGAGGGCAGCAAAGATGGTGAAAGGCCTTGAGGGGAAACTGAGTGAGGACTGACTGAGGTTGCTTGGTCTGTTCAGCCTGGAGAAAAGGGGACTGAGAAGAGAACTCATTGCAGTCTACAACTTCCTTGTGAGGGGAGGAGGAGGAGGAGACACTGATCTCTTCTCTGTGGTGAACAGTGACAGGACCCAAGGGAATGGCCTGAAGTTGTGTCAGGGGAGGTTTAAGTAGGATATTAAAAGGGTTTTCTGCCCAGAGGGCAGTTGGGTACTGGAACATGCTCCCCATGGAATTGGTCACAGCACCAAGCCTGACAGAGTTCAAGAAGCATTTGGATGATGCTCCCAGGCACATGGTGTGACCCCGTGCAGGACTAAGAGTTGGACTCACCTCGCGGAACCCTTCCAGCCCAGCATATTTTGTGATTCTGTGATAAATACAGATAGTGTTCTTTTTAGCTCAGTTTTCATAGCAAGAAGTCTTTCTTAGTGAGACTTGTAAGTTTGTTGATTAGATTCATGCATAAAGTAAAACCAAAGGGAACTCAAAAGGAGGATTATAGTCAGTGATTGTGGCCACTGTGAAACAGGTAAAAAATCTCCACATGAAGCCACAAAAGCAGTAGTATTACACTTTATAAACACTTCCAGGCATTAAATTAAATCTACTCGTAAAATACCAGAAAGGCATTTCAGAAGCCATAGCTGATAGTTTCCTTCCATAAAAAGATAGATTCTGAAGCCTGGCTGAGACAGTCTTCACCTAGATAGATATGTATGTGTGTGTGTGTATAAACATAATTCAAGCTATTTTCACCGTTTTCCTGAAGCCAACCAGTTGCTACTTTTGCATCTGCCACTTAGGGGGTGATCTAATGTGATATCTGGTTGAGAAGTAGTTGAAGGTGTTCAAAAAGTTTACTAGACCTGACACTTCTTCACTGCATAGCATGGTGACAACGGGTCTTTAAAACTGACTTAAACTTACTTGGAGCCTTTACCACTCCACCCACCTTTCAACAGAGGGTAGTGAAGTAACCAATAGAAGAAGGAAAATTTAACCGTCATGTTGTCTTTATGTTAGTTTATCACCTGTCCAAACTATAGCTAAGACTTGCTTTCTTAGAACAATCTAGAAAACACAAGGATAAAGAAGAAGTCAACGTATTTCCCTGCCCAGCCACTGAGTACTCCGAAGGAGCAGAGACACGGGCATCACAAGATGGTTCCCTGCAGCAGCTGAAGTGGAACCGTGGGAAAACACAGCTCATGTACAAGGTAATTCAGGGCTTGCTTTTTGTGTTCCCCAGCTTGGGGTTTTATAAGACATCTTTTGTTTTTTTTTCCATTAAGAGAGAAATAATTCACCATTAGTTACTGTAAGTCCATTTTGACACCTCTGCATATGGGAACATTTTCAGATACTGTGTGTGGAAGACAGTGGGTGACAGGTACTGTAATGCCAGCTTTGTGGACTAAAGAAAAGAATTCATATTCCCCAAAGAGATGGGACTGTTTAATATTCTGCTGCAATGCTTAGACTGCTGTTAGCTATAGGGAGTCGCTATTAACAGTTTTCACACATGGAAGAAAGTAATTTAGATTACAACGATTTTTGGCATTGCTACAATTGGTACAAAGTTATTGTAGAGTTTCTTTATTTCCCCTTTTCTTTTCTACAAATAAAAGAGAGAAGAACATTTGCAAAAATATATGTTCCTGCTGAGCTTCTCCTGAGTGCAATAGCAGGAAAAGGGCAAGGTTTAATGGTTATTAGTATGGGTTGATATTCCTAAGTAGATAAAGGAATAAGAAAAGTCATTCCACAATTTCCAAAATACTTTGTATAAAGATAAGTACTTCTTTAGTTACAGAAAACATGCAATACTTAGACTTTGGAAGATGTGTCCATTGCTAGACTTGCTCAAATTCAAACTTCTTAGTGTTAAGGACAAATTTTTTTTCTTATAACGTTGCATTCAGCTTTCTAATGCTTCACTATGTAGTCCAGTTAAGTCTATTTGTTCTGTTGTTGCTCTTTGTTTGTTTTGTTTTGGTTTGGTTTTTTTTGGTGGGTTTTTGTTTGTTTGTGGGTTTTTTGTTTGTTTGTTTTCAGATGAGGGCCTTTAAAATATATATAAGTGCTCATAGTTTGAAGGAGGTCCCAGGCTGGAAAAAATTTGTTATTTTTATTTTTTTGAGGGGTTGCTTGATTTGTTTTTGAGTTTTGTCTGTTTTTTAGGTTTGGGGTTTTCACTGGTTTTTGTTTTTTTTTTTCATCCCTTCATTTACTAGCATAGTAGCATACATTTTGATTTTTCTGAATTATCCAGTTGAGCACACTTACCTGCTTTCTGTAAAATTATCTAGCAAAGAAAAGCAGTTGCATTTCAGGGAGAAATGAAAGGGGAAACACAAAAGTCAGGGCAGGTAAAATAATTAAATGTTCAGATCTCATAGTCTGCAAAACAATGTGAAAAAAACTAATAGGAAATGTTTTTGAGACCTTTGAGATTTCAAATATAATTAAGTGGTTTGTGTTTCAGCTGAACTTTAAGAGCAAATTAAACTTTGCTCCTTTTTTATTTTATTCTAAATATTTCTTGTCTTGGTCAGAAAAATCTTGCTAGCATTTGATAATTTGATAACATCTGTTTTGGTGGACCAGTGTCAATATAGTCCATGAAACTGCACACAGTAGTAATGAAGAGTAGAGTTATTATGGAGTTTTTTTAATCAGTATAAAATAAAAGTAAAAATCTTCCTTTAGTTGTTAGGTAAATACCTGTCAAGTATCTACTCTTCCATATGATGGAAACTGATGTAACACAAACAAAGGGACTAGTAAACACAAAGAAAAGAAGCTGTAGTACTACCCAAGGAGTTGACGCCAGTTCGGGATCTAGGGTCCATGGTATAAAATTGTATATTCTATTAAACATTTTCAAAACATGAGGAGAAATGTGCTGAAGTAAATAGCTATTTAAATAATTCTTATTTAAAGTAAAATCTTATCTAAGTCCTTCTTATCTCTGTGACCTGTCAATATCTTTTTTACCTATGTGAATCTTGTCTAAGCCGTTACAGTATATTACAGTATATTATGCCCACCCATAAAATCTAATTAATGAGATGCCTTGGGCCCATGGCCCCGGGCTTGTTCCACAAGCAAAATCTCTAACTAAAGATTAATTACGATAGACTATCAGAGACTGATGTGTCTACTCTTATCTCAGTGTTTACCTGCGTGTTTTAATTTATTCAGTCTTCACGTCTATTAATATTTTGTAACTTGCTTTCTCAGAATTAAAGAACTTGCATGCTACAGGACACAATTAATTTCTCCTCTTCAGTGCTGATTTTCCATTTCCGCAACCCTAAGTTAACATTCCCCAAATCTTCCAGTTCATTTGACATCTATTTTCTTGTTAAAAACCCTGATTTAAATGTTTCCTGTGATACAAGCAACATTTTAAAGAATCCCAAAATATATCATAGAACGACATATATCATAGAATATTGGAAGGGGCATAGTCCAACTCCTCTGTTGGGGACAGGGACACTTTTCACTAGACCATGTTGCTCAAAGCCCCATCAAACCTGGCCTTTAACACTTGCAGGGAGGGGACACCCACAACTTCTCTGGGCAATTTTTCCAGTGCCTCACCACCCTACAGTAAAGAATTTTTTCCTAAAAATGAACCAAAACCTCCTGTCTTTCTGTTTGAAATCATTCATTTCTGTCCTGTCACTGTATGCTCTTGTAAGAAGTCTTCCACTAGCTACCTTGTAGACTCCCTCCAGCTATATCTCGTGCGGATTCTTCTTTCTAAATATAGTTGATATGCATAAGCATGTGACATAAAAACAATAGTTGTTATTTGTATAAAGTATATCAGCCATGTGTGTTAGAAAACAAATGAGGAAAACAGTTGAGCAAGAATATTATAGATATATGTGGCATTTAGGAGCTCTGCATTTAGAATTGGGCTAGAGTTCCTACTTATCTGGGTCTGTGAGAACAGGCACAGTGAACACAGTCAATAACTTTGTGGATAAGGGGCATGAATAACCTGACTCTAAGGACATGTCTCTTCTGCACAGCTTACCTAATCAAAGGAAAAAAGAGGAATTGTCAAGTCTTTGGAAATATGCAGAACTATTCGTAATTGTTCATTTTCTGTATAAAGATGAAGTTCTGCATCTTCCAAAGTCATCTTAGCCCTGGCTACTTCTATATGGTTCTAAGAACTTTGCATAAAATTATGGAATCACAAGTCCATGTCTTTCTTGGTTTGGGGTCCCCAGAACTGGATGCAAAACTCAGGTGGGGTCTCAGCAGAAAAGAGGGGCGGAATCATCTCCCCGGGCCTCCTGGCCACTCTTCTTTTGATGTAGCCCAGGATGCAGTTGGTGTTCTAGGCTGTGAGTGCACGTTGCTGGGTCATGTCCAGGTAAGGATCATCCCTCACCAAAAAAGTTGTGCAAACAAATGTTACCATCCTGCAGGCTTGCAAACCCTACAGGGCCATTCGGTAGGACTCATCAATAGCATTATCAATGACATCAGCTGCACTGGGATCTTCTTCAACTTCACTCTCTGCCATTGAAACCAATTTGGGACCATTCTTCTGCCTGTTGCCCTCAAAAAGGGATCTGAATGACAGGTACCATTCACTACCTCCTGCCCTGAATCATCTGCCCATAGGCAAAAAGCACACTGTTGCTCATCATTGTGACTACCAATGCTCATTCTGGCAATGAACCCCACTGCTGCCACCCCACAGTATTCACTTTGTAATTGAATAGCCCCCCAGCCAACCTGTCAAACCAGATGAGAGTCTGTTTACCCATTCGTTAGAAGAAATTGGAAAAAGGGGCTGGTGGGAGCTAGATGTTATATGGACCTGTGAATCTCCTGTGATCCCTGTTATTTCAGTCCCCATTTCTGTTATAGAAATGTATTTTTTTAAGTAACAGTTACATATATTTGACAAAGCCAATGCATCTACACAAAAATGACTGTATTCTTTAGCTGCAACCCTGGCTTTAGCCAAGGAAATTAGCTCAAACACAGCTACTTCGGGACTCTGGTTAGTTTGTCTGAAGGGCCAGCACCCAAGGGAATGACTTGCTGGTGGTGTTCTGACTACTGAAATCTGGAATTAGGAACACTAGGAATAGAATGTGACTGAGAAATTCAGAATGCTGGTGTCCCTGCAGGTCTTCAGTCTCAGCTCCTGGAAGGGTGTCCACTTCACTTTGAAATCTACAGTATCTCTTATTTGTAGCAGTTCAAGACCTCTACAGAGTGCATGTATCTCCTGATGACCCCCACTATTGCATCCAGTATCTCCTACTTGTCTGGTTCTGGATATAGTAAAAAGACAAGGAATCACTGGTCAGATGTTGCTTTGGCTTGTTCTTCTCACTTGAACCCCTGATTGCCTACTCTCAGCTACTAGATAGATCAGAGCTGACTCCTAAGAGAAGGTTAAATAAAACATAATTCAACAAATGAATCAGGTGATATGTAGTCATTTGGGACAAAAACTCACAAGAAAGGTCACAGAACTACTCACTCCAAGATATTCCATGGTATCTTTTTGAATTTTGGCAAATATAGAATAAGCCTATTGAGTCCTAGAGGGAACTATGAATTGACTGAGAAGGAAGATTTGGAGTATGTGTTGATATAAAGGTTGTTATGCTTATTGGAGAATAGTAGGGTGAATAAAAAGGGGGAAAAATTCTGTAGATGATTTTCTGGAATTTTGGGAACCAACAAAGGTATATGTAAAGGAAAGAAATTTCTTTTTCATAGGTTGATCTAAATCTGAGACATTTCTCACTTGAGACAAAAATGACTCCTGTTTTAGCAGTTCTTCATTCTTATGAGCTACTTAATCCTTTTTTTTAACATCCTTGTTTGTTTTATGTCTTCTAGAAGTCTCCTTTCCTCTTTTGTGTGCAACAGTAGTCTACTGAAAACAAATTAAGCAGGAAATTACAAAAGGAGAATTAATATCCATACTCAGTTTCCATTAGTTCTACTCCCATCGCTTCTTAACATCAGAAATGGCAGAGAATTAGAGAGGATTAATGATTCTTGCAGCTGCATCCCATTCAGAAAGGAACGGTTAATTGTACAATATATATATTTATTTCTCAGAATATTCCTTTAGCCTTTTCCATGTTCCCCTCTTTCTAGACTGAGAATGGTGTTAAGCTTGTACATGAGTCAACCAGTGGGGCAAGTCACTCTTCTAATGGATATTGTTCTCTTCCCTACAAAAACTCTTTGCAGGGTAAGACCTGTTTTCTTAGGACTATTTCTTGAACTGTTGCAACTCAGACCCTTCCACAAACAACACCTGTGATGTGCTAGAATAATATTGACCAATTAGATCTCTAGCTACTTCATTCACATTAATGTAAACCTGGAAATGACCACACTGCTAAATCAAAAATTCATGTAGCTATGCCTCCTGTTTTCAGGAGTGGCCGTAGACAAATATAAAAGTTTGAATTTTTATATTTTGTTAAAAATTTTTGCATTTAAAATTCATTGCAGGCAAACACCTAGGGGATAAATATTTGCAATGTTGTCAAACTTCTTCTACAGGAATAGACTGAGAGAAAGGGTATGTCAGGTTGCCTTCTACCAGAAAGTAAGCCCTACCAGTCTTACATCTGATAGTCTAAGTTTTTAAAAGTATTGCAAGATGTTATCAGTAATTTTTAAAATTGTTTCTAGTATCCTAATGTACCCAATATTTAGAGAACATAAAAAACCTTTATCAGTCAGATTTCTTGTAATAAGCTATGATGAGCATTCAAAACTTTTAATATGAAAAATTTTTCATATATTTTCACAAAAGAGTTTATAACGATTTACCTGAAACTGTGTTTCTGAAACAAATTAATTCTCTTCAGCACAGTTTAAAACTTCCAGTGTTAGGTGCTTTCTAATATGTATTCAAAGAAAGACTGGAATTGTAAATCATCTGTGTTAAAGAACCTTTTCTAACAGGGATATTTATTCATTCTGCTTGCTATTTTGAGACTAGGAAAAAAACAGGAAAAAGGTAATTTAAGTCAGTTATACATATTTTTGATACAAAACACATGCAATTAAGACCTAGAAACCATAAGAAATAGAGCTTGTCAAACTTTAGTGGCAATTTTGTGCTAAAGAAATACTGGGACTTGACAAGTAAGTGCTAATGGAATAAGCTTCAGATTTTGGAATTTCATTATGGTTAAGGTTTAATAGGAAAAGAAAATGAGGTGTGGTTATCTAAAAAGGTTAAAGAAATCATGCATACCAAATCAAGGCTAGATGTCAGAACTTACGTCCTTCTTATATTTGGGTTTTTTATATTTAGGGATTACTAAACTAAACCTCAAAGTAGGACTGATTTTAGGATCTTGCTGATGTAAGAAAACTACAGTGAAAGAAGTATTCATGGGTTCCTGTTGGGCTGCAGACTTCAAGTTTAGACTCAATCTCTTTTTTAGGAGAAACTGAGTTAGTTTACTGCAATACTGCAAATGAGTCAGAAAGAAATTCCACAGTATTGGGGTCCGTTAGATCCTTTCATCCCCAGTGCAACTGTAATCTGACCAAAATCCTTGGCTGTAGCTCTGTACCTCTGAGTCTGTTGGTTCCCATGGTCTAGAAACCTGTTACAGCATAAGATAAAACAAAACCTGCAAAACTAAGCTTCATTAAAGCCCTGTCCTAACTATTTCTCAAACACCTTTCTGTGTAATGTGGTGTTATTGACTTGTAAACATGAGGTTGATCCTCAGCATACAAAACCAAACCAAAACAAAGCCAAAAAACCCCCACCACAAAAAACCCAAAACAAAACATGCACAAAACCAAACAACAAACAAAACCCCAAACAAACAAAAAAACCCACACACAAACCCACAATAAAAAACCCCCACCAAAGAAGAATACCTGAAATAAAGGATTAAAAGGTGCAGCAAGACACAGCAGTGGTCAGAGACCACCTTGGTGCCTAAGCACCATCTTGTGCAAGGCCTAGAGGGATCATCATATTGGTGTCAGAGCACAGACATAGCTGAAGATATACAGACAACACAGAGCAACAACTTGGGCTAAAAAGCAGCTCATTGAAGCTCATGTTTTCCTGGAAAACATAAAGGCTTGTGTTAAAAAGAATTTCAGACAACGCGTTCAAAAAAGAGAGTAGCTATTAAAATGCTAATGTTGCTTTATTTTCCCTTAGTTTACAATCACAAAATGACATTAAGATTTTATTTCTCAAGTTGTTTGGAAGGTTTGCATGTAGTAATAATGAATTCTGTTTCTATTAAAAGTTTACCTTCTTCTTTCCTACTTCAAGTTGAAGATCAACTTCAGTTGATCTTCACAGAGGCACACCAAAACTGCACTTTGACAGTATTTTCCATGCTATCACAGTTCCTCATGTTGCCTACACAGTTTGTATTTCTTGTATCATCATTGTGCAAAAAGCAATTAGTTTCAAAGGAAAACAGCATGGAAGTTAACAAGACTGGGCAATCTGAATAGAAAAAGCGGCCAAGTAATCAATTTAATAGTGTAAAATTTCCTTTTAAGAAAATGCATGATTGCGCAGAAGTTAAAACAGGCTGACAGACGGACAACGCTACGCTAATATTTTTATTATTTGGCAGATGTGTTGAGTTGGACTAACAGGCATTTTAATTTTGTGAATGTAACTGGCATCAGAGAGATGGTCTTGTGATGGAATTAATGAGTAATTCTCCCACAGGAATCAGGAGACTATAGAGAGTGCAATTTAGTCACTGAATTTCTGAAATCCGAAGCAAAACAGGAAAAGACTTGGCTTTTTTTAAGACAGGTAGATTATAAAATAAGTAACACCTTGTATAAGAAAATGAAACACCAGTAATGTATACTGTAATGTTAATTATCATATGTCTACCAATAAAATTTATTTTTAACAGAGATAATGATTAATAAGAAGAGCTTTTGACATGACATATATCGTTAAGAAACCACAGTAAGACAGGAGCATCATTGCTTGTAGCCCAGTCATTGGGAAGTACTTTGAGTCTCATACAGTTTATATTTTATGGTGTGTTATAAGCAAATAAACAGTAATCTGCTTTTTACAGAGTTTGAGTTACTTTGAGCCTTTTTAATGTAATCAGTAGCCTTTACAGACCCCATTTGACACAACTAAAAGTCTTCCAATCTGCTGGACAACTGAAATGTTTTTTCTTTTGGAACCAGGTTCACTCACACACAGACATCAAGCAGAGGACAAAATGTGTATGTAGACAGTTATAAGGAAAAAAACCTTTTTAAACAAACTTTTCGTTCAACATGTTTCACTTTAAACAAAATGGGAGAGAGATTCAACCACTTGAACAGAATGGTGGAGAAAAAATCATTAACATAAAGCAGACTGTAATTTTTATCTCATTTCTATTATTATTTTGATGCCTTAAGGTCCCTTTCATTTTTTTTTTTCTAATTTTATAAGTTTTATAAGTAGTAATGTAGAAAGTATAGGTTTTAGAAGCAGCATTTATTCCCTTACCCTTTTCCTTACCCTTAGCATAGCAACTACACACATATCCTTACCCTTTTATCCCATTCCATGCTCCCCATATCAACTACCCCTAAATTCCATTAGAATATTTAGACTTCTCTTCAAGATAGGCCGATTCTGTTTAAAGAACACTTGTACTCTGGCCTAAACCGCAGGGTACAGCCAAGAACTGGGTAACTGTGTGCCCTCTGTACTCTGAGGAAGATGAGGGGATGAAGAAGGTAGTTCGAAAAAGACCCCAGCACGAATTCCCCAGAGGCGGATCAGGGGTGGACCAGGGCAAAAGCCTGGAAAAAAACCTGGGATCGGTTGAACAGTATTACAAAACTGTAACACCTGAGGCAGAGAGGCGTGTGTATTTTGTAACTTCTGTGCCTGAGAGGTGTCATAGTTTGAAATTGGCCCCCCTGAGAGGCTGGGGGGGCTCAGAGGTGATTGGGTGCCAGGGCAGTGTTCCCTGGAGGCCAGTCACTGTTCATGTTGTTCGCTTCTGCTCAAAATCGTATATCACAATATCACAGCACCGGAAACGGTTGGCAGTTCTGTCTTGGTTTTGTTGTTGGTGTCTGCTGCATGTAGGTGGACAAGGCCAGGGGGTGGCTGGGCTTCCTCTCTTCCCCTCCAGGGGGGGAAGAGGGGAGCCCTGTGACCCCCCAGCTCAGCCTTTGGCTAGAGTTAGAGTCAGCATTTGGAGTGTGTGCTGTGAAGGAAGAGATTCACAGCACCTGAGGTAAGAGGAGAGAGGCAGGCTTTGCAGCCAAGCCTTCTTCCCCCTCCTTTTCTGCGGTGAAGCTGTAGAGGGGGGCTTTTCTTTCCCTCCACTGTGAGTGGAGGAAGGGCTCAGAGTTGGAGCTGAGCCAGGAGACTGGGCCGTGGAGGTAGGCCTGGCGCTCGGGAGAGGAGTCCCAGGCGAAATTGGAGATGAGCCAAGAGCTCAAGAGTTGCCTGCTGAAGCTGACCGGAGGCAGCTGAGAACTGATGTGGAGGAATGAAGATTCCAGGACGCGTATGCAGGACACTGCAGCAGCCTACGAACCGAGGTGAGACACCGAGAGGGAGAGATCACCAGCAGCAGGAGAGCAAGGACTCAAAGCTATCTCCTTGGACTTCATGAGGAAGAGAGACTGCAACAACTGCTGGAACTTGGTGAGGAGAGAGTGTTCAGGAGCCCAGAACACTCCCACAGCAAAAGACTGTGTTACACATCAGCCTTAAAGGCTGCTCCTGGACTAAAGTTAAAGGAGGGGCTTGAAAGGACTGACTGATAGTAATGTAGTATATATATATATATATATAGTTGCCTTTAGTTTGTATAGTATTTATTTGCGTAAATAAATGTATATACTTCCCCCTTCCCCTACAGAAGCCTCTGGCCTGAAAGTTTCTCTCCAGTGTTAGGATAAATTGTTGAGAAGGGGTGGGGGAAGCCTAAGAATTGGATTTTAGATTTCTAATGTGGTTCAAACTGCTACAAGAGGAAAGAATAAATCCTTTTCTTATCTCACCTCTAATTAAATTGCTCTGGAGTTTCTTTTCCTCAGCTCCTTTAGGCATCATTTAGTTGTAATGAAACTCAAGATCTTAAGAAAAATCAGAAAAGCTCCATTCTTCACTCTTTTCTATTAATAATTTTGTGATGTAAGATTCAAAATGTCGTGTGAGTTGTGAGTATCCATGAGATTTATTCTTCAGAATGTGGAAATTACTCATGCTTTTAGGCTTGTCTATACTTTTACTCAGCGTAAAGATTAATTTTCTAATGAGGTAATTTCATTGGTTAGGAAAAGTGACTTCCCCTGCAGTACAGGTAAGCAATCAGGCAAATCTGATGATTTGATGGGTTTACAGTAGTTGTTTAGGTATTTTGAAACAACATCCTAGTTTTGAAGCTAACTGGAAATAACTCTGAAATAACTCTGGAAATAACTCTGAAGCCTTGCCATACAGAGTTCCAATTAATTAAAAAATTCATTGAATTCACAACTAGAAATAAAGAAGATTATGTCACTAATTCTGTCTTGCATTAGTTCTGAAATGTTTAATCAATAGTTTAAAGAAAAAGGCTAACCAAGAAATCACTGTATAGTGTTGTCTTGAGTCATAATTACATAGGAATAAATCTCCTTTCTTTTCAGCTGAGCAGAAAAGTAACCTTCTATTAGTTAATCTTTACAAAAAAACCTGCAGTTATATTCAAGTAATTATTCAGAGAGGGAAGTCCAAATCTGAAGCATGAGAGCTAAAGCATAGGGACTATCAACCTGAGTCCTATGTTAGTCAGTGAGGAATTCCATCAGAACGAAAAAGCTACATAAAAGCTTGCCAATGATTAAGTCATCTGGGTGCTTCAGTTCTGTTGATCAAATTTGAAGAGTTAGCCTACAAAGTATGCTAAGCATTTGCCTTCTGGATACAGACCCTTTTGAAATGTCTCAAGCCAGGTCTTCCCCCAAGAATTTTAAAAAACGTTGCTTCTAGAAGGTTTCAGTTGTGCTAGACCTAGCTACAACATGTATTTTAATATTCCATATAACAATTTATAGGGCTTCTTCCTCTAGATGTTGCTTCAGGCTGTCTCTGATATACAGTCCCCCTCTGTGATCTACCACGCATATCTTGTATTCCTCATCTTAACTTTCATTTTTAGGACAATGTTTAGTTCAGAAAGTGGCTCAAATCAAAGCACTGTTAGAAGCATCTCACATTTCTCTCTCAGCACAAATGTGTTCCGAGTTTGCTGTTTTCTTCAGTATATTTTGTAATACTCCTTTTGACTGGCAATTTCCTGCATTTCTTTTTTATGCTCTTGCCAATTCTGCTTTGTTTCCTTCTCAATCAGAATTTTCTTAGATTTAGCAGGGTTGTTAAATGATCATGTCATCTGTCACTTTGTTTAACATTAACATTACTGGATGTACACTCAGGGTATACAACGAGCAAGGAAAGAGTCTCTAATGCAAAAAAAACAAGAGGAAGCACATTCAGATTCCTGAAGTAGTTAGCACCTTTACTTCATAGCTGAAAACCAGAACCCCAGGAAAGTGGATAAAATTCAAACCTGAAAATTTTTCCAAGTTACAGCAATCAGACTGAATTACAGTATCCTTTAAGGTAATAGTTTGCTTCATTCCACACCCTTATTTTGCAGTGTCAAAACTAACCCTGCGATCTGGGTTTTTTTAAGTTAAAACTCCATATTCCCACTATATTGCAGAACATATCTCACTGTCATTAAATTTGGTTGGTTCTCCACTCCATATCATTGGAAGAAATGGACTGTAGTACAATATGGCCCACATCAATAATTTTGTGTATTTTTTAAGAGAATAACAATTAACAACTCTGTATTTGTGGAGTCAGTAATGGGTCATTGGGCAGTTTGTGTAAGCACCATTAGGTGCAGATGAAATTTGCCTCTTGGAGTCAACACATGAGCTTATTTAATATAAACAATGAGTTCCTACACAATGTACAGGTTGTGTGTTCCCTCCATGCCAAGAGGTGAATTTCATTTGTATACCTCTTCTGGAATACAAAAGCTTACTTTCTTGAGCTCACTTCCTAGGCACATGAATGAAAAGCATTTCAAGCCATATGAATGTAATATAGAAGTCATAAACTGCACACTTATATTTGCTCGGTGCTATGCATTAAGGTATCGCTTAATTTATTACATAAGTAAGGTAATAATATTGCTGGAGTAATTGCATAAGTAATGTATTACTATAATATGTAACAATTGTATAACTATTGTAAGTCTCTCAATTGCTGATATTTAGAAAAGCAACTAGAATTTACTTCACGAGTATATCAATCTAAATCAAAATGAAACTCTGAAAAGAGCAAATACGAAAAAACACTCAACAGTTCGATACAAGCACTTATTAAAAGAACCCTTGGAAGAACTATTCTCCAAGATCCCTATCTTCTATGTATTGAACACCAGATTTTACCAACTAGAAAGTGTAAATATCAAAAGGAAACTAAGCACTTACTGTTTTCCAAACCCAAAGCAGGGTTGGAACCTAAAAACTTGCTTTTTAATAACTACAGTTTTTGATCTAAACTTAGCTGTTACCTCTTTTTGGAAACCACAACTCATCAGATGACAAAATATCTCTCAGACGAGAGACTTTCATATGTTAACAGCCAGCACTGGATGAGCCAGCAGAGAATTTTATCTAGACAACAGCCTATATGAATTATACTATGTCAAATTAGGAGAATGTTAAACTTCAGTGAAAAACTAGATATGCTCATTATTTGTTTTAGGTTATTTTTTCCTTGAAGTGCTTCTGTTCGGAGACATATATTTTTCCAAGGAGATTACTAGTAGGTAATCAAGCGAATTTACTCTCAGTGTTAATGGGAATGGTTTTTTTGTGCCAGCATATTCTAAGATAAGACAAAAATTATTGACTGCCCTGCAGAGAGAGCTGTTGTTTGTTGTAGTTCTCAGCTCCGTTTCCTTTTTTTGTGTGTAAGCAAGTGAAGAGTTATGTAAAAATGGGAAAATTATACGTAATTTTTAAAAAATTTGAAGGCATTTTTCATAATAATACATTGCTTAAATACTACCTGTTGCTATACACTCTCAGTTTAGTTAACCAGCTAGCAATTGCAGATGTACAGATTACTTTTCACGTCCCTATTTCTGCAGCCAGAATCAAAAGAAAGTAACAAATGTCTTACAAATATCTCGCCTGGTAGTATGAGACAGCACTTTTAAAGACAATGTAACTTCATCTTCAGTCAATATAAACCACCACTGGTAAGAAAACAAAGAGAACTCAGGTTATATAATACCTGAAAACTTCTCAAGAAGAAGGGTGATGTACTATTGCAAAACAGTTCCATAATATGCTGGATGTAGATTAAGGTAGCATCTCCTAGCAGAATCCAGGGATGACACTGTGATTTGAATAAATGGCTCAAAACCCCCATGCAGTTTCCATAAATATTTCCATAGATGTTGCAGCAGGGAGAGTTAGTGTCATTTAGTGTATCTTCACTACCAAGTTTCTATTTATACTCTGATGTGGCTCTATTGAAGAGTAACAGTGCTTATTTACTTGGTGAGTTGTTTTTCCTGTTGCTTAAATAATTTCTTACACACTGTTGTTTTCAGTATCTAGTGTATGCAGTAAAGTCTTTTTAAACCAAACAAAAACCACTTTTCCCTTCTTCTCTAACTACTTGAATTTTTCTACAAGTCTCCTTTTTTTGGGAATAATGTTAGCTCTTGCTGTCTAGCTTTTGGTCTCTTTGTAAATAATTAATTTCCTTTGACATTTCACTTCAACTCTTTGTCACTATTAACTTTTCTATCCTCTAACACTTGTTGCATCTTCTTCAAAGTGAGAGGTGAGTTCACTTCTAGCGAATAGTGTTCATGATCATGTAGACTGAGTGCAAGGAACTGAAACATTTTTTAATATTATTAAGTGTAAAAATGTATACTTAATAATAAAGCAAATAAGGCATACAAGATAAAGGAAGACTATCTTCAGAAGAACTGTTTTAAAATCCCACAGGGATTATCCTAGTCTGGCATTACAGGTGAAAGGGGTAATACCAAAGAAGAGTTGGACTGTTATATGACCGAGAGTAGGTCCTTGAAAAGGGTTTGAAAAACAAATAATAATTAATGAAATTACATCTCCCTAGAAGGTTCCAGAGTAGGATGGAAAAAGAGAATAGGCTATAATAGAAAGTTTGGCGGAAAATTAAAAACAAGCCTGTGTTTAACTGAAATACTAAATGTGGCTCAAAGAAAGATTCCGACACTGCCAGCGTCCTCAAGCTTTGCTCCTACACTGTAATAAATAACATTAAAGATACCTGCACTCTTTGCCAAATGAGTGCCGAAGAAGAAAAGGAACAGTGACAGACACCATGGGATTTCACTTGCTATATATTAGCTAGGTATCAACGTTAGATGAGGAAAGGGGCAAAGACTGAGAGGAAGAAAGCAAAAATGAGAATACATGAGCAGCAGAATAATCTTTTGCACTGAGGCCTACAGAAAGTTATACCAATCCACATGCACCAATTGTCTGTACTTGACATTGCCTTTGCAAAATTCACAACAACTGGTTAACATCTTTCCACCTGTCTTGAAAATTCAACCTCAGTTCTAAGGCCAAGTTGGGCTTTTTCCCTGTTACATATCATGACTCGAAAAAAGGTGTTCAGGTGATTGGCACACGTACATTTATACAGGCCATCACCTTCAAGTTACACTAATATGTTTTTACATATATGTTGCTGACTGATTTTGTAAGGGACCAGTTCAGTCCATGACTAGTAAGAAGGAATTGATTCCAGGTCACTCCCCCTTGTGCTTTACCTTCAAGAGTAACATGAGTAAAATGAGGGGGAAAAAAAGAATGATACTAGGCAGGACTCTGGATACACACTCACACGCACATTGACATGATCACATTTCATTTAAGACGGATACCTGTAGGTATTCCTTAGTGCACACTTGCATAGTAGTAAACAATGTTTTTCCTGTAGGTTTTTGCTATGCAGCATAACAATATTTGTTAATTATTTTTTCACCATTATGCAGTGCAACTTCTCTTTCTGGAATTACAGTTGAAGTACTTTGACAAGTAGAATCTTTTTGTAGCCACATTGTGAGTGTGTGTGTGTATGGGTGTGTATCTCTATATATTCTTTCCAATATATGGTTACTTTTTGTCTGGATTACTGAACACCTCTTATGTCTCGAGTATACAAAAGAGATCAGAATAATTTCAGTACAATATAAGTATCATTTTTATTACAACAAGAAATCAAGGGCAGATATTGACTTTGCCATGAAGCAATAACAGCATTTCTTTGCACAATCCTTGAATCTGCATGATTTTTTTTAATCAGAAATGGAAATTTGGCATGCTAGAATCATATATATATACACACATATGTTGGTGGACAAAGAGAATCATGCTTTCTGTTACAATCTCTCCTATACTTCAATGCTAGATGTGAGGGTTCATGAAATCTAGGAGTTACTCATTGCAGTTTCAAAATTAATAGGAGTAGCATATAGGGAATGAGACTTCAGTTCTTTATGCGTATATTGAGATTTTCATTCTTAAGGAAGCAACTATTTCCTGAGGTTGAATGTTTAACTATTCTTGGTTTCACTGATCTACATTTGTCTTCCAGGCACCTTAAAAACCTTCTCAAAATGCACCCATAGCTGGTAGACTTGCTATCTCTTAGACTGTGTGCATACCTATGGTCAATTGAACAGTGAACACGCATATTCACAGCATTAATATACAGGAATGATAATTAACTGTTCATTAACCAGTCATCACATCTCTGTATATTTTATATGTAAAAGGAACAACTAAAGCAATGGTGACACAATATATATATATGTATTGTAAAATCTGCCTGGCCATTCTGATTTAACATCTAAGATTTTCTGAGCCCCAGTGCTTTGAGGGTTGATCCATCCACAGAAGCATAAGCTTTCAATGCTTTCAAAATTATATTCAGCACTTTGATAAGTATTGGAACTATCTGCATATCTGTGTATTGTAAACTTTAAATTACGTAAATCAGAGCCGACAATTTAAAAACGCTATCACTGAAACACTTAAGATCCATTGTGGTCTTATTTAAATGCCTCAAGAGACCCCCTTTACAGATTGGTTGAAAGACTACTCTACAGCTCTATGGCTCCAGTCTGAAAAGCCAACGCATTATGGTAGTACTGACGGGATATGATTATTGTTGTTAAGAGTGTATCAGCATCTATTAGGCCAAACTTCTTGTATTAATCCAGACTCATCAAATTGTCCAGTATCAAATGATTCAGACTTCCTGATTATGTTTGGTTTTGCAACATCGTTTACTAACCCCTCTTACATTTCTTTATAACTTCTTTGGTCCCTGAAAAATGAAAGCCTGAATATTAGTAATTTTGAGGAAAAAGATACAGAACTTATGCATAAAATTGTGTGTTAGAAAGAGCAGAATGCTGTCCTCTAACAAAAATGTTCTTGTTTTAGATGTATTGTCTCTGTCTGCAAGTGCACCGGATAGTTGAAATGCTGTCTTCTGGAAATGCTTCATTTTCCATCAGCTACCACTAAAGGCCCATCAATTACAACTGGATAAATTACCAGTATTACTACTATTAAGAGATATATCTTGTTTGATTTAGGCAGTTGGAGTATCCTGTTCCGCACTCTGTCCTCTCGTCCTATTCTGTGGGCGAAAGCACAAAGACTTACTGCACCTGAAAAATGTTTGCCTTGATGGGAGGAAAGACTGTCAAAGGTGTTGAGAACTCAAAACCCCTGATGTAAGTACATACACTAATGGAATTTAACTGAAAAGGAAGAGATTAGGTCATGGGTGTAAATGAAAATGACCTTGAAAAAGAGAGATTTGCAGAACCCAGGCAGCAAGCACTGAAACAAGCTTAAGGTGTGATGATGTGAATCTCAGATCTGTGAACTGAGACACAAAAGTAACTGTGGATCACCATAAAATAAGAAATTGCTCTTAGCATGAATCAAAAATTAACTGCAGATACAGATGTGGACACTTGACAGTTTTCTAATCCTTTTCTTGTTAACACCCTGTAGTTCAGGGTTAATGGTTCTATGTAGTAGCAGTTCAGATCCATCCAAAGATCCTAATCTGTTTCCAGGGGAGTAGTCTCACCATATAAAGCTGAATTTTTGGAGGATCATGGCCTTTGAGAATAACATAGCTGGACATCAAAACTTTACTGAAATATATTTAAAAAAATAAATAACAAGCATCATAAATTCCATGATGCAAGAATATACCATTTTGAAACATTATCAAGAAACATTTTATAGCAATGAATAATTTACATGGATTTTCCACCCTGGACTCTGGGAGGTGTCCATAAGAAAGTTTATTTCAGGTCACAATTTCCATATGAAAATTGGACTAGAACTGAAAACTGCTGTAATGGATTATTATATACCATTAGTAGATGGCTGGGATTTGAAGACCAACTTCTATTTCAGGCTTGTTGAAACTGAAGGCATGTAATCAAAATTCCTTTGAATATTTATACTGCATTTCCTTTGCTTGGATCTCTTTTCCAGAGCAATCTATCAGATATAGTCTAAATTTATATCTCAGTGCTCTTTCACTAGAATATGGGAATTCTGGTTTAAGTTTGTTTCATCCTTCTCCCTGACAAAATTAGTACTGTTTTTTATTTTCTTTGAATGAGGCACTTGGCTCTGCTGTCTGGGTAAATTGTGTTGTAAAGTGTCTGTGTATTGAAGTAAAATTAATGGAATCTGTGCATAAATATGTGTCCTAATGTTTCAAACGAGTTCCAGATGAGAACTCTGGCAATGATACCCTTTGGGGATTGCTGATCTTTTTCCAGGTGATTTCTCTATTGCGCTACAGCGTAGTCAAGTTTGCACAAAACTTAATATAGAAGCACTGAGTCGCAAATGTTTTTATTATGTAAAATAAGCGACAGTCAGATCTATGTGTAGTTCTGCTACACTGTTCCAACAAAAACCTGATGAAATTTGGAACACACTGCTTTGATGTACAATGATATCAATGTTCAATAACAGGCATGAATTCGCAACAGATCTCTATTGCTTTCATAATATTAAGGACTATGATGGTGGAATAATATCATGAATCCTTCTCCTTAGAATATTGTTTTGTTTTTATACCTTAGAGTGGATGAATCTGTTCCACTACATCTTTAAGAGACACTAAACAAAGTTCTTATAATAATATACCACAGAATCAGTTGGATACTACTTGATACTACAGCAAGTTTTTTGTAAAACTGTATTGAGATTGATACACAGTGGTAGAGAAGGACATATGAGAACATTAGGTAGAGATTCACACAGAACAAACTAAAATGAAAAAATATGTAATTCCTGGTGAACCCACCAGATTAAACAGACAAAGGATAAAGATGGAGGAATGCAAGACTGAGAAGCCTTCATCTCTCTCTCTCTCCTTTCAGTCTCTATGAGGGGAATAGTCTTGGTCTATATTATCTAACCTCACCCTAATTTACAATTTCATTTCAGAACAGTGTGACATGACCTATTTAGAAATAAACAAAATCTCCTACTTTTATATATGCAGAAGCTATCAATGAAATTCAGAAAATATGTGTGCTTCTGCTTTCTGCTGGAAAATAGACTGTTTCATACCTCTTAGAGATTTTCTCCAAAGAAGAAAATTTGGAAAAATGCTTCAGACGTTTTTGTAATCATTGCAATAACTATTTCATCTTCACTTATTCTGAGCACTGATTTTGTTGTTATTTTAATTGTCTTTATCAAGAAGTTGAATTTTTATTTAAAATAAGCATAAATTAGCAAGTAGGTATATGTTCTGTTGGTATCAGAAGAGCAGAGGAAGACTCCCACTACCAAGAAAAAGCAATACAGGACAGGACGTGGTGCATTTATTAGTGCAGGTCCCTGTGATTTATTAGTGCAGAACAGGTTCTATAGCTAAAAACGCTACAAGTTCTGAGCAATGCTGGCCAAGTTTCAAACAGTGAAGGCAGCCTGAACAGCAGCTGAGCTTAATTTTGTGTGTGTCTATACAGTCTTAAAATTCAAACAATTTGGGGCTCTCTAGCTGTGTAACAGCTAAGGCGCAGTATGAGTGCATGGTTTAATTTTTCATTGCCACCACATTTCTCCTTTTTGCTAGTGAACCTCAGATATTCTTATTACAGTTTATTATATATATATTAAATATTACATATTATATGTTATATTTCTTATTACAGACTATTTTCTTACAACAGATTCTTCTATCTCCTTAAACTACAGACAATTTTCCCTAAGGCAGAGCAGAGGATGTGGCCCCCAACACAAAGGGGCTTTAATGTCTACCTGGGATCTAATGCCAGGCTAATATTGAACCAGTTAATTAATAAAAAATTATGGAAAAATTTTCAATGGTTTCAACCTGGATACTCACAAAATTGATCAAAGATACTGAAAATGAAAGAACACTGAAAAATCTTACTGTTCTTATATGTAGTTATATCACTAAAATTATAACCACAAGAGCTGCTATATTGCTGTATTTCACCTCAGTAATCCACTTGCTAGAAACCTCCAGACTCTGTCTCCAGTATAAATATATAGTATCATGCAGCCCTGACAGTGTCTCTTCATCTGCAGAGCTTCTATGGGATGACAGGCTTGAATCAACTTCTATAACCTCAGTCTGAAAGGGATTCTTATCCATGTATTTCTCTTTGCAAGTGGAATGCAAAAATAATATATTGCATTTGAACTGAGAAGGCCTTTTTGGCATTGATCAAAAATATTAGAGGAAAGCTTTACTCAGCAGGGTTGCTTAGAACATTAGTATATTAATACTGTTGAAGCACTGTCTTTCAATCTGCATTGGTTTTCTGAGCTTTAATTTCAAATGTTGTGCTTTAGAATGTTAAGTTTGGTATAAAGAAGGAAGAAGATAAATACGATCAATAAAAACTTACACACTCTGTGCCTATCCCAAAAATAGCAGAGATTTTTCTGTTCAGTCACACTCCTGCAAATCCAAAATATGCATACAGTTCCATACCTAAGGAACAAGTACATTCGCCATGTACTCCAAATATATGATCATATTTAGAAGCCTCTACTTGATACTGGTGTATTTCTTTACTCTAAATTGACTCATTATTTGTAATTTCCTCAGTGCTCGAGAGATTCTGAATACTTATATATAAGGAGCTTGCTAACTTCCTTCAAGAGTTTGTATGACCTGATTGCCCAAAATAGGAGGTTGAGCCGAGTCAGTAGTGCAGGAAATCTTTCCCAGTTCAGTGTCCCTAAGTGTTTAAGCTCTGTGACCTTCATAAAACTCCAAGAAGAGCCCTTTGAGACTCTCCTGTATAAGAGCTTTAGAGATTGCATAATGGTTTGTTTGCCAAGTGGCATGTCAGACCTATTATACTAATAACGGGTATACTGCTTCCCAAGACTGATAACTTTATCTGAGGAACATCCTAAGACAGTTAGGAAGTTAATGGTTTTAATAATATTTATTGTAATGGAGTACTACAAAGTATAAGTAAAACACAGAATGGATTGCTTGGGTTGGGGGGTGGGTGGGTGGTCAGTGTAATAACCATAGGTCCACATCTTCCTGTGGTTTGCAGCACGTACATAAGATTATCTCTCTTGGCACCCCTTCTGACAGCTGAGATTGCAGCATAACTTCCCACTTGTTTTACACTTTCAGAATTTATCGTGAGCAAGAAGCATCTGAAATTATGTGAGGTTTTTTTAATCTGTTATTAAATGAGAAGAACCAGAATAGTCCAAGAACACCTTAGCAACCAGTGCCAGGTTACCCTCCTGCACTGACCTGCCTCCTTACAGCCTGAGGGGCAGGGGTCCCATGACATCTACTGCTGTCCTTCATAGGAGGGGTGTGCACAGTCCTCCCCTTTCTTAAAAGGGGTCTTTTAATCTCTTGTCTTGTGAAGTTTCAAACACATGAAGTAGTCAAAAGTAGCTGCTCAGCACATCAGAGCAGCTTTCAGGTGACCTAACAGTGTTTTCATGTAGCATAAAGATATGTCATTTTTAAGAGAAAGCCAAAAACATTTCATTCATACCATCCCCACTGTCACTGCTCTGTCTTCTTAGAGGCTTTTTTCTGATGCCATGATGTGCTGTATCACCTCAGCTACTTTGGCCATGACTGCTGTCCCTGGCATTTGTTTAAAATCTGATGAGTTCACAGGATTTGCTGATGCATGATAGCTCCTGAGGAGCTAATAGCCTCTATCTATAAACACATATTTTCTCATGCATTGCCTCTTGAGTATAACCCATACAAAAATGTGTAAGGGACATTCCTTTCTATTCGCTTTATTAATGCTTAATAAACTCTACAGATTAAATCAATTTTAAAAATAATCACCTTCTTCTCATAGAAAACAATGGGCAAATCAGTGACAATCATAGAATCACTGAATGGTTTGGGTTGGAAGCGACCTTAAAGATGATCTAGCTCCAACCCCCTGTGCCATGGACAGTATATCAAACAGTTACAGATTTGCTTACTTATTTGCTTAATCATTTACTTTTACAAAAAAAATAAAGATTTATTAAGAACTCTGTGGTAGGTGTTCACATAAAAAGATCTGAAAAAGGATAAGAATAGTAAAAGAGGTGACTAAGGACAGTCAGAAGGAGAATCAGACATGAAGGGATAATACTGGGCTGCAGAAGAATATTTGTGAAAATTTTGATTGGCAGACAACTTCAGTAAGAACTTATTCCAACAGGGAAACAGCATAGGTTTTGGACTATTGGAGTCAGACAGAAATGGACAAAAAGTGATGGAAAGAGCAGCCAGACAGTAGCAACAGAGTTATTTAGTAAGACTGTTAAGCTCAGTCAGAGAAAGGAGAAAGAGAAAATATGGTACTCCTTTCCAGAAACTAAGCAAATTTTAGAAAATGAAGAGGTCCATCTTTTTTATATAATTCTGTCTGTAATTGCATACCTCTGCTCATGAAAATCAGATGAAGGCGATACAGCTTTTTTTGTTATGCTTTAAGAAACAGGCTCTGGAAAAACTCAGAGATCAAGCAGCTCTACAAAATACCATCTAATAGAAATCACTTCAACTCCAAATATTTGCTTTCACTGAACAACGGAAGATAAGAGAAGGAGAAAACATCATCCTTTTCTTATACCAGGCTAGACCAAGAACATCTCCAGGAGAATCCATGGAATCACACTTATGCAAAACTGACAGTATCGTGTTCTGATTTTTTGCTGTTACAATGTTATGAGAATCGTTTCAGTTCAGTGTGAAATTGTTGAGTGATGATTTCAGTGCTGTATACTCTAGAAGGCTACCAGGATAAGTGATATATACAGTAAGTATCCATTTCAGTGAAACAGAAGGCAGAGGAGGAACATATCGTTACCAGATCTAAAGTCAGAACTGCCCTTCCCAGAGGATTAGGGAAAATGTACTTCCTCACACCCAAAAGTGGTCTCAAATTTGAATATATGTATATATGTATATATGTGTGTGTATATATATATATACACATATATATATATATATGAAGCACACCAAAACTCAAAACTTCAACCTGTGAACTCAGAAGCCAAAGTCTTTCAGACAACTTCCCCAAAGCAATTAACTAATAGAAAAATCTGTTGTAATATGAAAATGGAAGTTATGAATACCAGGTATTTTGCTTTCAAATCAACCTCTCATATTTCCTGTTCTGCCATGTCATTGCATCAGTAAGGTCTGACCAATAATCCACAAAGATAGTCTAATTTACAATGAGTTAACTGGAATGCAATGCATTCGCTGTTGTCCTTTTGTGTTCACTTTTCACAACTTGCATGCTGTGCTCTAGCTGTCCTGTATATTGTCCTGCCCAAATTATACATGTGTGAGTTTTGCAGTTATTTCTAGATGATAGTGCAGTGTCTGCAGTTGTTTTGAAAATGCAGGTTGGTAATATTGACAGTTTTGTAGTAGAAGAGGCCAAACAGTTTTCCAATGCCTGATACAGTGGTCCTGAAGTTTATTTCTAATTACTAAAGCAGTGTTATAAGGAAAAGAAATAAGCTTATGATGCTTCATTTTAATCTGATAATAATTGCAAATGTATTGTATATTTTATGAGGAAAAACTACTCTTATGGGCTCTATCAATAGCATACATATACAGGGGTTCAGAAGCCAAGTGCTTTAGCTATTTGTTTTCATTACTACTTGCTTTCCTGACCTTGGACAAAAAGATAAGTCTTGAGTCTGTAATGTCTATGGGATGATATTCTGATGAAAAGTCATGGAATTCCCTGTGAAAACAAACCCTTTATTCCTACTCTATCTGCACTGCATTTCCTTCTGTCCTCACAAACTGACTAAATTGTTGCCTAGAATTTTCCTTACTTTTGTCCTTTACAATACAGCTGCAACTAAAAGTCAATGTTGTATTAAATAAATAATTCACTGAGACTCTTAATTCACAATTTAAAATCTTCAGAATGTGGTTAGTATTTTTTACTGGGAAAATAATTACTGTAAATTGTACAGAAGATACGTTTACCCTGGGGAAAGAAGGAAAGAAACAAACAAAAAAACCACCAGAACTTTTTACTCCTAGAGGTCCATTTTAGAATATTTTTCCCTTCTGATCCTTGAGGCCATTTTAAAAATTCCCCACTATCTTCATAATGTGAAATTTACATTGAACTATGCAAAATATCAGAAAAAAACAGAAATTCTAAAGAGTGCTTTGTCCCCTTGAAACAAAGCAATTTTTAAAAAGTGTTTTCCATTTGAGATGAATATATCTCACCAGTCCATGCATTTCATGAGTTTTTTGCCACAGCTGGCTCATAAAGACCATTCTCTCTATTTGTTTCCAGTGGCTACGGCACACTTTCATTTCCCCAGATCTCTTTGACCTGTCTGCAGTGTCCAGCAGGACAATGGCAGTCCTCAAACGTAGCTGATGACAACAAACAAACCTTGTGGGCTCAGAGAGAACTGCCCACCTTCACCAGTTACTAACTACTCATTATTGCGCACTGTGTTCCTCTTCATTTTCTGGCCTCCCAGTTTGCTATAGAGACAAGGGATATCAAACAGCCACAACTCACTCTGATAACTCTGGATGGCTTTCCTTTAAACTTGGTGCCCATAAAGACAATATAACAGACATACTCAAATGGACTAATGTCCAATTACTCAATAACACTTTTGGTTTCATATCTTAGCAATTAGAAAGGAGACCCCAAAGACTGACGTTTAAAATAAAATTCAGATTAGAATCTATTTAGATGCTTAAGTAGGTATAGAATAGTAGAAGATCTTAGGGATTTCATGACTCCATGCTTGAACTCTAAATTGTTTCCTACATTGGTGAGTATGACACAGTGGATAAGATCTCTACAAAAATAGCTCATTGCAAGGGGATGAGGCATAGATGAAATACTGGTAGCTTGTTAAAATGGGCAGAGAGCCATGAAAGCAAGTAGGCACATATTTCTTATGCAGCATAAGAGACAAAAACTAACTGCAAGTTTACAGTAGTCCTACTCCAGTGTTCATTTTCCCCTTTCCCAGTCACTCACCAGCTGCTGTACATGCTGCCCAGACATAGTTCTTAGCCAAATTTAAAGACTCATGTAAAGACAAAACTGGCTAAAAGTACTGCTCCACTTTATTTACACTGTCTATGTTACATAATTCAAATTTCTGCTATGAAAAACAGTGGTATAATTAGTTGTTATTCAGGGGAAATAGTCTCCATTTTTCTCCATATTACTCTAGTTTTATACCAGCACAAAACTAATGAAAGCAGTAGAACTTACTTAGCATAAAACTGGCAGTGGTAAGCACAGTCAAATTTACCAATTAGACCATTTTATCTTTATGGTAAATATAATGGTTGCTCTGTCATCTCTCAGAGGAGAATGAGATTGGATTTCTTCTACTGAAGATATCATTTCCACCTACAAATCTCTATTCCTATTAAAAGTCATATAATAACGTAACCACTATCTGTTCGTATTTTACCTCAGCACTGATGAATACACAAATTCCTGCAGTGCAGCTATATTTAGCTTTGAAGTTGAATATTGTACATCTAAAACCCTCTTAATCTGCACCAAATATGTGCTTTTGACCTCCCCTCTGATTTGGATACTCAATTTTCAGGATAGTTATCTATATAGAATATGCCAAGCCTACAGTCAGGTGCAAAAATTCCATTGAAGGATGTGAATACCTGTTTCAGCCTCTAAACTACCTTAGGGACCTTAGGAAGAAGAACATCTTAGTTTGCATGTGCAATATAAGAGCTGCACAAAATGAATTTACATAGAACGAGAAAAAACTACTGCAAATATTGCAAGAAAAAGAAAAAGTTGAGACTACACTGCTTTCCACAGGTTTCAAAAACCTGGGACCATCACGCCTGTTTGAGAAGATTCTAAGCTGGTCTTGCAAGATCCTTTCCTAGAACAGATAATAGGAGACCATATTGCTTCTGGAAACAACTAGGAAAGGCACTGTTACACTCATTAAATTCTTCTCTTCTACTCTAACCTCTTCTTATTCTTACCTTCATCTCAGTCATACATGAGATTCTTCTGAGAGCACTCTAATCAATACGAATTACATCTACCACACACTGTTCTTTATTTTAGTCTCTCTAACCAGATATAAAAGATTTAGGACACTGTTAAAATAAAATGAAAAAAAAAAAAAAAGACATTCTTGGGGTAATGTGCATGAAGTTTAGATACTACCTCTTGCTCCCGTGAAGCTTAAGGGAAGAAAAAATGTAATCATTTTCTTTTGGGCTTGTCAAAGACAGGCCAAATACTGGTGCAAATTAAGATGTCACACAGAGAAATATATAATCATACAACTACAGAAGATAACAACAATTGCAGGATTTCTTATATTTAAAATGCTATTCACAAAGGCCTGCAGCACATTAGGAATTTGCTAAAAAGAAGAAATATCCCAAAAATATTTATTTAGCATTTACATACTGCATAGAGAAAACATGTACTATAGAGGACTAATTTATAAAAAGCTTTCAGACACACTGTGCACACTGACATGATTCTAGGTTGCTTTACTTGGCTGACATAATTTCCATGAAAAGGAGCCATAAAAGGAGAGAGAACAGCACGGATCTTCTGTGGAGGACAAACCCTTATTCTTGGGATTTATAGCACTAGCTCATTGGGGAGCGAAACATGCATTCATGGATGAGAATGGTAGGGGAGTATTAATCTATAGATATTTATTCATCAGTAATGGGATTAAAAAAATAAAAAGAAAAATGAACTTTGGAAAGACAAAACAAATGTGACTTTGGAAAGTATTTATTAAAAAATTAAGTATATTTTGTAAATGTTACTGTCATGGTCTGGTCTAGAAAAGGAATTCTCTGAATAGAAAAACACCAAAAATTTACTTCAAAAGAATACTTGATCTAAGTTTGGTCTGAGATATGAGATTTCAGAAACATATTTTTCCCATTCATTTGAAGCTAACTTCCAGGAAAAGATTATGTACCATTATTCCAGTGATACCTTCCTACCTAACTTTAGTTTTATTACCTAAAATCTATACAAATTTAGATAAGCTTATGATACTGATTTTTCCCAAATAGAGGAGAATGTGTTTGAGATTAAAATCAGTAGATTTCCTATTTTAGAAGGACAACTTTCCAAGTAGGAAAAAGAGTGACTTCTGTTCTCCATAATTCACAGCAGTAGCAGACTTCCCTTGGTTTCTGTAAGGGTTGCCTCAGAAAAAAAATGTGCTTGCCTGTCCATGTACCTTCCAGATAAGATCCCTGACTTTCAGCCAAGGAAGATGTCACTTTGGATATCCTGCGAGAACAACAGACAGCCTAACTCAGCAATGCAGCTCATTTGAATAATCAGAGGTCTCTGTTTCTTAAAGAAAAAGATCCATTCCCTATGGCAACAGCAATTCAGAGCTGAAATGTTCTACAGAAGTTGCCAAACAGAGAAAACAGTTCAATAAATCATAGAAGCATGTGATATTACATTACCTAAAGAGATAGTAATTCCTACTCTTACTGAACATCCTCAAAAGTCCTCTGAAGCTAAATAGAATATTCCTATGGACTTCTGGATCATCAGAGTAATTATTTTGAAAAAAAAAATCCCAAAAAACCCCCAACCTTGATTGAAACTCCAAGAGAAAAGATTAGTAAAGAGTAAAAAAATCAGTCACTGTAAAAATCCTCTTCAAAATTCTTTTCCCTTCTAAGCTTCATGGATACTAATAATAAATGTATCATTAACATATCTTAGACTACATTTTAAAATCAATTCCAGATAACACTTAACTATTTTTGCCATGCAAATTATTAGATCTAAATCTTAGAAGGTGTGGAGACTAATGTGGTATATTTAAGACACTGGTGTATTTCTCTCCTTTATTTTCTAGAGATCTTTCTGAGGTTTTTCCCTTCTGCCTTAAATATACCTAAAGTTTAAAGAATTAGCCTTCTGGAAACTCAAGGACCTCTGTTTCCTCCATCACTGACTACACTTATGTGTGTTTCAAGGGATAAAATGAATGCAGATTTTCTCCTCCTTGATTCTGCTGGATTCATCAGAATTTTCAAAGAGGTGTCTTCAATATCTGGATTGAGAGGACATTGCTGAAATGTTGCCAAAACCATCTTTGCACCGAAGTGACAGTTAGAGCTTTGGGATAAACAGAAGAGAAACTACCAAAGCATTCAACTGTCTGATTAAAAAAATCATTCAATTCTTGGCTGCCCATCTCTCAGTCCTTTCTTTCAAAACCATTACTCCAGTTCTCCTGTCACTGCTTATTTGTATGCTGCATAAATCATTAATGTATGTAGGAAAAGCAATCTTGAGAGAACACCCCCAAGCCTGCAATTTGCATTATAAGAAAGTATTAACGAACACAAGCCTAATTTTCCATTTTTTTCCTAATATCTTCATTAAAGGAAAATATTGCAAGCTATTCACTGCCACAGAAAGTAATTGACTGAGACAAAACTCCAGATTAAAACATTATTTATGATAATACTAAACATTTTCGTAGAAGATTGTTTTGACATTGGGTTTCCAGCAGTCTTCATCTGGGTTACAGCTAGATTTATAGTAACAACTGATAGCATGCAAAAATCTTTGCAGGAACCCTACTGATCTCCTGAGGTAACCAAAGACTGAGAAGACTGCGTGGATTAACTTCTTGCAGGAAATTTTATCCATCAGCCTTGACATCTAAACTAGGGCATACAAAAAGCTGCTTGAGACATAAGAACTAGGGAGGAAGTAGAAGTGCAAAGTGCCTTTGCCAAAGCTGTAACATTTATAGTACCTCTGCTAATTGCCATCCCTCCATATGTTTACACTCATGAGATAAACAAATGGAGAGTAGTAGTATAAATGAATTCAAGCAAAGGACACACTCTAGGAAGGACAAGATTCTTGTACTCTGCAAGAACATGATTCTTGCAGGCAAAATTAAAAGAAAATGCTGGCCAACTGGGTAAAAACCAAACACATTGCCTTTTAAATGACCGAGTTGAAATAGAAGGAATATGGAAGAGGACCAATAAGACATGAGGAAATGTTTCATGAGAATATGTCCTTGGAAGACCTGTTGTTAAGTTTCACAAAAATCAAAACATTTTAAGATATACTAGTACTTTTAACAAGAGATCATGTTTAGAGGATGTCATCCTACAGAAGTTACACGCTCCCAGCTGGCATTTGACTAGCTGCATCCACAGACTTCTCTCGCAGAAAAGCCAAATTAGGGTTTTCTTCTGGAGGAGGCCTCCTTATCCACATGTTCCCCAGGGAAAGTCATGGCATCGGTGGAGAAACTCTGCTTTTCTTAGAAGCAGATGTTAGAAAGCAATTCTGAAGAAAATACTCTGTTTTGCTTGAGTGCCTCCTGGCAGGGCCTTGAAAGCAGCTGCTTAACTTCTGTGTGTCCACTTGTATTGTGCATCCTTATTGCTCAGTTCAGAGGCTGACACCATTTGCTCTTGCTTACACCAGTTAGTGAAGTCCTCCAGAACACATGACTGTCCTGCTTGTGGTGGGATAAGCTCATGAGTAAGAAGCTTTGTTTCTACTACTGCGGCTTTAAAGAATCATGAACACCTGCTGATGAATGCAAACTCCTTTCTCTTCAGAGTAAAGTAGAATGTGAAGTATGGAAACAGGTATTTAGCATGTGCATATTCTTGCAAAGTCAAATACCACCTGTGTGCCTCAGTGGGGTTTACAGAACTGTTATAAAGCAGTAAACAATGCCACCTCTACTGGTATTAAACCAACCATTAATTCCCAGTAATTGCATATTTAACAGCATATTTATTAGCACTTAGGGAGTAAAGAGTTCAAACCAGTTTGCTTCCTTCCCTTTCTGCTTGGTCTTGTCATGTGTAGCTCTCTGTTGGGCTGCTGCCCAAGGAGTCCTTAGTTAATTGAATATAATTATTCTGCATCCTACTTTCAAATGCTAATGCAATTTCACCTCTCCTTGTAACACAATACAGATGAAAGCTCCAACTGTTGCCTGGTACATGTAATTCTTTCCTCTCAATACATTGGCCTCCATAATAATGTAGCAGTTTGCTGGGTGTTGTTGATCTTTAACTGTAATGCACAATGATGACTAAATTAGTAATGAAAGGTAGTTAAAAGTATTATCTTAAAACCCAGATAGTTCTTCATTGAAAGACAAATTTTATAAGCATTGAGCACTACTCTTTCTGTCATTACTCATTAATAAATTAACAAGGCAGTCAATTAACATGTTCATCTTCACCTGAGATTGACAAGCTGTAGAAAGCACAGAGGACACGGAGGATGCTTTTTCACTGAAAGAGAGTCCTCAAATATCAGTAAATGTCTTTCAGGGCTGAGGGAGCTTTTAATCAGTTTGGAACATCTAGACAGACAGTAAGTGTTGCATTGCCTCCAAAGAGGTCTTCAGTGTCACTTTAAAAGAGGCAGGACTTAGGGGGTTGCTTTGGTGCTGATATTTTTGGAGGTTTTGTTGTTTTTTATTTGCTTGTTGTTTAGTTGGTTGGGGTTTAACTTTTATTTTTTATTTTTTTTAACCAGGTGGTAAGACATGTTCCAACTTAAAAACTTTAAATAATCAGTTAAAGTACTTTACAAGAATATGTTACAAATACCCCACAAATAAATTAATAGAATTGGTCAGAAAATTTTGCTTTATTTTTATTTTCTTTATCTTGGTGGAAAAAAATTTGAAGATTCAGGAGAAAAAATATTCTGGTTTGAGATTCTCAATTTTGAGGTACTTTTCCAGCAGTGTTTCTAGGGGTTATGAAAGACTTCTTTAAAGAACAGTCCTGTCAAAATACATTTGAAAATGGAAAAGTAATTTTTCAGTACCATTTACCTTAGAGACATTCTTTAGAATGCTTGAAATAAATTTCTGATAAAACATGTGATTTTGAAAAAAAAAAAACAACAGGATTTTGATAGTGTTCCAGTGCAAAAAAAGTTTCAATAAAACATTCTGAGCTGTTTTGCCAATAAAATAGTCCTTCTGATAGTCTGTGGTATGATCCATTTTGGGGAAGATATTTACTTAAAAATGCATATGCAGGCAATTCCTGACAGTAATGGAAATTGAAAAGTTCTTCTCAAATGTACTTAATTCAAGATTTTGGGGAATACCTGGGAAATGCTTCTGCCGACTTAGAAATGTCAGAGTGCATTAAAGCCACTTGTATTCCTAATTAAAAAGTGCTTTTAAATTAAGACACCAGAACATCAGAGTGAGTGGCTGCGGCAGGGGCATGTTTCCCAGCCTGCCTGTTCTCTAAGGATTCAAGAACCTCCCCTTAAAAAACTGTAATGAACAAAAGGGAAACATCTAAACTTGCTGCAGCTGTTACCTCAGTTGTTGCATGAATTTAGGTGGGACAGTCACAAGGACTGACCTACCTTCTTGATGAAATATAATTAAAATTGTTCACTCATCAGGATGGACATAGTCGGTGGATAGCAGTTTCTGCTCTAAGACTTCTGTCTTGAAACATGCCCATGCTCTGTCCCTCTGGACTCCCATTCCCACCACTTGACTGGACAGGTCCTGGCTGGCCACCCAGTTCCTGCACGAACCACTTCCACCTCCCTTAGCCTTTGATGCAGTGTTGGATGCCCATGGAGGTTTTCCTCTCAACCATGACCTGCTGTCTTAACTATTTTACTACTTGGTATATGTTGGCATAAGCTGCCAGTGGCCTTGCAAATGATGTAGCTCCAGGACAATCTGCTTGACCTTCTTCTGTCAACCAGGGTCTTATTTATCCAGTCTTCCACTCTGAATGTATTATATGACTGTAAAGTTTTCAGCATTTGCCTAACAAACTGCTTCTATTGCTTCTGTTTTCCAGCATATTTCAGATTGTTTTAGCTGGATAAAGGTACGCGAGGAAAAGCCAAGGTCTCAATCCTCTGAGCATTGCCATGGCATAGGCTTCACCCCATGGCAGCTGGTTCAGGGACATTTCCCAGAAATCTGAGGAAGGGCAGATGAAATTGTATTTACAGGGTAATTCCAGATACAGTGGTTCAGTGAAATAACAGTAGTACTTCCAGGTTAATGTTCAGATTTTCCACTTTCCACTTAAATAAAAGAAGTAACAAGTTTCATCTTTGTTTTGATAATCTGCAGTTAACAAGGTAAATTCAGCTCTCACCACCAATTTTACCATATGTGTCTTTATAAGTAACTTTAATAAGGACTGAAAAATATGCTCCTGACATATCCTTCTACAGTTTCTGTGACAAATTATGGGAGAAAGCTGTAACTTTTATATATATAATCAACAGGCACTCAATACAAACATTCATAACTTCAGCGAGAGAAGAATAGTTCATAACCTTCTAACTTCTAGTTATTTTATTTGACCAGTTTCCTTCCTTTCCTTCTGTGATATTATCAAACTCTACTATTTTATTACTCCATAGACATGTAGCCTGCCTTCTAGCCTTACTTCTACAGTAGACATCAACCAAAATCATAAGAGACTTAGAACAATTTATATCTCTCATAGCCAGTATAGCCAAAAATGTTTTTCCTGTTTTATTTGTCCATTGGACCAAAGTGCTAAGTTTTTCCTGTTTGGATTAAGACAGTATTTAGTCTCTCTCCCCAGACCCTGCAATCTGATAAGGTGATATGCTGGATGGTCTCAAAGTCGTATTGACTAGACAGAACTGTATAAGACTGAAAACCCAAATCCCTTTGTCTTTATTTGAAAGACAAAAGTTTCCCCTGCATCTTTGTCCTTGCAAAGCAGATACGGAAATGTCCAATGGTGGAAATTCAATGCACACCAAAATGAACACCATTTTCTTGATGAGTTTCTGCCTCATGAATGGGAAAAGGAGTTAAGGCTTAAACATTAATGACTTAGACTTGCTGTCTTTTTCTTTTGCAGTTGCCTTTTCTGTATGGTTTGCTGGCCAATAAGGGTTTCTTGAGACCATTCATCTTGTGTTCCTCATGCCTTGCATGAGTTCTGCTTGCTAACAATTAGTTTACAAAACTTGCACCTATTTGTGTCTAAGGGATGATATCTATCTGAGATCTATCATTTTGTAGTTCTTTTCCCAGCCTTATGAACAGTCTTATGAATATTATGAATTAAAATATGTTGCAAACTGCAAGAAGCAGACACAAACACAGTTGCTCACGTTTCCCTGTGTCCCACTTTCTTTCCGTGTGGATACTCATTTCTTTTCTGTGCTTTTTCTCGACTTTAACATCAAAAAGTTATTTTCACCTATAATTTATTCTGATTGAGTCAAAATTATGGGAAATACATACAAGAAAATGTGGGGCTGTAATAGCAGTAAGAGCTCATTACTGGCTACTGCCTACCAAAAACTGTATTACAAAAAGACTGCTGTTGCACTGAACATATAGAAAGCAGAGCACCAAGAGACAGTTTAGCTACAAAATCATTCACTTGTCAACCACTATCAATAATTAAAATCATTACACACCAATGCTTGTGGGGTGCCAAGAATGCATATTTAGCATTAACTTCAGTAATGTGAAGAAGTTTCTCAAGATGACTCTCTAAATTGAAAGTGCAGACATGATACTGTAATTACTGATCATTTTCTTGCAGAATTAGTTTGCCACCAAGAAGTTGTGTTCATTGCACACTTGGCACTCTGTCAGGTGATCCAAACTACATCTGCCATGTATAGATATGAATCATTTTTGTGACAAAATTGAACTATTGCTGGAACACTCAGTTTACACTAAGAGTAAACAAATTTTGATGCAGGTGGTGAGGACCTTATAGTTCCTATATTCCTGTGAACTAAAACTCCTAATGCCTTGTCTCACATTTCTTTCTGACTCATTAGCATGGTCTGGTAACTATAATCCACGCAACTGTGCATGCAGATTTTGAGTAGCTCCTTGGTGCACCATCTTGACTTAAATGGTGCTTTTATATGGAGCTTGATAGTCATTTGGTGAAATGGGCTTTAAACTAAAGTGCTGCTGATATCTGAACTGGTAATGAAAGAGGGATAAAGTAGCTCAAGTTTCAACATTGGAAAAGGCATTGTGTATGCAGCCTTTCAGCTTCTTATGCAATTACCCTGCTAAGAAACCACCTTCTACTGCTCTAATGCTATTCTGCATCATGAAACCATTCTTCTATCCCTGGGAAGAGACTGCCTTGAAATTCAGAGATGTTTATTTATACAATGTGTGAATTGCAATCATTTTTGCAATGAATACAAGCCCCAGTGAATAATCACTGTAGAGTTTGTCTGCTGCTTTTATCACCTTTATCATGTGCAGGTTGGAAAGTGGAAAATTTTGAATATTTATGATGGCAATAATGGTTTTATAAGTGTAGGACTGGAGGAAATCTTCTAAATCCGTTATCTGCTTCAAGACAGGAACAACCACTGAAGACAATGCTTTTCTTTGCAATTCTGGAAAAAATTTCGGTGGTGGAGATTCTACAGCTTTCTTAAGTAGCAGATGCCTTTGCTTTGCTATGCTGCTAGTAAGATGTAGTTAATATCTAGCCTCAGCCTTCTTTCTTAATTTTAAATCTGTGTTGTCCTATCCTAATACATTGCTTTAGTCTTCCTCCTACTAATGTAGACAAGTTGTTTTTTTTCAACTTCCTCAGTTTTGCTGTCCTCTAGATGCAGACTGATCCACTTGTTCCTGAAATGTAGACTGTACTCAAGATGCTACTTCACTAGCAAAGAGTAGAACAACTCATACTTGGAACTGCAAAGTAAACTCTGATCACTCCCTTACTTAGAGCATGCTCAAACCTGAGAAAATTTCTGAGATACTATACACTAAAACTCACTAAAATTCTCTACTGTGCCTTCTGCTGACAGTAGTTTTTTCCGAAGGATTGCAAACCTGGCAAAATATAGGAGTAGGAAAAATATATTTCTGATATGAAGAGCAAGTCCTTTACAAACAGAAAGCTACAATGCCCAGCACACAGGAAGATTCAAGTGCTATGTCTTAACATTTCCAACTACCTCTCTTAAAAGGACCCATTTTGGATGTCATTCACTCATGTCAAACTCCCCAGGTTACTAGCTTGAAGAAGAGACCTAACCAGAAAGTATCAGTCCAAAATATTTAAATCCTCTAGACTTTAAAGAACACAAAACAGGCAGTGGAAAAAAAATTAGATAACTTTGCCATAGACAATTCAAAATCAGGTTTGTTTATTTTTAAAAAAATCTTTTGAAAATTTTTTATCCTGATAGGTATGCAGAAAAAGAAAGGAACCTGCCAAGGAAATCAACAAGGAGGTATAAGAAAACAAAGAACACAGAATATAATTTTACTTTAATTTAAGTGTTTCCTCTGAGTTTCTATAAGACAGCAGAAGCCTGAGCCAGCAATTTAGTTTGGGTAATTAAGTCTGTTTCCTTCCTTCACATTTTGCTTCAGCAAAGAATATTTATGCCAATCTTTTTCAGAAAACGTAATGCATTTGGAAATAGTTGGATAAATGTCTGTTAGTAATGATAGACTAGAAGTCCAAATCTATGGTCTAAAAATGTATTGAAGGATGAAAATCTTAAGCAGAAAGGAAAACAGTTTATCATCATACTGAATGCCAGTAACACTGGGGAGCAAACCCAGGCTGAGGTACTCAGTAGCACATTTTAGAAAACTGTACCTGATCAAAATTATCAGGGCACAGGTAATTTCAGTAGAACACTTGAGGCAAAACCAGAGAGACACTCGTCTTAAGATTCCTAGGAATAGCAGATAACAGCTCCGTTAATGACTCATGCAGGGTGAACTAATAGAAGCATTATTATATGTGTTTCAAGATTTCAAGTCTGGAGTAGTTACTTACTTTTACAACAAATAGGACTTGCGAAGTGACAATACAAAGCACCACTGTCTTACCCACAGTGGGGTCGTTCTACATTTAAACAGTAAAAAACATTACCGATAAATTTTGTCATCATCCTACAACTGACAATCTTTTGTTTTTCTAAAAATCAAGTCATACATTTTTCATCTTTTAAATATCTACAATCCAAAATCAAAAGTTATTCAAATCTGCTTTGGAATTTCGGAATTTCCTAAAACTATAACTTATACTAAACCTACAGTGACTTTGCAAACTATGGGGGTGAGGTCAGACGAGTTGGGTAATGACAACTCGGAAGCAACCTCTTCTTCGAATGATCATTTCTGAAGTGGTGAAAGGGTTCACTATGTTCATAGGGAATTTATTGCAGAAGAATGTTGGAGCTTGTGCCACTTCATTCAGTTCATCTACTCTTCTCATGATGACAGCTCCTACGGTGCCTTGGAGTCTGCGTAACAAGGCTGTTCTGTCAGTGGAGAAGCTGATTGAGGCAGCATACTTCTGGAGCAAGGAAGATATACATGGTGAAAGAATAGCTAACAAGGGTCCAGCTTTTGCAGAAGAAGAAAAAAAAGATAGTGCTCTTCCAAAGAGGAAAGCTAACTGCTGGCACAGATCTGCCATTCTTTAGCTGTAGAAGGGTAACAAAGGGCAGTAAAATTTTACCATCAGCTGGATGGGCCTCAACATATGTTTGAATTTCTATAAATAATCTAGTATGGGGTATTTGTTTGTTTGTTTGTTCTTTGTGTTGAGGGGGGGGAAGGTCCTCCCAAATCTCTCACACTATAAGGAAATTGTAAAGCTGCTTAAAAAGTTCTTAAGCTTAAAGCTTAAGATTGTTATGAAATAGAAATAAGGAAAGAGCAGGATTGTTAGCTCTCAGCTGGGAATCTCTTATAGCTCAGAAAGAAACTCTGTGGAGTCACAACAGCCTGTTGAATGATTCTTCTGAGCAGGACCTCTGCAGTAAAACCTTTCTTAAGCATTGTTACAACAGGTACACCTATCATCTCATAACTCTTCCCAGGGACTCCAGTTCATAGTGGGAAATACAATGTCATTTCATAATGAGGTAGAAGTTTCAGGGGGATCAAAAGGAAATGTGCACAGGGGTGATTTGGTAGTAATTTTTTCTTTTATTCCCACCTTCTACTGACCTTAGGACTATTTTTTCAAATCGCAAAAACATATGGACATTCTGAATTTCTTTACCAATTTGTCTGTTGTGTCCATTGGCACAACGACATGAGGTTATATACTGGCCAAAACACCAACCAGAACCTGTGCTTCACCATAAGTCACTGGGAAAGACACAGGATTTTGCTTTGTTTTAGAGGAATTTAGTTCATCAAGGTTAAGGGAACCATTTTGTTTTGGCTGTGATTTGTTGAGAGCAAGTTCCTTGGAGATGACATCCATCTTTGCAGTTGTGGTCAGTTTTGTTTGACTTCATTCTGCAGGCAACAACTGTAGGTAGAAAGGATTTTTGGTCCTGGAGCCTCATAAACTAAGTGAAGAACTTAACAAGAATCTGTTGCTTTCCTAACATGGGCTTAACAGTTACTTTTTATTGGGTATCTTAAATGTTTGGCCACAGTTTAGCAGCAAGATTAAAAAAGCAAAGGTTATAAAATAGTCTAAATGAAAGTGCTAAACATAATTCAAAGGAAGACACATTAAAAACAAATGTTTAAGCCTTCATTTAATAGGAGATTCAATAACTTTTTTCAGATGTCACATAAGTGGGTAGATTTGATGTGAAAACTACCATAAACAAGCCCACATTGTACAATGCAACCTGTAGAATTCTCTGTTCTTTATTTGGATGAATTAAATTTGGGAAGATGAAACAATGACTTATTGTCAGTGTTAAAGGAAATCAAATACTCGTACACTTGATAATTGAGGTGTTTCATGAATTCATTCTTAGTGTAACAAAGCCTGTGATCCTTTCCATGTTCTGACTCAACTTCTATTTTTCTGTACACTTTTATACAGACAATAAAATGCCTTATTTAGAAGGGCAGAGTCATTAAAGAGACCTTCCTGGAAAATTGCATTCCAGGAAATATATATTATTTTTCTCCTGATTCTTGTTTACAAGAATCGTAACAATGCAAAAATCTGTCAGTGAAAAGTGCATGTATTAAAGCAGAAAACTGTTAAGTTTGTGTCTCATGACCTTTCTTGGTGGTGCTGTTTCCTGGGTCTTTTTTATATAGATAACACTGACTGAAGTTAGAGAACAGTAAATATTTGTACCAGAACTAACTGGGGGGAAAATGGGGTAGCTCATTGCAAAGTGGTTGAAATCTCTTAAACCATGTAATATCCCATCAGACAACTTGCTCTAAGACTTAACTAAGGCAGGAAACTATTTTAACATTGTAGCTTTGTGTTTGGGAAAGAACTCAAAAAATCCCTGGAGGCTAATTTTTTCAATGTTTGACATCACTAAATTGTCTAGAAAATTGGCTTAAGGGGGATTTATTGAATCCATGACTAATGCTATGATGGAATTGTCTGGAATGATGCACTATTTTAGCAACATAAGCCAGTCTGGAGAAGAATTGCATTCAGCCTTTTGAGAAATTTGTCATATTCTGGCCTTTTCGTTCATTCATTAACCCTTGCAATTCTTCTGACAAGACCACAGGGAGAAGGATTTATTTGTATATTTTCAGATGTTCAGAGCAACTTTATTTGTATATTTTCAGATGTTCCCATTCAGGTCAAGATTTTGTTGCTGTTTTAAGTTTTCTTAAACAGAAAGAAAAAATTACAAATCCCTACAGAATAAAGCAAAACAAACCATCATGAATCTTACTTTTGCCAGATCCAGGCCTACAACACCAGGCCTTTATTCTTATCACATGTTTCTTGGGGCAGCTCCTATTTTTAATTTCCTGCTTTTTTACAAAATAAACATCATATAAATATATAAAGAGAGTTTCTATATATATAGATTACTTTATAGTTAAAGGGAGAATTCCTTAGGGTGTTGGGCAAGTAGTATTTTTCCTAAAATTGATAGATATATAACACTAATATCTATTTGGAAATACTAAAACCATTGTGTCTTGGCAAATGTTCACACCAGCAAAGTAGGCTGAAGTCTAGAAAAATACATTGTTTTAGCAACTGAGTAGATAGTGCTTAACTGAAATTCAATGACACTGGAAGCTTTGTTTCTTAGAAACAAAGAAGCTTTGTTTCTTAGAAAGCTTTCAGTCTAGAATTCATGGCTACATTAGGAGTGTTCTAATGTGTAATAAACATGTATGTATTCAGACTGCAATGAATATATTGGGAAGAAATTCTTCACCTTGAGAGTGGTGAGACATTGGCACAGGTTGCTCAGAGAAGCTGTGGCTGCCCCATCCCTGGAAGTCTTCAAGGCCAGGTTGGATGGGGCATTTAGCAACCTGGTCTAAGGAAAGGTGTCCCTGCCCATGGAAGAGGGGTTGGAATGACATAATCTTCCAGGTGGCTCCCAACCTAAAACATTCTAAGATTTTATGTGCCCATGCTAGGTCTCTCCCATCTATCTGCCTTACCTACACCATGTATATTCTTTTGCCTCTTCTCATTCTCGTTCATTCGTACAGTTCTCCAATTTAATTACTACTGCCAAAATGATTAATAAAACAAATATGTTCTAACACCTTCTGTAAAACACAGCCAACATTCTGTTTTTTATAAAACTAGTTTCAGTAACAAATGCAAAAAAAGAACTACTGTTCAAATGTCACCATGACTGTTGCCTTATATATTACTTACATATATTTGTAAAACAAGCCATGACTGTTCAGTAGCATGTCAGAACAAAAACAATTTTCAGAAGCACCTGAATAACAGACAAGGACCAACTGATTGTCTCTGTGGATACAAAAAAAATGGTGCTAATATGTGAAAATGCCATCACAAACGTTATTGGCCTCTTGTTTGTAAAGTGTCAACATTCCAAGCTTGATTTAAAAATATTTCTTTAATTTGAACATTTATTTTTCTATCTAAATTGGACATAATTTAGAAACTAATTTTCTAGCATTTCTATCTGAAAAAAAATATCATTAATGTTTAGCTACTTCATCAATATGTCAGATTGGCAGCCTGAGGCACCTTTGTTAAATGACTGAAATGTGTTCCAAGTCACAATCGGACAGGATGGAACACCCTAAAAGTCATCAAGAACTATTTCCATCATAATACCTTTTTCTAAATTGTCTTTCTTCTTCTTTTGAATAGCCCATTGCTCTGATCTGGCTTCTAGTTCATCTCTAGAAGGACATATGTAGAGATAGAAATCAGACTTTTTCCCTGCCTTAATGTAAAATAATGGAAACGTCATGCTTTTTGAGTTGTTCTATTATCAACTGTATATACCTGATGGATTTATTTCATTTTGAGCCAAGAAGTGTCCAGAGATTCCCACTGAAGTTTATCACCATGGCTTTGTGCAAGAAATTTCATGTTGTCTTTTCCTCTTGCAAATCATTTGCCTAACACTTTATGCTTATTTTTCTCATGGTCAGTTCAAGCCACAGTTATGCTGTCGTGATTGAATTCACTGAGGCCAGCCACATTTTTTTTTTTGCTTTCAATTACTAAAACTCAGCTTATCAACTATAGTTTTACTATTGACATCTGATTACAGGCAATCTTGCATTTTAGATATTGGCGTTTCAAATGCACCTTCTGCCATTCCAGCTATAAAGCAGACTCAATCTTAAATATAAGAAATATTTTGCATATCTGGAACCCTCAAAGGATGCCAAGAGCTGTCTGTCATGAAAAGTCCACATCCACTGCTCCCCTGGGCATGTGTTTTCCTGGTCCAGACTCTCTTGAATAAGGGGATATTCTTGGAAAGACTAAATAGACCAATGAGCAGGCCAATGACCCCCAGTTACGGGTCACACCTCACCTAGCATATCTAAGGTCATACATATAGCTGTAGTGATGGAATATGAAGGCAATGAAATCAAATACTTAAACTCATCACTTCCCCACCCCTAATTTTGAGCAGACACGCTGAATTCCAGGTGCCAAGGATCACATCCACAGTGCACAGACTGACCAGCTCATAACTCTACTGTGGAAATGCCCCCTGCAAGACAAAATAATCAAGGGAAAAAGAACAGTGATGTCAAACATATCTAGAGCCAGAGAGCAGAAACTAAACACTGCCACCTCATGATGTGACAGGGCAACCACCAGAATGGGGGTCATAGCGAAATGTCCCCCAAGGGGCAGACAGCATCCATCCCACCCTTCCCCTGGGGCCAGCATGGATCTCCAGTGCCCTGGGCATCCAACACTGCCAAGAAGGCTTTCCTGGTCCATTATAGTTGCCTGCAAAGAGGCCTCCCTCTCTGCTTTCAGACACAAGATGAGAAATGCATCAGTTGCCTCCCAGGAGGTCTTACCAGTGGATTTAGCAGGAAGGTTATAGCCATGATAAGCTCAGACTGAAAGAGGGGTTTGCCTTCTTTATACCCCTGTCTAGAAGGAAACAAAGGGCTTTTATGCACTTCTGTTGCAGGCTGATGCTCCTCATCACAAAGTAGGCAATGTCTCTTGCAGTTATAATCACTTGCAAGCAGCCTGCAGGACACTGGCCAGGCTGGCATGCTCGTAGTTTCTTTTGGGTGTGTGTTCATGCCCTGCACATTTTGTGAATAGGAAACCTTAACAAAACTCAGCCTTCTGGTTTATACAGCCCTTAATTAAATCAAGTGATTTTAATACCTCCCACCTATAGGTGATATGGTAGGAAAAAGAATATAGTTTGTACCTAGAAAACGTGTGACTGAACCAAAGTAACAGCCCTGTTTTTGAACACAGCCATTTTAGTATGTGTGACATATCTTTTCACATACCTGACTAAATCCATCTGTACCACAAATGGGTCTCTCTCAGAAAGTTAGTTGTAGGAGTGACAAGCCTGCAGTCAGCACATACCATTTTGTAAAGACTTTAGGTCCTGATGCTGGTCCTACTGCTTTCCTATAAACCAAAGCTAAAATGGAATTGCCAGCTCACCTGTACTTTACATCCTCCTAAGTGTTTTAGATTCCCTATGATAAGGCAAATTCAACCAAATGTGCTTGTATATTCCCATCTTATATTTTGCAATCCTTTTATAAACTAGGGAAATAAATATAAATTGATACAAAATTATCTATGGCTTCTATAATATACAAGCAGTTAAGGATGGGCATCAAACCTACTGAGTATATTTCTCTTTTTTAACCTGAAAATGAGATAGAGATTTCTGAATTGACATTTCCTGTCACAATATCTCTACAGAATTAAACATTTCAGATGCTCATACTAGTCAGTTAAAAAAATTGAAATTATCTTAATCGTACAGAATTCCATAGAATGGTTCAAAAATAATCTGTGTCAGTTGCAGGATAATGGAGGAGAGGAAGAAAGGGCCTAACCAGTCACTTGCTGTCTGCAAACATTGGCAATTGAGGGTAGAAAATCTCCCTCCCAGAAAACAAAGGCTTTATTCCACCAAATGTTTATCCAAGTCTTAGCTTCATACAGAGATATTGACATCTATAATACCTACAAACATGATCTACAATTAAGGAAAACAAGGTACTGTAGCATAAATGTTACATAAAGGGAATCGTTTTGCAGAAGTTGAACTTCTGTGTTGAACACTGTATAAGCTTTATTCTGTAACCCATATTAATTAATTTGAAAGTGAATCAGTCTTTCTCCATCACAGAAGCAGAGCATATATAGAATCATAGGATCATAGAATGGTTTGGCTTGGAAGGGACCTTAAAGATCATCAGTTCCAGCACCCTTGCCATGGGCAGAGATATCTTCCAGGAATTCCTCAAACACTTCCAGGAATGGGGCATCCACAGCTTCTCTGGGCAGGCTTTTCCAATACATCACCTTCATAGTCAAGAATTTCTTCCTAATATTTAATCTAAATCTATCTTCTTTCAGTTTAAATCCATTCCCCCTTGTCTTATCACAACATGCCTTTGTAAAAAGTCCCTCTCCATCTTTGATATCCACTGCAGAAGGCCACCCCAGGGATGAGCATTTGTACAACATGTCCTGTGTCCTAGAAGGACATGTGTGCTTGTGGGGTTTGAAGGTGCAAGTGGTGGTCATAAATACCCAACTGGAAGCTATGCCATGATTCCCAGTGATGTGAGAAAGTAATCCAAGATACAATATCCAGCAACGATGATGAGGGTTACTGGAAACTCTGCTCCTGTTGTGATCCCATGTGGAGCAGAAAACATGGGTGCAAACAGATGCAGTATATGAAGATACCAATTTTCATGAACAACATCAACATTTGAAAATATCAACAACTGTCTTGCTGTAAAAACTGCACCAAACTCAATTAGCCTATAATAAGAATTCTTGATAATTTTGAGATGTTTAATATTATACTTCAAAAGTTTCCACTTCATGTGACAGAAAAATATATAAACTAAAAATCTTCCCAACTTCTTAAAAAAGTTCTGTCTGTTCTTTTAATTAATTCCCTTGATCTTTTTGAAATAATTTATGACTTTTATTGCCCTATTTTTTCAATGCTCTTCTGATTCATTTGAAAACCCTGGAGGACAGAACACCATCCATAGCCCTCCTGAAGATAATACAAAATATTGCATAGGTCAACAGAAATTGCTAGCCATCTATCTAAAATAATTCTGTAGAGAAGTGTTAATGGGTCCCATGGTGTGAGTTATTCAGATAGATACATTTCATTTCTTTGTACTTTACTTGTATTAATTTTATAGCTCAAGCCTATATCTGCTAGAGGAAATTCCCTTTTCTCATTAAGTCTGTATTTCACACAAATTAAACAGCAGTGAAGTAATTTGAAATGGGAGTTTTCTAAAAAAAGGTCTTTTCTTAAAAAGAAAAAAAAAACAACTAACCCCCTGAATCTGATTCTAACCGCTTCAGCAGAACAAGTGCTTCTTCCAAGACCTATTTATTCAAGTCTGCTGCAAAACTGAATAGTATTTCAAATGGCATATGCTGACATTAGGGATTTCTAATCCCTTCTTTACACTTGGTAGAATTTGAAGGGTATTTAATGCACCAGTGTACCCCTTAGAACTGTTGTTTTTCCAAATCAGCACTGAGTAATGATAACAGCAACAAAATACAGTTGATAAAATAACATAATTAAAAATTCTCCATAAAGAAGAATATCAATGGATGTTACAGTTTTTGCTGTATGATTTACATGCATATAAAACCCTGATTTGACAGGCCATTTAACAGTAGTTACCTCACCGTTTCCTAAGTAAACTCTGAAATGCATTAATAGTGTCCATGTACCAACAGAAGTGTGACAGAATTAAAAAGGAATTTGTCAAAACCTGTCTTTAAATCTTCTATTTCTGGCAAAACAGACCTCTTGGTGGATTGACTGCATTTTCTCTGAGAGGAAAAAAACAGCTTAATTTGATATTTTTTTTGATAGTTTTTTTAATAATTTGTTAGCAAATAACTCTGCAGTACAATAGATATAATGTTAGCCTCCTCTATGTACTCATGGAAATTTAAGAAAACTTAATCATGGGAAGAAAAATATTATTTCTATAGCATAAAATACTAGTTTTAGTTTTGCATTTTTAAAATGTAATATTTCTGATTTCAGAGATGAATAAACCCAAAGGTTTAAATTCATATCGGCTTAAAATTATCATCACTTAGCACTTAACTTATGAGACAGTTTTACTCCCGCAATTTCTGGAAACAACGTATTTTTTTCTTCCATGGTGATTTACAGTTAGTTAAATTGGAATGCTGACATGCAGTGATAAGCTGTGAATTGTCTGGGGGAGTTCTCTCAGTAACAAAAAACAGCACAAGTCAGGGAGCTTTTATCTGAACAGTGGCTCTGCCTTTAATGGTACAAAGTACAGTACACAAGTACTTTTGACACTCTCTCTCCAATGCCTTTGAAGAAATGGTGTAATGTTACTAAGGCCTCAGCTGGCAAACTATTTGTGACATTGTAAAGCTTACATATGTACTTGCAGAATTAGAGTATTTGCTACACTCTGATGTGCAAAGTTATAATGTAATTAGTTACTAGAATTCTATAATATATTAATGCAATTATTATGTGTATTTTCATAATGCCTGAGTGCTCCATTCAGGGGTCAATGGTCACTGGTACTAGTCATTACACAGGAATTTTTAATAGAGCACGGTCTTTCCCCAGCATTATCTTATAGATTATCGATGTAGATAGGTAACACAAGAGCAGAATGAAGACAGTTTAGATCAGATCTGCAGTACCTTTCTGAACTTTTCAGTGTTTGCCTCATTTTTATGTTGAACCTCACATTCAGACCTAAAGCTTTGCAAAGGTCAGTCTGTATTATGCTTTGCTTCAAATGTAGAGCTCTTTTAATGTACTTCTGCTAATGTTATTTGATTTCGCTACCCCTTTTGACTAATGACTATTCAGGTAAGTCACAGACGTTCTCTTATTCCACCAAGATCCAGAGCATTCGCTTCCCAATTGATTCTCGCTTTGTCCCTTTGTTCTTGTGGAGAAGCCAGACTTTTAAAGCTGTAAACAGACATTGAGAGTCTCTCTTTTGGTGAAGTGAGGTATTCACTGGATCCTTTTTAACTAAACAGAGTTTAACATTTCTTTAATATTAGTGTTCTGTCTTTTCTTGTTTTCTTTCTCTATACAGACAAAACTTTTCTTACAAAGCATCGACATCCAAACTCTAAAGGTGCATGCCCTTGTGATTCGATGCTTCTAATACTGGTTTTTGTTTACAGCTTAGCTCTTTAAGTCTAGAGATTAAAGAGAAACCTGAACTTCTGCTTTTTCAAGTTCTTACAATTTTTAAATCACAACAAAAATCAGCTAGCATCTTGGGGAATATATCTGTATACTTCGAAGTCTTGGGTTGTTCTCCAGACTGATATATGCATTTAAATAGCAAGGTTAGTAATGCTCAATTTGCAGGCTACATGATGCTTTCAGGACAGTGACTAGAACAAAACATGGGAAATACTACAGTGGGAGCATTTCTGCCATGTACACCAAAAATGTGAGCAAACTTTTTTACTCCTTCCCAGAAGAAGACAAGTCTGATAGCCACAGGTGGAAATTCATGTTCTCATATGACAGATCATGGCCAAGATATCTTCCTCAATCAGTAGATATTTTTGTCTTTTTCTGAAGAGAGTCTCTTTGATGAACAGTCCAAAAGTTGCACTGCAGTTCTTTTATTTCGCAGATGCTTTCTAATTTTCTGCTTCTTAACAATGTTTTTCCAAGAACTGCATAAATGAACTTGCTTGTCTCACAAGACGGTTCTCCTTCCCCTGTCTTTCTTTTTGTATCTGGGCCTTGAACCTGGCAACACATGAGGAGGGCAGGCTGGGATGCCTGCAGCAGCTGTACCACCCGCTGTCCAGAAGCACCAGTTGTTCAGCTAATCTCAGGCATATTGTGTTGAAGATTGGGTTCATTATTTTTCTGCCAAGGATGACTGTCAGTTACTCAATAGATCTGATTGTGAATGAATGGGAGGTTTGAGAAACAGTGGTGGCTCAGCTGGAACGCCCAGCATTCCCAGAATCAGAAGGAGGGTGGTAAGGGTAGGGAAGCAGGCAGTTATTGTGAGTACATTCCTTCCACAAAGTCCACAGTTCAATTTCTTGTGTTTATAAAGAGAGTTTAACTAAGTTGTTATCCACCTCCAGCCCAAACTGGATGGACAAAAATGGATTTGCTTAGAGAGGTGGCATGAATGGGGGCAGAACCAGTTGTCACCCACCTCTGAGTTGCAAGGTATGTGTTCAGGAACGGTAGGAGACCTTTCCTACGTCTAATAATTCTCACTTATGTCTTTCTCTTTGCAACTGTAGTAGGAGGCTCTTTGTGACTTGTTTACAATAGAAAGAAAGACTTTTGCAATCACAAGGCTGCTTGGTTGTATTTTTCCACCTACTTGAAATAATGGCTCTAAAAGAAATCCTGTTGGTTGTTCTGCAGCAAATAGCCAGAACTTTACAGCAATTACATGGCGTTATTTAGCAATGGCAGAGTTATCAATTTAATTAGCTTGAACTCCATGTCAATTTTCATATGTAAGTTGTCACAGCACAAAAATATAGAAGCTATGGATGAGCATTCCTTTTTCAGTAATTTCTTTCCTCTGAGGTTTCTGCTACAACATAGATTAGGTTCTCCCTACTCACAGCTAGGAATCAGTAGAGACAAGGCAGATACATGGCATAGCAAGGACACATACTTGACATGTAGAGTAATGTACTGTTCTCTCAAGAGGAGTTGCAGTACTAGTGAATGAGGTATGTAGTTTGATAAATCTATGTTATTGTGATTGCTTTTTCTAGCTCTGTTGATGTAGAACAACTAGATTTATTAACTCACAGGTCATCCCAAGGTGAGATACTAGAAGACTGACTCAATGGTATGAGCTAGTATGGCTGGCTCCAATGGCACCTCTTGTTCCATACCTCTGGTCTTTCCTGGTGCTGACAGAAAGTGAATTACTAGCAGAATCAAGACAACAGATTTTGGCAGTCCTAAATTAATGGCTACTTTTAAAGAAGCAGTACCTATAATAACAGTTACAAGAGACAAGAAGATTTGGTCTAACAGTTTCTTCCACAAGGGTCTCAAGGCCTAGACGTAGAAATTTGGTGCTAGTTTCCAGGCAGAATATTAAAAAAAAAAAAAAAAGAGGCTCAGCAGGATAAAACTCAGGACTATTTGGCTTACAAAAGAAGATGATGCTCAGCATTTTCCTGAAAGAAGACTTAAACAATTCACAGAAAATTCACTCCTGTTTTAGGATGTGGGTAACAACAGAACATCTCTTTTAATCCAAAAGAAAGATGTGTTGTTTCTGCTAGTCACACAGATCAGATGATCCCAGCAGATTTGTCTATAAGGCCATGAGGTAATTTTGTGTTTCCTAGTATAACCTTCAATATTGCCTATTAAAGAATCAGATTCTAAAGTAATCATTTATTAGACTTTTTGCCAATAAGGAAGTGTCTCATTTATGAATGAATATATATATAACCACAACTAATGCAGTGGCAAAATAATTATTTAATCATAATGATTTAATCATCATTATACATAATAATACAAACCCAGCCAGGTTTATCAGCAGATAAATTCCTATTAATTTCCATGTTTCTTTCAAAGAATAAGGAGAGGTTCTCCCATTTTCATTCTGAATTAAACACGTGTTCATAAAAGTCACAGAAGTCCTAAAGAAGTAATGATTCCTTCCTTAATTAAAAGAATTGTTTATTCTCATGTTACTTTACTGATAACTAAATTTCTGCGATTAAGATGGTGAAATACATAAATCAAACTCTCTCTTCTTCACTGGAATTCTTTGGGAGTTCAGGACTTATGACGTAAGAAATCTCAGATCACTAAAATAGCCTTAAAATTACTGGGCATATACTTGAAGGTTTGGTAGCTATATGACTATTTTTTGGCAGATAGTAAGCTGGAATGTTTGAAAGTAAAGATGCTTTAAACCATACACAGGAGATAGTATCAGCACAGTAATGACTCATATTGCCAGCATGACAAAGAAAGAAGTCAAAGGAAATAAAAATGACCAATACTCAGCAGCAAAGTGATATCTTAGCAAGCCTAGCTATCCTTTCACTGAGTTATCATGTCATGATCTGAAATGTTAAATGTTGCCTCATCATTGGCGACTGTTGTAAGCCAAGGTAGTCTGGTAAATATTATTCATCTACCCAAGGAATAAAAATATGGTTCCTAAAAAAAAAAGAAAAAAAGAAAGAAAACAAAAACAATCCTGGCAACTGCCAGAAGTACTTTCCTGTAATTTGCTCAGAGAAGTTTGTACTTTGAAATTAAGACTCAATTTCATGGAAGTTTTGAATGCTGATACTTTGTTTAATTGCAAGCAGTTACTGAGTTGCTTGAGAAGCTTGAGTACTATTTTCTTTTAAATTCCACTGTATTTTGGAGTAATTTCAATGTTTTCCAGAGGAAATCAAAGAATATCATGGGTTGGAAGGGACTTTAAAGATCATCTTGTTCCAATCCTCAAAGTATTTCACTGAAAAATGCAAGGTAGTCACATATATGTGATAGTAAGATTGAAATTAAGAAATATAAGGCCCAGGACTACAGTTACAGGTTTTGGTTTGGTTTTATACAAATGCGAACTTCTCACAAACATCTCCAGTTGTTAATTTTTTTTATTGCCTTCAAGTTTCATTTTGATTTGGCAGCAAACATCAAATATATATCTTGTCAACTTCAAAAATAGCCTCTGAGTTCAGAGCAACTCAACAGAGATTACAAATTAAAGTGTAATACAAATTCAACATTCATTATAGCCATTTTTGTCTTGCAACCCAGTTTTCACTGAAATTTGCATGCAATTCCTTTCTTACTTGCTATTTTAGAATTTATATCATCATTTATTGTATTTTTGAGGAATCAGGAGACTGATAGTCTAAGTAAATCACTTGACAATTAGCCAAGTTCATCAATAATTTCTTGCATTTATTAAGATTTTCTCAAATAAAAATGACAGAGTTGAGTTTCAAAATTATGTGTGTTCAGCTATAAGATTGATTATTGTGGAGTTACACTGGCTACCCACTGCTAAAAACCAAAACTGAATGTGAACCCCAACATGAATCACCAGGAAAACTCCAGTTCTGGCGCTGATGGCATAATTTAGAGGGACTCCATCTTTGCAGCAGCAGTGAAAAGAATATTCATGTTTGGGGATCACTGCTTTTGAATTCCTTCACTTCACCCTGGCACCAGCCCCCTGTCCCCCATCTCCCCTAACAGCAGCTAAATGTACCCACTCCATGTCAGTTACAGGGACTCAAAATGTGTGGGAAAGGTGCTGGGCTGGCCAGCATTGCTTAATGGGTTGGGGGGGACATCAACAAACTCTTGGATCTCTAAGGTCTCTCTTTTGCTTCTTATTGTATGTTATTAGTAACTTGTTAAACAGAAATAAACTCCCGTAGCATTAATTGAAACAGTTTTTATCACTATACTTTCACTATTTTGTAAGAAAACATCTTGCCTACTTTAAGCTTAGTGAAATCTACCACATGAAAAGCTGTTTCAAGGTTTAAAAAAAGGTGGGGTTTTAAGCTTAAAAAATAACAAGGAAAACTAAAACTGAATTAAAATAGAAGCAGAAAAGCAGTATGAAGGGTTTATTCCTGAGGCTGGAAGAAGTGACCAGGACAGGAGACCAGAATAAAGAGTTCTACCAGTGAAACACAGAAGTTTCTTACCGCAAGCAAAATCCTTTTCCCTTTAAGATCCTGACCTCTATAGTGGATCTTTGTCAAATACTTTGCACCTTTTCTGTGTATCCTTTCTCACCTGTGATGCTGGTCAGATTAACATACACACTTCAATCTCATCTCATGGCCATTTCACAAAACAGAAATGCTTTACTAGGGACAAAAATTCCACCAGTGTTGGAGATAAAATTCTTACTGACTGTAGAAAAAGAGAGAGAAGGCATTTATACCAAACGCAAACTCTGCAATTTCAAAACTATTTTACTTTAATTAACTAACTGCACCTTGCAGAGTCATTTATACAAGTATGAAGAGGCACTAAACTTTGTTACCATGAGGTATAGAAGTTGAAGAATTGTTCATATTTGTACCATTGACCACAAAAATAACGGAAAAATGGAAAATTAGTCAAGTCACAACTCCTGTGATTTGGTTTTCACCTTGTCTCCAAAGGCTTTGAATACTAAGCTGTTTAAGGCTTATTCTAGACTAAGTCTAGACTAAGTTTTGCTTAAAAAGGAGGAATTATTGCATCTTCATAATTTCTTAGTGGGAATATACCCTGATCAAGTACACTTTTTGATGTTTTCTCAATTTCCCAGCCATTTTTCATCAGTCTCTTAGAAACCCACAATTCTTAGCCACTGATGACTGAAACAACAACTACTGCTACTTGTAGTTATCAAGACCTGCCATGATCATGTATACCTTTTAGTTTATTTTCTATATCTTGGTGGCTTTTCTTTTCCCACAGAAGAAGCAAAGCTTAAAAAATTTCACAAAAGTGACTTTTGCCTACCATTTGCACACACTAGTGTTTTGACTTACTATTCATGTTTTGAAACTTTGAAAGACTAGATAAGCTGCAAAGAGTCAGAAAATAGTTAAAATATTGTGATATATGAAGGAGAAAGATAGAAATACTCTGTCTTGATGGCTATTAGCTTTATTCTTTGTTTAGTCAGGGAGTTGCCTCATGTAAAAGTGACACAGATGTGGTTTTCATATCTGTTATAGTTTAAATTAAATTCAACAGTTTGTCACTGTTTATGTGGAATATATATAGTTATATGCATTTTTTTAAAAATCCAGAAAAGATCAATATATGACATCAATAATGTATTACCAGACATGCCTGCTACCTGAGAAATGACAGATTCTTCTGCATTGTTTTAAGAAGCACCAGCCTGATGGCAACACACTTCTTCTGGTACCAGACTGAAGCCCTATAATATCTGCAGTGTGAATCCTTGTTGCATATTCCGCCCCAGTTCTGCATGTCTTATTGACATCAGTGAGCTCCATGCACAGAGCTTGGACAGAATACACAATAGAAACCTACTTTCACAGTGTAGAAAGACTTCACAAATTAAGTGTATTAACAGTGCCTTCCAACAAGCACTTCAGCAACGCACCCATCTTAGGAGTTGAATTCATCATATTTTAATACTTGGTCATCCAGGACAACCTACATCATTTTACCTGTTTGTTTACACAATATACTAAATGAGCCAGGAATGTTACCCTCCTCTGTGCTTTATGCAATGTAGATATGGGCATTTTAACAATAATATAAATGAGTAATGGGAACTTCACTCTCAGTTTGCTGTTTGCTCATAGCATTTCTAAAGCACCAGCTTTATACAATGTATAAAGGAGAGATGGAGGTAAAATTGCTTAGTTGTGCAGCTGATAAAGATTAGTCTCAGTCTGTAATGTACTATACTAACACAAAAACAGAATCTTCAGTTAAACAAGACTCATTACTATGTTATTTGATGCTACAGAAATGATGTTAAAACCACACTCATAAAACAAAGGATCATAGAAATGTTTGAGCTTTTAAAGGTCATCTAGTCTAACTCCTTTCAGTGAGCAGGCATATCTTCAACTACAACCTGATCTTGAAAGTTTCCAGGGATGAGGCACTCAGCACCTCTCTGGACAACCTATGCCATTGTTTCACCACCCTCATTGAAAAATATGTCTCTCATCTATCTAACCTAAACCTACCCTCCTTACATTTAATCCTTGTACTGAATGCTGGAAAAGTTATCAGTGTCCTAATGCACCAGTAGTTTTTCTTGAGAAGAGCACAACAGGCAGTAGAGATCTACTAGTGATGCTATATAGACTTCCACAGACCAGAATGTGTGACAGGAAAACCTACTCGATGTTAACAATAAAATTGTTGCAGCCGTTTAAACTCTACACTGTCTTTAGGAGAAAATGTGGTGAAAATGTACATGTAGGTTTAACCACCTGGCACTTTCTGGAAGGCTTCTACTGGCCAGAAACTTTGTTAAGTAAAAGATGTGTCTCTCAGTGTCAGTTACCAAATGATGCTGCTCCTCAGATCTGCAAAAGAGTATTAAGGGCACTCAACACTGGACAAATCAAGCCAGAAAACCCTCTGAGTTTTGAAGGAATTTTAGAACAAGGGACATGCAAGACACAATAATCAGAACTAAGTCTGGACCTCAAATCACAATATTTTGAGCTCCAGAATGAGAAAAATCTAGACACAAGATTTTAAAATCTACAACTAGATCTCAGATTAAGGCAGATGAATCCTGTTGAATATTTTTCTTAGTTTCTGTCATGCTATCTTCCATCTTTCACTTCCTTTAAAGTGCGATGTTCCAAATATTGCTTCCAAACCTTTGCTGAATAAAATCTCTTTTATTTCTCAAAATTGTTTACCAAAATTGTTTATTTATTCCTTAATATAAGGACACTGGATGGCATTTTGTTCCTTGAGAACTCTCCATAGCATTTTTTAATCCTAGACAGTTTTTGTGCATATTTACTCTCTAGTTCCTTGTAATTACTTATCCTCAAAAAGTAACCAAACCACAAAAAAACCCCTAGAAAGTTTCAATTTAGAAACATTTCTGCAGATATTGCATCTGTACCTTCGTTATTTTCTCCTCTTTATCCATATTTTTACTACAAGAACATTAACTTTCTCTTATTCACTGGTCATGTGTCCCTCAGGTGAAAATCATCATAATTGCATTTCTGTGATGTTACAACCATTGCTGCAAACAAAGATTCAGGCAATACAAAACAGAGTGCAAACAGAAGCAGATAAGCCCTAAAGTCATAAAGACTTTTTTTTCCCAGTGGTATTTTTACCAATAGCAAATCAAGCAGATTTGTCCTCTTGGTGTTACAAATAAGATCAAGGAACAAATAATTTTTTAATAACATATTTTGTTTTCTGGGTCTGCCAGGTCTCTAGATAAGCCAAGTTAAACTCATAAAACATCACCTTTCAGCTCCCATAAGGTTAGGTCGTGAATGATTTATATTTAGTACATTGTCTGCATTTGATCATTACTTTCTTCCTCTTTTGTAAACCTGCATGCACTTACACACAAATATGCACACACACAAATATATATTCTCCTTGTCTACTCTACCTTCATAAGACCTTACCTGTACTACTGTGTCCAGCTTCACAGCCCTCAACAGAGGAAGGACGTGGACTTGCTTGAGACAGCCCAAGAAGGGCCATGAAAGTTGTCCGAGTGCTGGAGAAACCTCTCCCAGGAAGATAGGCTGAGAAAGTTGAGGTTGTTCAGCCCGGAGAGGATAAGGCTCCAGGGAGAACTTACAACACCTTTCAGTACATAAGGGGAGATAGGAGAAGGCTGGAGAGGAACTTTTTGCAAGGACATGTTGTGATAGCTCAGAGGGGAATGGCTCTACACTGAAAGAGAGTAGGTTTATATTACCTATTAGAAAAGAATTCTTTCCTGTGAGGGTGGTGAGGCATTGGAAAAACTTGCTCAGAGAAGCTGTGGATGTCCCATCTCCGGATGTGTTCAAGGCCAGATTGGATGGGGCCTGGAACAATCTCGTCTAGTGGAAGGTGTCTCTGCCCCTGGCTGGGGGCTTGGATTTTTATGGTCCCTTCCACCTTAAACCATTCTATGATTCTCTGTAGCAGGAAAACACCCAGATCTATTTACTCAGCTTTTTCTTAGGAAAAGTAATAACCCTAATCATCTCTTTACTTCTACAATACATTTCACATCTTATGTGAGTAAGTGATCTTTTCAGAGACAGAGACATTGTGACAGCAATGATAGGACAGCTGTTTCTTTTGCATCCTCAGTCTGAATGTACTAATGCCTTTAAAAATATCCACCAGTGCACATCGAAGGATCAACAAGATAAATTCTTGTTGCCCAGAGATTAGTGAAAATTTCAAAGGAGATTTTTCCTGACATAATTCAAATTTACAATAGCATGAGAAAACCAAAGTGTAAACATTTTTAATTTCCAACACATTGCTCTTTAATTTCCAAAGCATTTTGCTGTTACTGTTATACAGAATGAGACCTATACAGAAAATTTTAGTTTTAAACATTCCAGAGGGAATGTTCAGATCACAATAGTGGTTTCAGCCATAAAATAGGCAACATTTCAGCTTTGAATACAGATCTTGGTTCAGTTTTCCTGCGTGTATATCCAATTCTTTTCTGGGACTTTGGCGTAGGGCCATATATCAAAATATAAATTCAGGAAAGTTTGAATGAAGATGTTTGATTATTTAACTACTTGCACTAGAAAAAAAATAAATCAATTTTTATATGTATATATGTGATAACATCAAGTGTTACAGACAGCATGCCTCTTCCATTTATTATGTTTCATCTGTCTCCTGCCATACTATAAAAATGGAAACAGAGACAAAATTAAAGGATTGTGTAAAAAAAGTTTGTGTAAAGCAAGTAGGACAAATGTTACTTAAGCACTAGTATAAAATCATGTGTTTAAAAAGCTTCAATTCTTAAGAGAACTATGTTAGAATAGTGAAGAATATATGCCAATATATATTGGTTGAATAATACACTGAGAGATAATTCAAACATTCTGAACTGACTCACGCTTAAGTCATAAAATCCACAGAAAACTACTGAATTGGGAATGAAAACACATTCTCTCTCCATAGACATATCAGTTATTCTAATGTAAATTTCTATTTACATAGGCAATAAGCTCAAATATACTTATATCCACTAATTATGAATGGCCCCAGTGCATGTTTATTTCCATACTCTTCTTCTTACGGCAGGAATAACTCTAGTACATGGTGTAGCTAAAAGAACAATGATTTGGTAAGGCAAATGGTCACCACCTGTGGCTCAGATCACCACCACACCTACCAGGTCATTCATCTCAGGGAAATATTTCTCACTTCAATTATTTCTGCTCAAGTAACTGCATGACTGATAAAAAATTGATTTATACTCAACAGGGATGCCCTTTCACTAGCCTCATGAAGCAGTGCTGTCAACAAAGATGGTACCCCTAGTTTGTCATGAAAAAAAAATCAACAGAAACCCCCCCCAACAAATGGACTCTAAAACTGTTTACAGAAATCAAAGAATTTTACCTGTTTCCCTCAGGATCCTGTAAGCCACTACCATTATTGCCTGTCTCTAAGCATTCAGTCTTTCTTCAGCCTCATACTTTGCTCACTCTGTGGACAGGATTCAAGCTGGTCCCTGAGGCTTTGTTATGATCCAGAGAAAGTGAAAATATTCTGAAATGGGCAAACATCTGTCTCCGCTGTATGAAATATTTTTTATTTAACTTTAACTCACTTGCTGATCTAGGTCTCAAGTATTAGCTACTCATTTTGTCTCTTTGACTTCTCTCCTGCCCCCCTGAAATACTTTTGCTTCCTACTTTATTCACACATTTCTGTGTTGAAGTTCATTCTTCATTCTTGCCATGACTGATATTTTTTCCTAGACATAAATGACAACTGTTTTTTGCAGTTTTCACTTATCCTCACCCAAAGCAGATGTAAAGAACTGAGCAATCAGAACAGTGGTATTTTATACTAAGTTTACAAAGCAGTACAAATGGCTACAAAAGATCCAGCATATATTCAGATTCTTGTAAGAAATAAGCAAAGATTGCAGAACTTGGTCCATAGTATCCTTTTCTGTGATGTTATTGAGGCTGGGCAACATGAATGGATTTAGAAATCTTGCTTTTTTTGGGGGGGAGGGGGGTGAACCATTAGAACATAATGTTTAAATGGTTTAATTATGAGATGTTCTCCCATCTTCTAGCACCTACAACTTATTAACTTGCTGAGCCAGAGGCTGCATTTGGAACATCATTATTAGAAGTCAAGGAATGTCATTGCTTGAAGGTGTTTCTTTAAATATATTTTGCCATTAGACCTTTGGAGCTGTGGCAGCTGCAAGATTCATTACCACAACCTGTGGGGAACGAGTACAGTAAAAAGACATCTACACAAGAAACAAGTTTTGTTTCATTCAGCAATATATTCTAAAATTGATGTACCTAGGTTATTTATCCAGGCTCTCTCTGTAGTCACTAAGCAAAAAAAAGTGCCTCCAGGTAGTAATTTACACTATATGTTTTCACTACCTTTCCTCATATGGGAAAAATCATGCATTGGAAATAACTATTTTCTCACTACTGATTTTGGGGGCTTACTAAATTACAAGCCTCTCAACTTTAGACAATAGAGTAGATGAAAATTGCTTCCAGGTGAACAGTCTCCACAGATCACCTTGTACTGACTGCTTTTACTGGCTGCCTTTCCGTTCTGCACTACAGAGAAATGGGGAAGAATTTGGACCCAATTATATGGGCAATTAATACTTTATATGACAGATTATCTGATATGCTATGCAGCAGAACAGAACTATCAGGGATATTCCATTCTCTTTGGATACATCCAGACACACAGGAGCAGCAGAATGACAATCATTACTGTACAAAATCCAGTATATTTAGAAAGTTTTGTGGACCTAGGAAACGACTAACAGGAAAATTAACATGTGCTCAGTGATTCCCACAGTGACTAATTCTAAATTTTTGCTCCTGGTGATATTACTGTTATAGCCTCCCAGTATTGTTAAAAAACTACCATAAGTGGCCACAACAAAATAAAATTAATATCATGACACCACCAATGGAACATGACAAGAAAGTAAAATATTAAAGAGGCACAAAACAATAAACTGCTAGCAATGATTGCATTCCACTCCCAGCAAAAGCTACAGATTTCTGGACTGCAGTGTCTGGCACTCCTCCTTCTACCAGAAGGTGACAAACTCCAGCCCCTCCAATCTCCTTAACAGTTCTCAGATTAGGTGTCATGGTCTGAGCTAGGTTCATGACAATTCAAACTGACGTTCAGAAGTCCAGACAGAAATCCAAACATTTGCAGTGACATTTTGCTCTACCAACCCAACTGATGTAGGGCAACAGCTTAGAAAAGACTACGAACTTCTACTCTTACAGCATCTGTAAGGATACTTTAAGTAAATAGAAGCATATGTTGTATTTCAAAGTACAATATATATATATATATATGTGGAGATGCACAAACACAAAACACATTCCATAGAATATGCTAGGCTGATTTATGTTCTATTTATGGCCCAATCCTAGACTAACTCTGCAGCTGATAGCAGAACCAACATTTACTCCCAGGAGTGCAGGTCAGCACTGTACAGAGTAACAGATGTTACTGTGTGTTGGGTTTGCGTGGCAAGGTTTGGGTAGCAGGGAGCTAGAGGAGAAGCTACCAGAAGCTTCCCACATGTCTGATGATGCCCTTGCCACCTGGCTTCTAGATAGACCTGCAGATGGCCAAGACTCAGCCCGTCAGCAACAGAGGTAGCGTCTACAGGATAACCAGTTTAGGAAGGGAAAGTAGTTGCACAGAAGCAAATTGCAGTCAGAGAAGGACAAGAGAGGATTCTGCCCTGCAGACACCAAAGTCAGTGAAGAAGAAACGGGAAGAGGTGCTCAAGACGTTGGAGCAGAGGTTCCCCTTCAGCCCATGGTGCAGTCCATGGTGAGGCAGGCTGTCCACCTGCAGCCCGTGGAAGTCTGTGGTGGAGCAGATGTCCACCCATGGGGGACCCCATGCCACCACAGGTGGGGGCCTGAAGGAGGATGGGACCCTGTAGGAAGCCTGTGCTGGAAGCTGCAGGCTGCTGGCAGGACCTGTGGACCTGGGAACAGAGAAGCCCATGCTGGAGCAGCTTTGCTGGCAGGATTTGCAACGTTGTGGATGGCCTACACTGGAGCAGCCCATTCCAGAAGGACTGCACCTGGTGGGAGGGACCTATACTGGAGAATTTTGTGAAGAACTGCAGCCCATGGGAAGGACTCACATTGGACAAATTCATAGAATACTGTCTCCCATGGGAGGAACCCCACACTGGAGCTGGTGAAGTGTGATGAGTCCTCCCACTCTGGAAGAAGGAGCAGTAGAAACAATGACCACAACCCCCATTCACCACCCCTCTGTGCCACTGCAGGGGAGGAAGAATTGAATCTGAGATAAAGTTAAGCCCAGAGAGAGCAGTATGTGGAAGATGTTTCTAAAATTTGGTTTTATTTCTCATTATTCTACTCTAATCTAAGTGATAATAAATTACTCTAATTTCCTGAAGTAGTCTATTGTGACTGTGATGATAATTGATGAGTAATCTCTTCCTGTCCTTATCTTGACACATGAGTCTTTTGCTGTATTTCCTATCCCCTTTCCAGGTGAGAAAGGGAGGGATAGAGTAGCCTGGGTGGACACCTGACATCCAACCAGGGTGTTCCCCACACACTGGCATTACTGCTCTCAATACTGGTGAAATAATGCACACACAGATCTGCCAATCTCTTGCACTGTAGTGGGAGTTAGGCCTGTGTAATATATCTATGGAACAGTACCTACATCCAGTGCCCTAAACATACTAGGTGATATGATCTCTTGCTGTGGGAAGCACATACAATATTTCCCTTCACTTAATACTCCCAGTAGTGCACTCCAGTAATGCTCCTTGTGCACTTCAATACTCAGCAGGTAAGAAAGTTAGGAATTTGACACAGACACTGTGAAACCCAGCAACAAAGACATCTAGCACTGCTGGACACTGTGTGACAGAAAGCACACGGGACTGATGTTTAGGTCAGCCTACACGGTTCTGAAAACATCAGAAGACATCATGGTGGACTTGGGCCATCATTGTTCCTAATTCAAGGCCACAATATAAGTTGAAACTTTTGGTGTAACAGTGTATCATTTGTAGATCTAGTGTGAGAAGCTCTGATTTCCAATTCCACATATCTTTAATACATACAAATTTCGAGGCCTAAACACAATTTTGTTTTAATTACAGGTTAAGAAGAAAACATAAAGGGCCTTGGTTTGACATCTCTTGCTTGTCACTGAATCATACAGTCTTGAAAATTGTGGGCAACAGAAAATATTTCTTTTTAAAAAATCACTCCATTTACAAAGGATTTTTCTAACACAGACACAAAATTTAACCCAAAAATCCTGCAGCACTAAAACTTCAAACCATTAGAGAATGAGTCTATGGTAGATCATGGCAATAATGCCTTATAAAACTTTTCTGAAATGTACAATCTAAAATGTTTCCCAGTCCTTCAAGTTCATTAAACCCTGAATTTTCAGATGGTTTCAGATCATTGTAAATGATTTCAGACATATTTGTTTTTGAATAAAGGTTTCTTTATGTGTTTTACTGTTATTATATTATTATGGTGTGCCTGAAGAACTGGATATAAACAAAGCATATTGTGATAGGTGTACACACACACACACACACACACACACACACAGAGGGTAGCTTGGAAAGCCAAGGCTTTGTTGTAGCCAGAGTGGATGACATAGAGGTAGAATTTGTGATCTCTTGCTCTTCAAGGCAAATTATCTGTATTTCTGACATGCCTTCAGCTTTCAGGATGAAAGAAATTGCTGATAATTACTTACCAATATGGTTTACATATATCTTAAAAAAATAACAAAACAAGACACCACAATGCCTGAACTGTTGATTTTCCCAGTGATATGTGTATTATCTCTGGGGCCTGCATGTTATGTCACAAAAATAACAGTCTCATAACATAAAAACCTTGTTATAAACAGAAACTTGTTCACATACATTTATATGTCACTGGTAGCAAATATATCATAAAACTCAGTGCCACATTGAAGACATCTGGGAACACACAGAGGATCTACCAGCACTGGAGATAATTTGTCTGATTATACTCCTCCTTTTGCAACTTGATTGAAAAAAGCTGGTTTTACCTGGAAGCAGTGTGCGGTATAAAGGCATATAAAAAGTAAATGGACCCATCTTTGCATTAGGAAGTCTTGAGAGCAACACACCTCATCTATAGCCACTTTGCAGTTCTGATTGTATCTTCTACTAGGTTAAATCTTAATCTCTTTGCAGGTATTTTGAAAGCTCATGAGAACTTGAAGTGGTATAGACTTCCACAAAATAAATGTTATTTATTTGATCTATTATTGATTATGGACTGGCTAGAGACTTTCCTTAAGAAGGACATACACTATAATGCACTGGCATCAAGTATAAACACTATTAACCCAAAAGGTATTCTGGGCTGACTACATATTTTCTGAAGGAAAGTGAGACAGAAGGAAAAAAGACCTTCTGTAACAATACACTCTAGTTCAAGGTGAAGCACTATGGAAGAAAGACTGTAAGGTTAGCACTGGATTACAGGAAGGCTGGTCAAAACACTTCCCTGACATTATCAACGTTGCAAAATCTACAACAATTGCTCTCCATGTACTTAAAGGTTTCTAGTTGTGGTTTAGTGTTTCTTCTCCCTCCCCCAACAATGACTTCAATTGTACTACAAATGTTCCCAGAAAGTTCAAAAACCTCCAAAGGGGGTTTCTGATATAAAGCAGGTTTTGCAGCTCCATTTTTATAAGACACACAATTTATGGAATAAATTGCATGACATCTTATTCTTGACAGCCAAGAGAATCTTTAAAATGAGATTATGACAAACATCTCCACACTGTGTGAACAGACAGCAGCGTAGAAATGCGTATGTGCCCTCCTCAAACAGCAGCTCACAGATCTGAATCATTGTTTTTATATCAAGTTAGTAAAACAATTTATAGGAGCTTATGAGGAGAGTAATTTCCACAAATTTCAAGACTTTTTTTTTTTTCTTGTGCTTCTCTCCATTTTACTGTGCATGAACCTGGTCAACATTTATCCGCAGTCTTATCCGTGACATCTGTATAGCACCATGGAGACACGTGGAGAGCTATTAGTCATGGTGTTAGTTATACTGTCTGCAAATACATGCAAAAACCTTGTTTGAAAAATTGTGTTTATATATGATGATGCAAACATCAAGTCAGTCCTGCTTTTTTCAATGATCTCTCTTAAAAGTCCTTATATGCCACTTTTATGGTAACTTCACAGATTATATGGGTCATTTACATCAAAACTTTTCATAGTAAAGGCTCAGATTCTGATTATAGAAATGTTCTTGATTCATCATTGCCACTAAGTTCTAGCACAATGCTCAGCCCACTACCTGCCCAAGGTTTTTTCATAATGTTAAAAATATTATCCACCCGAAGAATTTTTAGAAAGATTCTTGTTGAGTAACTTGTAAAAAATCAAAAGAAATCACACTGTTTAGCACTCCAAAGCAAGTTATCTGGTTATTATATCCTTTCAGTGATATTGTTGTCCCAAATGCAAGCTCGTTACCCAGCAGTGGACAGTGTCAATTCACACACCAAGGTGAGGTATTTTTATTTTAATTTCTAGTATGCTCAAAGTAGGGAGTTGGGTAGTAATCCACAAAAGGCTCGCTCCCTGATCATCAAAACTTTATATTATACATTTTAACAAAAAAAAAAAAAAATCAGCATTCATTGGTTACAGATTATGTAATTTTTTTATTACTCAAATTACTTATTATTTTTTAGTGCTTAAACCCTTATTTGCTAGTTATAGCTCTCACTTCTCATGCTAATTAGTCCACATGTGCAGCTCTTCCATCCATGTGAGTCTGGGGTCTGTTTTGAGTAGGTGGTCAATGATTCAGGTGATGGACATGATCTTCCACTGCCCAAATTACCTTAGTCAGCTCAGTTCTGCTAACTTCACTCCTGATAGTTCTTGTCCAGAGAGCCAATTCGTCTTGGGACTGTCTTCCCTTTGACTTAAAAATGAAAAGATTAGCCAAGCATACAGCATTCATAATGCAATTGGTTAATCATAACTGTCTAGCTATGGCTAGTGTTTAGCAATAAAAAAAAATTACAAAGTTTGATTCGAGTCTTGAGGGGCTCAAATCTTGAGGGCTCAATATGAAAATAGGTTCTCCCAGTTGTCAGTGTTGACATAAAAAATGTAACATGTTTGATGATCTGAAAGTGATATTTTAAGAAGCAAGACTGTTCCAGCCTTGAACCATAATATTCCTTTAAATATCTGTTGCTTCAGGACCTAACTTAGTGTTATAGTAAAACTGGGTTACCTGTGGTAAAAAGCATTGCCATTAAATCAGGAGTTTCTATCATACAATATCCATCAAACCATTTAGTAAGATGTGGGGGAAGCATCTTTAGAGAATGTTTCCAAGAAATACTCCTATAATATGTTATCAGGGAGAATTTGCTTATTAAGCTTTACCCTAAAAATTCTTCCAGATCACTGTTTGGATACGTGGACAGACCATTCATGTTGTGTGTCTCTGTATATAGGAATTAAGAGATGCTAAGTTCTCTTTTTCTCATATGATATTCTCTACCATTGCTACACAGAGGAATGCACACACACAGAAAAATTTGCCTGTTTTTCTTGGCCCTAAGTTAGTTTCACATCACATAAGATGGATGGAATAAGTAAAGAATCTGACCTCACTGAGTGGCAGTCTCCCAAAACCTAATTCCAATTCCACCACATTCGAAAGAAAGCTGTGATATCATAGGAAAAATAAATAGAAAATCATTACAAAGTTGCAACCAGCTAGAAGTTTCACAAATGCATAATGTTAACACAAATTACTTCTGGAAAGCAGACTCTGCAGTTTGAGTACCAGCTGTGGTGTTAAGAAGGTTGAAAAGTACAAAACTCATTGTTTTCACAATTGCTATTTCACAGATAACCCAATTGTACCACTGGATTCAAGTATATGAATAAATGGCACCCAAGGAGGTATATCAGAATTACTACCCTCATCAGTTTTCAGCAGAAGAGAAAAGGGTAAATGTAGAATTGTACAGCTGAAACAAGAAATGAATTCTTCTGAAAGCTGATTTGATTCAACTTCTGAAAGACATCAATAGGTTATATTTACATGCAGTCTTTTTACAGTAAATCATGAAAAAGTGATGGACCAGAATAACTTTTTCAAACAAAATATTATCTTTTGCAGGCTTTCCTTGCGAACTGTGAAAAATATTATATAGTTCCACTGTATGCCTAATATTGAAGTGCAGAATTTAGTATCAGCAATCCAAACTGATGCTTGACAATCACGGCAGAGTACCTACATTGTGGAGTAGAGTTTGGACATTCAGTTCATTTAAATCAATCATTGCCTCCCCCTTCTCCTCCTCACATTAGAATTCACCTTTAAATCAGCCTCTCTTTTGCTGTAAGTCATACAGAAACTGGAACACTTTGTAAACTTTATTTAACAAATACTGTGGGAGTTGTTGGCTCCCTGAAAGTGTTAGGCCACATTTCTGCCCAGATATTTCACTGGTATACCAAAAAGTGAACAGTAGTAATTCCATATTTTTAAAAGGATTTCAACAATATAAACCTGTCACAGGCTATTTCGGAGTGGTTTTCACATTCTGAAGGGTGGCATTACTGCCATGTCCCACAGAGTTTGTGTTGTCTATTATTAGCAAGTGTTCCTTATCATCAGAAACGTCTGCTAGATACTTCAACTACGTAGGATTCTATTGATCTTGTTCTAATTATGCCTTCCTTACGAGTCAGATGACTTAGATGACTGCATCAATAATTTGACCTCAAGTGGAAGTAATTTGGAAAGTACTTGTGACCTGTTCCAAGATGCAAAAATGCTTTCAATTAGCCTTTTGCAGTGCCTTGAGATACCGACTGCTGTCCAACAGCTCTTAAACCTGTACATAATTGTTTTCATAGCTGAAGGACACCCACTATGAAAACTCCATGAAAGATAATTTGATTTGCCTTTGTAAGTATATGGTGAAATTAACCAGCAGATAAATTCATGCAATTTCATATAGCTTTGATACAGCCTACCTTTAGGATAGTGTGAGTGTCAAATAAGACTTAGAAGAAGAGACCTGACACTTGCAATGTGTGGGACAAAGTTATTTTTTTAAGCATGCAAGATTTTTATTTACCTAAGCTGGGAGTTTCAGGTCAGCAGTAGAACTTCGTATTTGTCTATTTGTTACAGCTGAATAGCAATCATTGTTGCTGGTCTTACCAGGGCTATCATTTGCCAAAGCGAATCATAAACTGTTAGAAGGACAGAAATTACATAACAGGGGTAGACAGAGATTCTAGATTGCCATTAACAATGTCCTGGTAAGAAAAAAAAAATGGACTTTGAAAAATTTGAGTATCTAATTCTAGATGTGCAACTGGGAATAACAAATAACTGTGGATTAGCTTTCAATTTTTAGATCTGGTAAGGCATAGTTTAAAGTGAAAGCTATAAATACTTTTGACTGATGTACACAAACCTGACTTTTAGTCATTTCAGCATAAGAGAGCCACACTGCATTTACTAAAGATATACTTAACAGACTTTAGAGAAATCAAATTTGCCCGATGAGAATTACATGCTTATATCAGTTTCTCTCTAGTGTTTTAATCATCAGGTCTCTTAAAGATGAGACAAGAAGTGGTACTGATAATTGTGTACAGAAAAAAAAGAATTATTTATATACTGCAGTCATTGCCTAGCTAACCTGTAAAGATTGTCTTTTTCTTAAGTTTTTTTCTTTTTCTTAAGTTTTTGTCTTTGTCCTAAGTTTTGTCTTTTTCCTAAGTTTTTGTCTTTAAAATTCTGACAGTTTTGAGTTTTACCTTAAGAAGTAAGAGAACAGGCATAAGTCTAAATATTTGAAAAGTCTGGCCATACCGCTATCTTTGAGCACAATAATCATAAAAAATGACAAGATATTTTTGAAACTTTTGGTCAAATCTTCAAGCAGCATGCCTAATCAGGTAAGCCTCTTTGTGTCCGGACAGCAAGTGCTTATTAGCATCTAAACACCTAAATCTTTCCTGAACACAAACAGGAAGACCCAAATAATTTTAGTGTGTAAATTATAAAAAAATTTATATTATTTAAAGTTGTGATTCATAATTAGTTTGCAATTAAAATCAAAATACACAATCTGTGCCAATTAGTTATCCATATATTCTGTACTAATTAGCTATACATCCAGAAGTTGTGGTTGTCCACTACTGGAAGTGTTCAAAGCTAGTTCAGATGGGGCTTTTCATTTAATGGAAGGAGTCCCTGCCCATGGCAGGAGGATTGGACCAGACAACCTTTAAAGGTCTTTTCAACCCAAACCATTCTGTGATGATTCATCTACTTTAGAAATAACGTATACATCTCCAAAAACTGTAGAATTGCAGTGTAATTTAAAATAGCATTTCAAAAAAAAACCAAACAAACCAAAAACAACCACAAAAAAAAAAAAAAAAAAAAAAAAAAAACACAGTGATGACAATTGCAGTGGAATAATGCAAATAAAACTACTTACTTGAACATTTTGGACAGTTTTCTCCCCTCATTTACTGAAGATGAAGCTAGAATTCAAGTACTCTGTAAAAAGCATAGAGTACACCAACACACCAAATGTCCTGATAGTGGCCACTAAAGGTTAGGAAAAAAGCATGTGAACTGTCAATCACTCCGTGAGATCTCCTGCAGCACACTCATACAGTTTTTCACAGTTCTTTACCCTTCGGACTCAACAAGTCTATGATTTTTTAATTCCTTTAGGATGTTATTACCTCACTAGCTCTCAACAGTAAGTTCCATAGCTGAATCACTGCTTACAAAAAATGTACTTTTTAGTTTGTTTAAATGAACTATCTCCTAGCTTTATCTGATGACCCATAATTCTTTCATTGGGAGGAACTGAAAATTCTTCCTCTTTAACAGCTCCCATCCTTTTCATGATCTATCAAACTCTATTATAGTCCCCTCTCAGCCTTATTTTCCAGACTACATACTTTGTCCATGTAACCTCTTCTTGTTGTAGTAACCCAACCATGTTTCTCTACTGTTCCTGTTTTATCTTTTTAAATCCTAATATGTCCTTTGAATGTAAGGAGAGGAGAAAAGGGAATATAGATCTGCATATAGTACTCTAAGCTGCACCAGCTAACATAGTAATATAGTCTTCTGGTTTGTTCTCTACTCTTTTTCTATTAACTTTTACTACTAAATCTTTTTTTTTTTTTTTAATCTCTTCTCAGCTGAATTTTGTATAGAACTTCCTGTGGTAATACCAAAATCACTTTTTCTTGAGTGGTAAAATCACATATGTCAATATTAACTTGATTCCCCACATTCTTCACAGAATTTCACACAGGCTGATAATAATGATCCTCCATAAGTAGTAATCTTGAGTTAGAAAGCTTTTTACCAGGATCTTAGCATAAGAACGAGCAGGTTCCAGTTTTCACCCATTCCATTTGTGAACCGTACAATGTACAAATGTCTTGCTGTGATTACAAGGCAATCTACACACTATAGATTGCAAGGTTGGAGATGTAAACAGCAGAAAGAGAATAAAGGGTCCAATAATTTTAACATGAGAAAATTCAAATAAATACTTTCACTGTTTAAACATCCGTGTTAATTCATCTTCCCTACACTCGTATATGCACACATGTACTTACAAGTACACATGTACACATAATATCTGAAAAATACTGTCTTGTCATGTTCCTGGTAGTCACATTCCATTTCATTTTAGTCCATAAGCAAGTAGTTTCATACGCATTGAAATTCATGGGGTTTTGTTTCCTTTAGCATGGCTCACAGAGGATCAGTTCAGGTGGCTAAAAATTGACGTTTCAACTGAACCGCCACTGCCAGAGATTTGATAGAGCTTATTTTCTCCTAGATTTCTTCAGCTGTGCTCACATGCAAACTCCAATGTCCTCTTTTCTTTCCATTAAATAATGTATGGAATGGTCTTCTCCTCTACCCATTTTTAATTTTAGGAAATTAGCTTTTTGAGAGATGTATGTCCTTGGTGGAATCAGTTGAAATTCACCACTAGATTATTACATAATTCAAACACTTGGAAAACATATCCCAAACAAGCTTATCTCTATGAACTGTTGACAGTTTCCTCTTGACCTTACTGGGTTGGAGTTTTGTTCTCTTCTTCATGCTGCAGTATTTGAACTGGAACACGAAAACCTTTTGGTTACCTACAGGTCACTTGCTGAGTGCTTACAAGAGCTGCAACAGAAATTATTTTCCCAGCCTAGCAGGAACAGAAGACAAAAAACTTTTTAATGTATGACCTAAGGGACCAATTCTCAACTCAACAAACCACATCATACATCTCCATGCAACTAGGGCAGAGATCTACTTTTTGACCATGCCCACTTTTACTAAGTTTGAGTGTTTGAGCGTTTGAGCAAGCCTGAAGCATGTCACAGATGAAGACGGAGGTGCAAAACAGCTATTCAGGTAAAAAAAACCTGGACAAGTCTGGGAACTGAGCAGATCACCCTTGCTCTCAGTCAGAGAATTTGGAAGAGTGGGTAGCTGTCACAATACAACACTGAAGGAACTAAAATGAGAGGAATGTGCCCCTCCAGAAGAGTTAGTATCAGATGCTGACTTCTAAGCAATGCTTTCCATCTCTATGAGCAGTATGTTTCCCTGGAACTTGCTGTTTTAATTTGTATCACATACTCAGCTTGGCTTTGCAAACTTTTTTTTATGGTGTTTGGCATAAGGTTTGCACAAGCCTTTTGTGGCTGGTAAAATCCTTATGCCTTCTTAGCACTTACTACCCGTTTCCTGACTTTTATTTTATTTTATATGTCTTATCATTTCATGCATTGTTCAACTAGGCTTAAATATTAAAATTTTCTCTTAATTTGTAACCTACAACAAGTTTGTTTAGATTTCTTTTTGCAAAGAGTAATAGCCTGACATTTATAATTAAGGACTTAAAGAAACATGGCTTCTTTACACACAACTACTTTTCAATAAGCCGTTTAGTGCTTGTTGGACTGGAAGAGAAATTGTATAACTTCAAAGGGGGAGAAATTTTAGAACTCTAACATCTCCGGATCAGCCGCAACACACCCAGATTTTGGCAATATTTGCCATTAATTTTGAATATTTTGTTTTCAATTTTCATGCAGACATAACTTTTGAGTTTTCTTATGTTTTTATTGAGATCTGAGGAGAACCCAACACCAAACACTTCTCTCCTTATGTCAGTTGACTTGGGTAGAGAGCTGGTATGGTGGTATAGTTATTGTTATGATGTCAGCTTTTGGTAGTTTTGTAACATATTTAGTTTCCAGCTTTACAAACTTCAGATGTACAAAACTCCCTTCTGACAACAATTCTATACTTGTGCCTACACAGATAGAGCCAAGACAGTGTACTGTGCAGACCTACCCTTCTACATGGATTGTTCTCTGCTGTTGAACACTCCTTGAAAGCAGCATTCTCTAGGGATGTACACATAATCACAGTATCCCATTAGGAAAACACTTACTGCATCAGCTGCAGGCACAGCAACACCACTCTGCATGTGACAGTGAAAAGAAATTACATTGTGGGCAGAGGATTTGAAGAAATAAGAAGGCAAATACAACACTGGTCACTGTCCCAAGTTTGCAGGATTAGAAAATCCATCTTTGACATTATTTATACAAAAGAGCAATAACAAAAAACAGTTTAAAAAAATGGGGGGGGAGAAAAATGGGAACACTGAAGCAAAGCTTCCTTGCTTCTTCTGTATCTCATCATTAAATCATAATCTCATTTGACTAACGCTTAGAACAAGATGGGGAAAAACAAGAGGAAAAGATATGAGAAATCTTCTTATTGTCAGGGCTCTAATAGCTCACATTAAGCTCTTGAAAGGGCATGAAGCTTATTCTGATTAAGATATAGTAGGCAATATGTGGTAATTTGTCACAACTTATGCAGTTTTTTTCTTTTTCATCTAATGCTATGATATGCATTTGAATATTAGGTCAAATTATCCAAAGAATCATTTTTTAAAATTATTTTTCAGCTTTGATAGCAACATTTCCTACTTTTTACAGATCTCTTCCACAAAAGCAGTTTTTACCAACTACTGGTAGTTTCTTTTCAAAACACTGATTCATTTCTGTCTCCAAAATAAAGAAGTCTCTCTCCAGTCCTCACTGATACAAAAAGGCAGCTATTGAGTACATGCCCACTGAGAAGATATTTTTATCTGCTAATACTACAGCCAAAATATACTCTTCTAGTATGTTGTGTCTAGGCAGTTTTCTACTTTCCCCGAGTACACTTCTCTGGTTTCTGATGCGCAGTCCAGTCTGCACCTTCTGCCTAGGTGCTGTTCTGAGCTGCAGTAGATGCTTGTCCTTCTTACTCAGTTGGACTCTTTCTCATTTGTCCATATTTTGATTGTAAAGGCCCAAGAATCAGAAAAAGATTGAGATTAACAATGAACTAAAGGTTTGAAATGTAATCAGCAGGGAAGTGTTAGGGACTCAATTCCCTGTTTCACCCAAACCACACATTGCCTACAGATGTTCACAGCTCTTTTAAGGGTAAGGAAAAAGAGAAAAACAATCATGAAATTTGCTCTAAGAAACCCACTATGAAGGACTTCAGATACCATCAGAGGATCAGTGTACCCCATACAGGTGTCTAAGAAACCTGTTTCCACTAAATTAACAACCCAATGATAAGACGATTACTAGAAAATTACAAAGTACTTCGATATTTTAACTGTGACTTAAAACACCAGTGATAAGTTGCTATTTTAGACACCAATAATGTTATTCAACAGTTCTGGTATATTGCACTATCAGATACTGGATCTGAGAAAAATTGTCCATCTTTTGCCGGGTTAGGAGACAAACCTCTGGGAAACTTGTGTGTTGTTCACTTAATTGAACTCAAGTTAAATTGAGTACATTCTGTCCACTGCTAGAATCCACATTCTAATGATTTATCACATTCATAATCCCAAACTTCTTCCATTATCTCAATGACTTAGTAGTATTCTTACTTAGACTGATCACCTCCCCCAGCCCCACCCCAGCCTTTTCAAGGACAGTTGCAAATGTGTTTTCTCTTTAGTTGCATTTTAAATTAGAAAGCCTAATTGGCTCCCACCTATGGCTGAATATAAAGTTAAATAGATGTCTCTCGCTCTATTTCCTCAGGATGAGTCATCAAAATTGTTAAAACAGCAGTGACATACACAAGTAAGAATAATAATGTCCTTGTTGGTGACAATTCAATAAAACAAGCAAAGTAGTCAATAGGGGATGACCTGAACTGTTGTATATTTCATTTTTCTTAGGCTTTTTTTTTTAATTTGATGATTGTCATCTCTTTCATTTCATTAACCTGATTACAATAATTTTGAGTCTAAAACTTCAAGCATCACCTTGGTATCTGTACATAGTTATATGCCCAGAGAAGTCTGTAATTTAGCTTTATAGGACAGAGAGTTAGTCCCTCTCAGTATCTGTATAAAACTATTATAGTAGGATGGATCTAGAAAAATCTAAGTAAGGCACCATTGCAAACTGTAGAAACATACAGACTCAATGCAGGTCGCTAACCCCACCTTTCACTATTGACTTTGACTGTAATAAGTAGTTAGGTTGAAAAGGTTATCCTGGGTTTGACCCTTCCTTTTCACTCATTTCCTCTGTGCATCTGTGCTTATATTCATGTCCCTGCCAGCTTCTGAGCTAAGCAGCTGCTTTCAGTCCAGTTTGTCCAAATACGTTTGGCAAACATTTCTTTTGGTGACTCACAACTCCCTTTCTTGGGTACAGACCCTTAATGAGAGCAGTGAAATGGCTCATGTTGCTGTGAGGTCAGCTAGACCCTCTTGCTGGGAAGATTTAAATATGCACTAAGTCCCTCAGCTTGTTTACTGCCCCATGCCAGTCTTGCCAATAGCTGAACCAGCACAAGGAGTCGTGAGTGAGCAGTGGGGAATTGTGTAAAAGAATGTATGGGAGCTGGTGATGTTCTAAATTTCTGCACTGTGAATGAAAGCAGGCAGCTGGGTAGGAGGTACAGACCCTTCTAATGCTCTAAACGAAGGAAACAACTCTGTATGTGAACACTTCTGACTGGACATGAGTAGATCCACTTTGTTTCTCAGCATAGGTACTAGTAAGGGATTTTATCTATTCTGAGTTCCAGCACTCAAAGTGGTGTTAGCCTGCTAGGACATTCACTCAAGTCCGTTGCAACTAGAAAGCTGTTTGTACACACTGGAGAACCTGAACTGGCTGGGTAGATGGGCTGGAAAGGATGCTCTAGGTCTTCTGGAAGATTAAAATTTTTTTTTTGCTTTTTTACCTGCTCCGAAGTCCTGCTAAAGGTCTGCTTAAATAGAGAATCATCTATAGCCAGGACTGTGTGTACATTTGAATAGAACAGAAACATAGAGACAGTCTAACCAAACTGCCAAATTTTTCTTCTGTTAGGAGTACTCTGCAAAACTCTGGGTTCCACACATTTAATTCCTAAACATATTCCAAAATGACAAAGTATCTCTCAAATTCTCAGGCCGTGTTGTTCCTTGGGAGCCACGGGGTAGCAAATGTCAGTGATCAATCTTGTTATAAGGAAATTAGTAGGAGATTCCAACATTCCTACCAAAACTTAGGAAAGAAAATCATCTCACTTATATGGCAAAAAAATTGACACAACAAAGAAATCTTTTCTTTCAAAAGGGTATTTTTAGGGGAAGAACAATAAGGTAGTGAGGCTGCCATTGCTACTGTAATTATGCAGCAATCAGGTTTGAGAGAGAACATTCAGATCTACAGAAATCACACAGACAGCTGTTGGCTGAAACTTTCTAATTCACCTGAAATTGCATTTAAAAGTTCCCTAATGATAAGGAATACATTTGCAAATCAACATTGATCTGATTAATAACTCAATTTTTGCACAATTCTCCCATCTGATCTTTTTGGGTTTTTGTTTGTTTTCTTGTTTTTTGAGGAAGGAAGCTTCCCAGGACATGCAGCATATGAAAAGGGTTGTCAGGCTGTAGTACATAAATCACTCCAGAGTGGTAGAGCCTTGGCACACACCCAAGCTGAAAGTTCAGCAGTGAACGGCAGGCTATGTGTATCACCACAGTTGCCACTGAATGTGGTACCTGGAAAAAAAAAAGGTTGGGAGCTCCTAGTTTACAGTGTGCTAGTGCTATCAGGTTATGTGTGTGTCAGACACAGTCATTTCCCTTTCCAAAAGAAAGAAATAAAATGTACAAGCACCAAATAAATTACTGTTTAACAGCTGTTTGCCATGCTGCATGCACAGTCTCTTACAGTGGTAGACACTAGACAGTTTCCAATAGGTTATCCCATAGTGACAAATAGAAAAACTGCCTTGTTTGTATCATTAAGTAAGGATGATTCTGTATCACAGGGTTTGACAGGACAAAAGTTCACCTGTTATTTATTCCACTATAATTTGTAATGTTGACAGTAAGTTCAGATGTGGCAACAGAAGTTAAGGTTTTATTTTTCTCCTCTTAGAATGAGTCTGAAATATTTCCAGAGTGAAGAGAGATCTTGATTTCTGGTAAAATATTCAGCATCCATTCTGTTTTAGTATCAGATCAGCTCACAAAGGAACACTGCACTTTGATTTAGCAAAACGAATGCTGGTGGATGGCCAGAATTTGAATTTTGTGAAATATCATTAGTTATCCTCAGAAGTGCTGTCTCTGTGCTATTCTGAGTGCTGAATATTCAGATGAATTAGGAGGAGATCTCAATTTGCTAAAAGACTATGCAGCTGGAGAGTGACTTGCTCATCGTTGCCAAAAGACAGAGCAGAGCACAGCCCTTTATATAATAACATGAGATTTTAATGAGATCCAGAGCTTGGTGATAAAGTTTTCTAAAATGGATGCTATCAGCTTCACTTGTGACAACAGAGCAACTGATGGCAACTTCCAGCTATTCTATAGTCTGTCTTTAGTCCATCGTCATTAGACATATGGACCCTAAGCATTTTGATTGGAAGCAGTGATGTGCATACAACTGACTCACAGTGGATTGTGTATGTTAGGTTTGCATTATGGTTTCTCTCTGTGGCATCCAATCAGGCTTTGACCTTGCTCAGGAGACAGACAATCAGAATTTTCTAGCACTTTCTGTGCACTAGCCCTGAATAAATGGAAAATTACAACGATAGCTGGGGAGATGAGTCAGCCAGTCTTCATGACTCCCAAGTATTCCTGCAAGAGTAGACCCCAAAGTAGATTGTAACAGGAGAGGCAGATCATCACACTTTCCCAGAAGTCTGCACATTTGTATCAGTGATATTACAGGACAGGGTTGCCAGTGTCTGTAGGGTCAGGAGATGGACAGTCAGTATAGAATATCCAGTGCTTGCTACAGTTATTTACAGAGACTGAAAAAAGGCAGTTACTAGGGTGGATAGCTAAAAGGTAAAGGCAGTTACTAAGGTGGATAGCTAAAAGGTTATGGGCAGATGTATCATATTCTCCTTGTCCAGGTTTTTTAGTTTCCAGGGAAATAGCAAGTATAAGTTTGTGCTTAGCACAGTGCTAACACAGGGCTCATGTCAGACCACGACCACCCAAGGAAATGATTGCTTTGCAGTAACAAATCTCCCAGAGCTAAGAAGTAAACTTGCTAACCCCGGAATCACGCAAATGTTCAGCCAACTGATAAAAAAGGTCAAGGTCTCAGAGGTCTGAAGTCATGAGCTGGGCTTCTCAGGATCCTGATGTTTCAAATCAAAGTTTATTTTAGTGCTCAAATACTGCCAATCCACACTGCTCAGTGGTAGGCCAGTGAGAAACAGCCCTTTGGAATAAGACACCTACCAGCAGGTGGAAAGCCTTTGGTTTACTCACAAGAACCCAGTTATTATCCTGACAAACCCCTGTACATTTCTGGCCCTGCCAATTAGCAGTTAAATGTCAATAAGCATGTTATTCAGAATTGGTTAGTGCTTTATTAATGCAGAAGGTAATAGCAGTCCTGACAAAGTTAAACACACATTCGAGAATTTTAGGCTGTTCTTTTAAAGAAGTAACCATTAGCATAACAATAAAATGCAGCGGTTCTCCACACATTAATGAAGCCCCCTCAAAGCTCTGCAGGCTCCCAGCTGACCTTGTAGGATAGTATTGTCTGGGCAGCCACTGCAGTGGCCTGCTGGCAGCAGAGTGGCACATATATACAATTAATAACCAGCAAAGGTCCACAGCCTTTTCAATAAACACTACTGTGCCTGCTTTGACTCAACAGTGCTCTGAAGAAATGATTACTGAAGTATTATAAAATGCTGTTCTACGTGCAGCCTACCTACCACCAGTGGCACAGAAAAAAGGGGAGAGATCAGGAAGATTATGTGGGAGAAACTGCAAAGAGAGAATGAGAATATTTTATTATTCTGAATTTCTGAGCAATGCTGTGAAAAGTTAAGACACCAGCTTTCCCTACACTTCTGGGAACCACAGGTTGTCATCACCCCTATGCCTCTGGAAAGCTGATTGTCTCTACAAACATCACACACTTTAATGCTTAGTGCATAATTCCGATGTTCTGACCATTTGACTGCCCAGTGCCTGCAGCTTTCATAGTGCTTCCTCAGTTGCCAATGTGACAGCAAGACAGTCAAGACTCTGTTCTCCCTGCATGACCTCCCTTAAGACTGTGGATTTCTTTCACGGAGCAGGTATCTAATTCTTTCCTTTGTTCTTTTTTTAATTATTATTTTTCTACAGAGGAAAAGTTAGCATTTGAAAGACTTCATTAATAACTCATTAACCAGCAAAATTAGTTTCTCTCTTTTCAAGACAGCTGACCCTCTCTGGTGGCAATAGCTGAAGTAGCTGTCCCTCTGGCACTACCATTTTCTCCCCCTCCTGCCCCCAGAGGTATGAGGGAGTGCTGCCCCACCATGACCCTGCCCCCGAGTTTCTCCTGTGCTGACAGCTTTCCCCCCCCTGTCCCCACACAACCACACCAATGCAGTCGGTGAGCCAGAATCACAACCCCATTAAAGACCTTCCCAACATGGTGCAACCCTTCCTTGGCCCTGCTGGCCCCCTTTGCCCTCTGCCCACGTGGGAAGGCCAGGTCCAGGTACGCCCCACTCGGCTCAGCTGGCTGAGACACCCCAGATGGTTTTCTTGGCACACAGAGAAAGATCTCCATCTGGTTTTTATACCTCCTCTGGGTTTAAAAAAAATATAGCTCAGATACACTGATACATGAATTCATTCACATGGCCTCGCTACCAAGAAGGTAATTTATGAGCACTTTGATTTTGTTAGCTGAAAGCTAATGGCATTGTTCGCTTATCTTTCCATCCAAATTCAGTCTTCCGGGGAATCCTAAATGAGTGTGCCAAGCTGCTAAGGTTTTGGCTTTTCTCCAGAGGAAGCAAACCTCTCCTGGCTGCTGTGCCGGCACCAAAGGGTGCACAAAGTGGAGGCATGGCTCCAGAGCCAGGCACAGGAAAGCCCCCTGCTCCCCAGGTCTCTCAGGAAGACATCTCAGAAAAGGCAGTGTCTCTCTTAATAATCATTTTTGCTCAGGGACATCCCAGTGAAAGTGCAATGCAGTAACAAAATATATTGCTACTGCAGCTTTTAAAGGTTCACATGTTCACTAGCAAGGCAAACGAAGAAAGTGTTTGCAAAAATTATCAACTTGTTATCCCTGGCATTTCTATCAACTAAGGCAACTCTCAGACGTAGTGTGACAAAGCTGTTGGCATATCAATACAAATCAATGGTTTCATTTTTAAGCCTATTACCTTGGGGAGATCAGCCTGGACATAATCAAGTGCACCACATCTTGCCCCAGTAAGCCCACCAGTGCACATCCTTGTCAGCCAGGAAAGCTGCTCACCACAGGTCACTCTGCCAGGGGCCCCTCTGTCCCAGGGCTACACTGCTAGAATCTGCAGTTCACCAACATGAACCCTGCTCTGAGCTACTCAGTGCCGGAAGAGCTTGGCCATAGCAACCACATTGCTCTGCACAAGGGGTCATGCCATCCCATCTCTCAAGCCAGCAGTTCCGCAGACTTCTTTACTTTTTTTTCTCAGAGGCTATGTGATAGAAAGAACCTCCGTGAGATTACACAACTAGCTGGTGAGAGTTGGAGAAATAAATTAGTTTTTTGCAACTGACAGCCATGCTGCTTCCTGGCCTTTTTGGTGCTCTCCAACTTTCTCTCAAATTTCACTAAGTCTCCCTGGAGTGAACCTGCAGGTTTACAACTACTGGAAAGGGTAAGCAAGAGCAAGCCAGAGATAAGCGCAAGGCAAAACAGAGGGGTGCCCTTAGCATGTCTCCTGCCCACTTTCATAACTGTGTTAGCAGAGCAGTGCAAAACATACAAAGGCCTCAAGTTCTTCTGACCTGCAGAGTAGCTGTGGCAGTCCTGGGGGTAGGACAGGGAAAGGCAACAACAGTTCAGCTGATAGTACAGCAGTGGAACAGCATAGCACAAGTGTGCATTTACAGCAAACATAGGCATCTGCAGGCATTTCCTCATCACTTGCAAATACCCCATGACTCTGTTAGACCTCAAAGCATGAACGTGTTGTGTGAATGACAGCCCCATCTTCTTGTAAAGGATGAAGAAAAGCAATCCCACCTACTGGAAAATTGAAACCAGCTTTAGCTAAATACAAGTATTTTACCAGTGATTCAAGTTATTCTTCCACTCATAAACTCTTCATATATAATTTTTATAATGAACCGAGATTAATCTTTTACACTTTATTTTGCAAGACAAATTAAGCCCATTTTAATAATTGATAATACTGGGCATCATGAAAATGTAAGCATATTCCAGTATATGTCTGCTGTTAATACAATTCATGCATACACCCTACTACAATAGTATCTATGGCTTATTAATATAATAAATAAATAAACCCATTCGGACCCAGCTAGCTGGTTGAGGGTTCAGCAACCAAATCCGTTTATTCCAATGAGACAACACCTTTTATATGCACCTCAAAACAACACGTGATCCCCTTGACCAACCACCAGGGGTATCACACTGCCCGTGTGTATTGGAGTACCATTTGGAACTACATTTCCTGGGATGACTCTCTGGCATCCTTCCTAAAACCCGACTCCTACAAGTATCTTCCTAGAGTCACAGCTTCTTTTATTCCTCTGTAGCTGTTGGGACAAGACTGAGGTGATCAATGAGCCAAGTAAATGTGTTCCGTTACAAATGCCTTTAACAGCGAGAGCATCATTTTCCAAAAGTTTTTTGGTTTTGGGGTTTGTTTGTTTGTTTATTTGTGGTTTGTTTTTTTTTGTCTAACACTAAAATAGCACAGTGGTATTACAGATAAAATATATTATATATTATATATTATATATATAATATATATTTATAATATATATATAATTAATATTTATATATTATATAAATATATTATATATTATATATTATGTCATATATAGCATATGTATGCATCACCATACTTTCTGTCTGTCTGTAATATATATACAGTATATATTCTTGTATTATATACGCAGTACTTTTTGTATGCTAACTAGTTTTCAACCTACTTGTACAGTAAGAAATGTACCATAGTAACATACATCACCCTGCTTGTAATTTCAAAGCTAAAGGCCATGCCTCTGTCTCACTGCTCTGTGGTGACTCAGGTCCAATTAGCTTCCTAGGAGATTCTCAGCCAAATGCAGAATGCTTCAAAAACAACCTAGGTACCAACTCTAATTAATTTCAATACAGATTTAAAAGTTATTCCTTTCCAGGTGTAAATCTATCATCATAGCGAGGTTCCATTAAAAACTTTGTCTTTGCCACTTCATAAACAATATAAATAAAACTTGACTGAATCTCACAGGCTAAAAAGAATTTTTCAGGTCAATGTTGTGCCTTAAGAAATTTAGCAGCTTTTCTACAGATGGTTATAAATATGTATAGAGATGGTTTGTTACATATGAGAGCTTAATAATTTAAAAAAGAATAACAACTCATCTCTGAAACTTTCATCTGTAAAAAATATGTTACTTGGTGCTTGCATGTATGCCTGTATTTATATTTGCTATGTGATGAGAAAAAGATTAGGTCTTCTTTTTTGGTTTATAATTTCCTTTGACTTTACTATACACTGCTTAATATTCAAGGAATTCTTCAATTATATATACTACATGTTGTATTGTTGTTCTGGTATATGATATATCTGCAACTCCGCTAACACTAGGAATTGAACTGGCAACCTTTATCATTCAAGCAGTCCCTTCATATGTCTCTACAGACGGAACTAAGGAAACAAGCTTGCCAATTGATAGACTCATATTTGAGATACATCATACACATCGTGCAACAAATTAGGCAAGTGCATGTGTTATTCACTTTCATATTGGTCCATTCATTGCCATGCAACCAACAATACCAATGAGGACTGATGAGAGGCAATCCACTGCATCCTATACAGTTGAGCCTCCGGTTCCTTTGAACTCCTGTCAAAAAGTCTTCCAAATGGTCCTCAAAATAATCCTTTGGCAGTGTGGTATGTCTTGAGGAGCAGCCAGAAGATGGTGACATTCTTCCACAAATACTCAATGCTTCCTTGTCAGTAAATCTAACGGGATTGGGAAACAGTAGTATGTCTACAAAGAGTGAGTGTTGTTTTCCAGACAGAATTGCTCCCAAACCACAGGAGGCAGGAGTTCAGAGGTATTGGCAATAGGTGACAAGCTCTTCATTAGCGTGGTCTAATAAAGATGCAACACATTGTGGCAGGTAGTTATGCAACTAAATACTTAAGATTAGTGTGCCCAGCTACTATTTTTGTAGCGAGACAAGGAACTAATGGGGACTTTGGACTATCACTATTAACAAAGTGTCCCTGGCAGCAGAAATATAATGAAGGACAAGTAAACCTCAGGGAGGAGGGGAAATATCCTCTTTTGCTCCAAAATAATAAAAACTGAAAATGGGGACAAAAAAGAGAAAAAATTAAAATACGTGCAAAACCCACTGCACTGAAGAGCTAAATATATCATAAAGCTTGCTGGTGGGTTAAAGGAATTTTCTGTTTATGTGGTGCTGTTGGCAGTATCTGACTGCAGGTAGCAAAATGAAACTCTTTGTCCTTGAGGAAATGGGTTACTGCTGTTATCCTTGCACCCTTTTCCAGGGCTTTTTTTTTTTTATCTTTATGCATCAACTGATGAATGTAGCAGTCATCCTGCAGCTGAATGTAGCCTTGCTGGCCAGAATAAACCCATTTTCATAATCACTGTCCAACTCGGAAGGTAAAGAGAGCTTCCCCTGCAGAATGAATGCTGCTAGACCTCTGGGTTCAACTTTATGGCTAATGGAAGTTTCACTAAAAAGCTCTAAGAAAAAAACCTTGATTTTATATTTCATGTGCTTACATTTCCAGAAATTCAGTATTCCCAAGCCTGATTTTGACCCAAAGGGAAGCAGGTCACCTAATCAGCAGTATCACTTTGTAAAACTTTCTCCAAGGTTTTTTTAAAAATTACCTATAACTTAATGCCAGTATTTCAGTTTAAATAGGGGTGATCACCATTTGTTTAACAAGAGCCACTGAACACATTCTGAAGTTCACCACCTCTGGTGGTTTTACAAATGCTCTGTGGTTTTGTTTTGTTAGGCAAGAAGGGTAAGTGCTAAAAATACCTTTTCTTTGGCTTATCTCTTCAAGGGATCAGAGTAGTGGAGACAATTCTCCTGGATAGGAGCTTGAATAAATAAATGGACTCAAGTTCCCTCTAGTGTTTATCTAAAGCTAAGAGAGGCTGAAGAAAATATAATCCTTTAATATTACAATATAGAATAAAAAAATTAAGAAAATATTCCTCAGAAAATACTTAATAACTTGCAGCTGTTAAAATGTGAAAGAGCACTGAGATATTCTGAAAATATTTTCAGGACCCAGGCTTCCGTGCAAGCACTATTTCATTTCACAGTGCAAAAAATATGCTAAAATACTTCTAGTCTTTGCTGATCACCTGTCCTGTATCGTACTGCTTCAGCACTGCTACATTCATATCTAAGTTACAGCATAAATCAAGAAAGCATCAGCAGAAAAGAAGAACAGTTACAAAAATAAGTGCTCATAAACCAGTACAAAATGTGATACTTTTGCTTTCGTCCATTTCCTGAAGTGGCAATAAAGCAAGATTTTCTGCCAAAAAAACCTTCAAGTAGCAATATTTAGCACTAAACTGGCATCCTTTTTGTCAGATAAGTGGGATTACTCATGTTAAGAATGGATAGGACCTGTATATCAAGATTGACAGGTCAGGCCCTGAAATGCTTCTGTAGCTGGCTATGTTTTCACAGTAGGATATTGCAGCATGTTATATGCAAATGTTAATGTTCATATACTGCTTTAGTATCCCTTGTTTGGGACAAACAATGTAAATGATACTAACAAATTTATTGTTTCTTTATGAGGGAGGAAAATACTTAAAATACAAATTTACTTTGGAAAGATTAATCACAGTTTGAATGTACGAGTTTGCTAAGTAAACTCAAACTTTCTTGTGCCTTCAACTGGGGATATTCCTGACACATTCATCTTGTTGGGAAGATAAAAATCAAAAGCTGTGTACAAAGCCCAAGAAGTAAATTCGGATAACTGCAACAGGAATGAGCATCTGCCACCTGTTCTGGGCTGGCAGATACATCAGGAAGTGCTCATGCCTGGCTTGTCCAGCTCACTGCACAGTGTTTCTTACTTTCAGTTGCTCCTGCTTTGCTCTGTCCCCACATTTTTGACAGGCAGCTCCCTGCAGATCTCTATTTTAATATTTAACAGCTGAATTGGAGCAGTTGTTTGGGGAAAGAAGTGGCGGTTTTAGTATCTGGGAAATTTTTGCCTGGAGACAAATGAGACTTGGAGTGGTTGGCTTATAATTGCAGAGATTTAAATGTTCGTTTTTAGGTTGCAATTGTGGTCTATTGAGATAGATGTAGCACTTGACATCTTTCACTGCAATTGTTTCAGATCTCTGGAGGGTCAGGGAGATTGTTTTCAGCTCGTGGTTTTTTTTAGATTTTTAGTTTCTTCACAGCTATAGAGGCTCACTCTTTGAAATGAAAGATAAGGTTCTTTTCCAAGAGATCTATTTGATGACCATCAAATTATAAGTTAAATAGGACTCTAACCATAGATATGAATCTTATCCACCTATAGCAGGCAATGGAATGGGGTGTGCTAGTTTTGGATCTGTCAAAATTCAGAGCTTGATATGTGTGCAGAACTGGGTTGTCTGTGGAGCACTGCTGTCTTATTTCCCATAGCTCTTCTACTGTTTATCACATGTAGAGGTGTTTTAGGCACTGAGGTAGACTCCTGCTTACCTGAGCTGCTCCACACAGACATATTGATGCAGAAGCTATTTGGCCTCTCCTGAAGTGGAGCAATTTGTTTGGGTGTCATATCTCCCAAAGAACTCTGAGCTGTGCAGCAACCTGAGTGATTCTCAAAACTCACAGTCTCATCCCATCCCTTCACTCCCTCCCTCTCTCCCTCTGCTCTGATGGGACGTTTTTTGAAAGCTCAGATTTTCACAGCCTGTTATTTTCCTCCTTCCTCCTCTAGCACCACTTTTATAAGCCAAGTTCTGGCAAAACAATACATGGTTCACAACGACCAGGTGGAAATTCAAGAATCCTGAAGCAGGGTTCATTGGTTATTGTCTCACTGATTCCCCCCCACAATCTGTGAAAACTGATCTAGTCTTTGATGACAGAAATCTCTTTCTAAAATATAGAGTCTGACTTAACAGATGCAACTATTTGGATTTCTTAATATTCTTAACTACAGCTTTGACTAAGAGCACTGAATGACTGCCCCAGCTATTCTAGTATTATTCTATTATTTTTCAGTTATTGTTGTGTTATAGCCTTTTATATTTGGATACCTTCTCTATTTTCTTTGTTAAATATTTTCTTCAGCTGCTCATAAATTGTGCCTACAATCGAGATAAAAAGCTATATGAAACTCCAGAAAGGATGAAAGAGTAATTCCCATCAGATAACTGACTGGAACGACCTAGTAACCTGCTTTCTTCACTCAAAATTAGAATTAGGATGTTATTTCTCTTTTCTTGCCATTCCCCTCACCGAAGACTCAATCCAAAGACTTCTGAGTTCAGCAGAGCTCTTTTCAGTAGCTTTTTTTTTTGTCTGAGCTGTCCATTGGGAACCTGACTGAGACACAGATGTAGATCACTGAATGCTACAAGTTCTTTTAACAGCTTTGGAGAAATAAAACATGCTTCTGAACCAACTGGCCAAAAGACCAGAACTGCAAAAAACAGGTGCATGTATTTGCAAGGGAGAAGAGCACAGAAGTCAAGCACAATCAGTCTTTCAGGTACAGAGTGATAAATCTCTGCTATCTCTATTGTCCTCTCAGTAAACACAACCACTGAATTAAATAAGTAGATATTATAACTATTCAAAAAAATTACTCAGATACAAAATATGGTTTCAGTTAAAAAATTATCATAATGAAATCAGGTGCTCTCCTGAGTACAATGAATGCAGACAATAATAAAGACAAAGTTGAGAATGGCTGCCTTTCCCCCACTCTGGCTGTGCTGGGGTACTAGGGATATGTGGCTAGCAGAGTGAACTTGTGCAGGAGGGAGGGAGGAAGTGTTCATGGTGTCACTTGGCAAACAGAGGTATTGGGGAGCCCCTAGGAATGCCATGTCCTTACTGGTAGTACTGGGAAGAAGGGTGTTGCGTAGGGTAGAGAGCCTGGCAGGGCAGAGGGTCCCAGTTGTGCCACGCTCAGGCTGCTGGTGCTGGGGGGCAACCGACCAGTGGCTCTTTGTGCTGCAGGGCTACTTTCCAAGCACAGCCTGTTTCTTGCAGGCTGATCCCAAGCAAAGGCCTGTGATGGCCCCATTTGGCAACAGAGGAAGACACTGACGCTCACCAGGTGAGTTTTGGAAGGAAAGGCAATGCTGGGCTCAGGCCAAGCCGTGCTCACTTGACTCCTGAGTGTCATGCAGGTGTGGCACCTGGAGAGAAATCACCTGGACGAGCAAGGACACCCGCTGGGCAGCAGTCAATGGACATGGTCCTGCAGGGACAGAGAGCCTCTACTGCTGCCCATAGCTTGGAAAAGGGCAGGGCAAGGTTTGGGACAGGCTGTCCTGCTGACACTCCAGCTCTCAGGAGCCTCTCGGATGGATCCACAGTTGCAGTTGCAGGTTCCTTGCCTGTCCTGCTGCATCGCTCAGTATGGCACGGAAAGCAGGGCAGAGCAGGCTGTGGGAGAGCATTGTACTCAGGAAGGTAATAATATATGTGAGGATCTTAAAAATATACAATTCGATCTTCTTTATTAACAAATTTTATGACAGTGTAATTATGCAGAATTTTCTACATCTGAACGTTTTTTGCTTTAAAGACATCAATACACATCTTGCATATCTACTCCATACAGGTAAGAAATTCAGACTATAATTTATTAAACAAATTTGATTAATAATTTTTTGTTGCTGGAGTATAAGATGATGGGAGGTAAAAATAAGAAAGGATTTAGAGATGCTGAACTGAGCAGAGAGGTGTAATAGGTTATGGGTTTTTTTCACAGAATATTTTGCTATGGATGCAATATCAGCCAAAATCTTACAGGCTATGATTTAGTTCACAATTTCTATTCAGGTAAGTTTTCAAGCACATTTGTAGTCAACAAAACTTTTAAGGATGTGCTTAATTCTCACTGCCTTAAAAACTGTAGTCAGTCTTTATTTCAGCTCAGTATCACTATAAGAATCTCACTGGAATGCATCACTTTTCATGCCCTAGATAGACGTTGCAAGATGAACTTCTGAAAGGATTATCCTTTGAACTGGTTGAACTTTGTGTATGTTTGTACTCCTCTGTCTGTGCCAAATCTAGCCTTGCAGATCTGACAGAACAGCTGACTGTCTTCATGTATCTTTGTTCTTTCTATACTAAAGCATCAGGTATAGTCAAAGTAGTGATTTAAAAAAGGTCTTGGAGGTTTAGGGCATAAGAAAGGGTCCATTATTTGTTTCCCTTTAGTCATGTTTGGATTTTAACATTGAATTACAGGGGCGGTATGACAGATGAATTTAGTCAGCTATTAGTTTACTGAAGTTAGAGGGAAGTCAAGGATTCTGCTTTTTCCCCAGAGATGACATGTTAGCTTTAATAAAAATTTGATACTCAATATAGACACCTGACATAAGTGAATTTGAAGTGCTTGCCTTGAAATGGCATGAATTGGCATTCTCATAAGGAAAAATTAAACTAGTGTTAATGACTGTAGCCCCAGATAAGCTGATGGTGCTAAATAAAACCTTAGTAGCTGAGCATAGTGTGTATCTTAGTATGACCTCAGGCATTTCAGTCAAGTATCAGACCTGAGAAGATGAGTTCTGTAACTAATGGTAGGTGCTTCCTGTTGTAGGTTTGATTGGTTCATGAGTGTATTGACACCAAAAATAGCGGAAACTATGAAAGGCCAAAAAACAAATCCTGCCAGAAATCCAAAAATTGTGACCAATCTACACATATCCTGGAGAAAGATATCAGCCAACTGGCCTAAGCCTCATCAAATACTGACCGTTTATTTATCTTAGCCATTGATAGGACTGTTCAAGGCTTCTGTTTTCTCATTTTGACTTTTATGCTTTCTCATTATGATATTCCTGAATAGATTATAAGAATACAAAGAGTTAGATACAATAGCCCAAATAAGCACTTTTGTAACATGAAAGTAAGCTATAGAGCAAGCTGTTAAATCTCCCTTGGTAGGGCCATTGTTCAGACTCCAAAACATTCTTATGCTTCTTTCCTAACCTCACACATTTTCACCATCCATTTCAATGCGAGAGTACCTAAATTCAGTGTAACCCAAGTCACCAGAACAACCTAAATGAGTAACTGTGGCTTACAGGCAAGGCTGCTGAGGGTCAGGCAGCTGCAAATAAATACTACCACACTACAGACAATACCTGCAATCTCCACAAAACCCTAAAGCAAACAATGGCCACTGCAATACAGCAGAGTGGCATATATCCAAAAAAGTGAAGCCCAAGAAAGCCACTGTACTTTTAATCAACCTAACCTGGGCTCTCAAGCAATTTAATTAAGTACATTTGACAAGGCCGATTTTATTTTAAGCCCTATTGACTGTCATTAATTCTGCTTCAATCTTTCAGCCATTCCATCTTTTGGCCACAAGTCAATGAAAGGTTGACCTAAAATTACTCAGGTCATTTCACTTAACTTTCTAAAAATATTGTCATGACTTTCATTCTGTCTCTAGATTCTTGGAACATATGCGGTTATAACTACAAGAAATTGTAGGCATGGCCCAGATACATCTACTGCAAATACAAGCATTTTTCTGTCATTTGGTACCCTAGTTGGAGTCAAAAGGATGGAAAAGGCTGGAGGAACTTGGATCTCCAACCTGTGCATTTCTGTACCTAGGGGTGTTTATCTGCTCTAGCTGGAGGTGGTATTTCATTAATCCCTACTACTCCCATACATCCCTCCTGGCTATGCTCTCCTCAAAATCTTAATGCATATTAGGGTGCAGTTTCCTTATACTAAGGAATTTGCAATGGGCACTTCTACAGAATTCCTCAGGCTTGTCACTTGTCACATTAGCAGAAAAGTATGCCTTTCAAGTAGCCAAGAAATAGAGTAAAAAGAAAGGGCTAAGAGCAGGGGGGCCCCATGTTCCTTGGCAGAATTTGCAGATCACCCGAAGAATAAATAGGGAGTAAACCACACTCCCATACTCGATTGACATGTGTTACATCGTGACCCTCATCCGTTTACTTGCTGCGTTATCAGGTGATCGAGTGCCAATAAACAAGGGGAATAAACAAGGGGTCTGTACACTTGTAGACATGGGGGTGGAGGTCACAATAATACATTGCAATCCTGACAAAATGCAGAGTCAGAGCACCCCCGTGTGGGCTTAGGCAATCAATCCATAGTGGGGAAGCTTAATAAACTGAAAATGCAAATTGGTGATTGAAACCCTCATAACTATTCTGTTATGGTTGTCTCGATTACTGAATACATCCTAGGTATGGATGTGTTGTAGGGCCCTACATTAGAAATCAACAGTACCTATTGGGCTTTCAGTACCATGCCATGGCTACATGCCAGAGCTATCACTGTGGGACTGATACAGCAGGAAGCAGATATTCCCATAGCTACAGAAATTGTAAACATAAAACAGCATAATATTCCGAGAGGAAATGCAGAAATCCAAATGACTATTAAAGATTTTCTACAAGCAGGAGTTTTCTGTTAAGCACATTCCCCTTTCAATAGCCCCGTCTGGCCTGTGAAAGAAAAGCAGATGGCAGCTGGAGAATGACTGTTGATTTTAGGGCAGTAAACAAGAAAACACCCCCCCATAACTTCTCCTGTTCCTGAGGTTGCTACATGAGTACACCAAATTCAGGCACATCCAGGGACATAGTATGCTGTAATTGATGTGGCTAATGCATTTTTTACAATTCATATTCCTTGTATCACTCAAGATCAGTTTTCTGGGGAGGAAACCAGTACACTTTTACATATCTTCCCCAAGGCTGTAAGCGCAGTCCTGCTTTTTGTCACTACGCAATACATCACACTTCAGTGCAACATACCTCACCTGCTGAGGTACAAATTTTACAATATGTAGATGATATTTTGATTCAAGGATTTTGTTTGGAACAGGTACAACCAGAAGTAGATGCTATTCTGTCATTATTAGAGCACTCTGGGTGGGCAGTCAACTCCCAAAAAATACGGGGTCCAGCTCAGAAAATTAAATACCTGGGCATTACATGGACTCAGGGAGTTCAATAAATCCCAGAGGAAGCGCTAACTAGTGTCCAAGCCTGGCCCACCCCACGGGATAAGAAGGGGGTACAGCGCTTTTTAGGGTACTGGCAATCATATGTGCCTGGTCTAGCAGTGTTACTTAAGCCTTTGCACAGAGTAACTCAAAGAAGGTTCAGTTTGAATGGGGACCAGAACAGCCTACCCATTAGATTTCCAGTCACATCAATAATGTATACTAATGGTGAGGTATATCAGGGCCAAGCAGAAAACAGATATCTATCTGTGGTGCAGGAACCTGCACTGACATTTCATCCAGGAGAAGTAAAGTGGTTAAAAACAGACCTGGTGATAAAAACTTCAGAGGACCAATAGGTGTTTTTGTATTTTCTACTTACCCCTGCTTTAGTAGCAAGTGAGTTTGTGGTGTTAAATCCTGTACAACCACGTCCTAAGGGACCACTCTCTTTAAGTGTTCAAAACACTGTGTAATCTACTCATATACTTTCCAGTGGAAAACTTCGATCAATTTTTTTAGGGGTTATGCCCCCCATCTCTATTCAAGGTCCTTCGCAATTTCACTTTTCCGGTGCAAAATATAGTATCAACCTCCTATGGAACCCGGCCCCATTGCTGTCGAAGTTATAGTGGCAGAAACGAATCCGGCAGTTACTATCACAGTTCCAGAGGAGCGGCATTGGTGCCGAGTACCCACTCAACACCTATGCTGGCGAGAGTAAAGGAAGGGAGAAGAAGGTGGGGGAGGGGAATAACAACTCTTCTGTTTATATCTTAACAGATTATTCCAAACTCATACTCCTTTGGATCGAAATGTCTGGGTTACTCTGGCTAATGTGACCAGACAGGATACCTTATGCCTCAGTACCGCCATGGCCCAGAACCTGTTCATGTGTCTGATCAGCGTCCCACTCACCGCGCTTGAGCTGCAGCAGTTGTGCAGCAGCACCGCTGCATCTTTGGCTTGTCCAGACACCAGACTGTGGCCACAGCTATCGTAACTTGGGAAATACCGAGCCTTACCACCACAGGAGTTGCACCTGTAGTGTACCTTGAATGCAGATGACTGCACCACCTTTATCTTTACCAGCACAAAGAATAACACTCTGTCTTTGTGGGTCAATGCCATGATACCATGGTATAAAAACACTTCACACTGTGTAATTCAGCCACAGAAAGTCCAAACATGAGTTTAACACACATATGCAACTCCTGCCAGGTATCTTTTTAGTCTGTGGGGACCAAGCCTGAGTCAGAGTACCAGAAGCAGTCAAAGGTGGCCCATGTACTTTGGGAAAATTAACCTGCTTATCTCCAAACACAGTTGTTGTAATATAGCTTCAACAAAACTGAATCCACCATTGTAACACACAAAACATACATGCTTTTACTCCTGATTGCAAAGATACAGTCGAGTTTTGGGATGCTGCCAAAGCAATCACTGCCTCTTGGCTGGCTCCTGGGGTAGCAAGTGCGCAGGACCTCACTAGCTTAAATAAACTTGGTTGTTGGTTAGCAAAGTTTAGCAATGCCACTAGTACAGTTATATCAGATTTATTAATCAATGTAGACAGCATTAGACATGCTACTTTACAAAATTGAGCAGCAATTGATTTTTTGCTTTTAGTGCATGGACATGGGTGACGATTTTGACGGATTATGTTGTATGAACTTAAGTGACTATTTCAGCTCCTTCCGTGCACAACTACAACACATGCGGACACTCACTCCACACCTCATCAAGAATAACGGCTGGAATCCATTTGCTGGTTGGACATGAGGCTGGGATTGGCTAAAGAAAGGACTGGTATTGCTTTGTGCCTTAAGTGTTGGGGTTTTATGTATTATATGTTATATTCCCTGTTTAGTGTCATTAATATGATCTTTAATAGTTAGTATGTTGCATTATACTGTTGTTCATACAGCAGAATATCGACGTGCTCCAACCATGGACCGCATGGTGGCATGTGTCAGGGACCTGAGTCATGTGTGAGGCCCTACCACAGTTGGTCCGTGGTTGTGCTCATCAATGTGGCATGGGAAAATATAGTATAGTTTCACTGTTGGGAACTAAACCTTGGAAGGAACAACAGGAGATTAGGACAGGAACTGAACCTTGGAAAGAGAAACAATAGGTTGGGTTTACTGGTGGCAACTTGACTTTTGGAAGAGAAACAACAGAGCTGTTGTTGGCACTGAGTTGTATCACAAGCCATTGTGGTCTTGGTTCGCACGCTGGCCACGCGTAAGCCAATGTCACAACTGGAAAATGCCACTCCTGTGAGGATATAAGAGGTGGTTGTGGGTTGGACGGGTGAAGAGGACGAGACGCACACTGCTTTGATCCAGGGGACGCCCTGGAAGGTGCATTGCCTGCCTGTCCCTCCTGCCGAGTGCCATGCTCTGTGTCCTTCTCTGCTCAGCGGCTTTTCAGAAATCCAGGGGTCAGTATGTACTAATTGCTATCGTGAGTAATAGAATAAAGTCGCTTTGCTTCGTGTCTCGGTGTCTGTGATTTTGGGAATCCTCACGAACCTAGAACAATGACTAACAGGGAAGCTTACATATTCATTGGCCAAACTGAAAGTATAGCATGATATTTTCAGGAATATAAACCTTCAGGAAGCACTTCAGCCTTCAGAGCAGTTTTTTACAAGAATGAAAAATCATCCGAGGACACTAAATACTTAAAAGGCATCTCAGCAAAGTGAGTGTCTCTATCCCATGAATCTTGCTCTATCCATAAAATATTCACCTTTGGAAAAAGGCCCCAAAGATACAATGCGAAGTACATCAGCAAAGCACTAAGTGACTGAGATGAAGTACTGAAAAGCGCTGCAGCAACCCATTTCTGAGCATGATTAGGCAGGTGCTTGGTACACACAGGCATTTGATTATGGTACTACAGTCTAGTGTTTGTCTAATCTGAAATACAGTCTCTTGTATTTGAGATGTGAATATACTCATTAAGAAACTGATAGGGATCAGTTGTGCATTTGTCATTCAAAAAAAACAACATCTTTGTGAAGTCTTTCTTTGTGGAAGCAGTACAACACTGAGTGGTGTTGGGACACAATTGTTATTCAAACAATGAACAAAGGTTTATGATGCAAGATTTATTTTTTTTTTAAATATCCATTTTTATTCCACTTACCAGCTACTTTCACAGACTAGTAACATGATAATATCAAGTCCTGAAGCAGAGAAATAACATAATGTTTATAAAGTCTCCTTTGCCTACGGGTCTGGAATTAGAATTTTCCGATGTTAACTGAATGGTAGCAAATAGCCCGAATTGCTAATGGAAGCAATTTATAAACTAAGGATCATTATGAAGGCATCTTTATAAACAACCAAGAAGAAATACATCTCAGGGAATGGTTTTCTTAAGTGACACACACTTATCCTCACACAAATGTGCATATTAAACGTCTGCATTTATGTACAATATCTGCAACTGTGTAAGAAAATTTGGAACTTGGCAAGTATTTTTTTGTTTCCTGCTGTTTTCTGGCTGTAAGGTCTCATTCGTGATGTGTGCATGTGAAAGCGTGGGGATCTCAGAACCGTCCTGAAAAAGAAACCCCACACTTCTATGCAAAGTCCCACACTGAGATGTTACAGGTCAAGCTTACTGAATTTTTCTGTTGTTTTACCTCTCTATCACACATACTCTGAATGAACCTTGCCCTCTTGTGGAGAGTGAAAAATCTCTGCAGTATGACATTAACTGTTGCTGCCAGATTTCCCAGAGCCCTGTACCATAACTGTCACTCTCTGGTGCTAAGGCAGTGCTCCCAGACAGGGTGGCTTCCTGCAGCCAGCCTTGTCCAGCCAGCACTGACACAGCCACTCTGCTACCGCTGCACCCAGGAGCCGGCTGACTCAGTTTACTCTGACTTGCATTGGGTAGGCAGGATTCCCTGGGAAGGCACCTGTAGAGGATTATGAGCTCTTCTGCCGCTCTGTCAGGACTATTTTAGTTATACTTCCGAGGTAAAATAACTACTCTGCTATCTGTGGAGGATATCCTCTGCTGCACCCTGGTTCTGAAGCAGACACAAAACTGTAACAAAGTTTTCCACTACTTGATGAGTTGGCATCAGCAGAAGAGTTAGCAACACAGCGCTAAATATCACTGCCAGAATAGACTTTCAAAGCACCTATAGAATCAGTTAGGCGAGTAAAATTATTCCCATTCTATTGAGTAATATATAAATACCTATTTTTAATTAGATGCTGGACTTTCAGGCTGCTAGAAGGGACTCTGGTCTGAAGGTCAGTGTTGATCACTAGATGCTAAGGCTCCCAGTAGGCTGACTAGTGTGGCTATCAGAAAATTGCTTATTTAGTTAAATTACAGCATAATGATGAAGAGAATTCCACAAACCTGATAGCAATGCTTATAGGTAAAGACAACTAGAAGAGATCAGAATATAAATAAATCATAAAAAAAAAAATGAGAAAGAAGAAATCACTGCATGCCTGTACTGGTACTTGATTACAGAGTAATTTGCTCATAATTGCATGTTACATTTTCATAATATGGTTTCATGTTCAAAAAGGTTTACCCTTTCCCATAACACATTGCTCATTCTCATCCATTCAGTATCAGTCACCATCCCTTAAAAACAGTTGGCTGAGGGTGTGATAAAAACAGTCAGGCAGCTGGTGGCAGCGTGGCCAGAAGGATCTTAGATCAGCTTTGCTGCTTAAAACTGTAATACGGGATTACATCATTGTTCTTTGCACAAAATGTCACTTAGCAGCCTTGACCTGAAACAGATCCCTTCTTCACTTAATCATGACACAGCACTGGTGGCATAATCCTTAAATAAGACACAGATGCTTCAGGGAAACCGGTGTGCATGTGTCAGAGAGGAAAAGATTACTACAGTTTCTGGGCTGACTGTAGGGTAAACTCAGGATGCTACTAAGTGTGGCTAATGTAATAATCCACAAACAAAAGCACAAAGACAGGAAAAGCAGGTAGAACACCTAGGGAAATAAAGAGTCAGCATGCTGGGTCCCATGGAAATGGCATAAAATAGCCAGGGACATTGCAATAGCTGAACTTGTTGAAACAGTCCATTCTTCTGCCAGGACCCTCGTCAAGCACACAGTTTACAAAACTAGAGGGTATAAAGTCCTAAAAGGTGTGAGAGTGGCTAAGTAATGCCAGGTGAAAAAACAGTCTTCTGGTCAACACCTTCAAAAATGATAGTTTTATAACTTCGATGCCTCTAACTAGTTAGGTTTCTGCACTGCCTCCAGAGAAGCAGTTTCCTTCTTACATTAATTTTGTTTCCTTTTTAAGAAAAATAAAATATATATATCTGCTGAAACTTACAGGCAAGAAGTCAATAAGTTTGGGAGAATAGGGACATATGTAATTCAAACTTTACCCCACACGCTTGCATATATGAGACATGTGAAACAGTTGTCTGCTGTAGATTAACTTTTGAGGCTGTCTTTCCTTAAAAATAGGAGCTGCTTGAGAGGGTCTTGGTGAGGGTTGGGGAAACAATCAACAAACTAGAAAGCAAGACTTTTAAAGACTGAAGACTGATAAAGAAGTTGGCGCAGAAGATCACACTTAAAAAAAAAATTACAAAGGAGGAAGGGATGTGATAAAGATCTTTAAAAACTCAGCACAATCCTGAATAGAAAAGAGGGTGATTTGTTAAAGTCCATTATATATAAAATTTTATCAGGCAAGCCATACTGCTGCAGGAGAGGGTGACTCTACCAATACTGTCTAGGGAGTCTGTGGAAATTCCCCTGTGAGGGCAGGTTCAGGGCACGTTAGGTAACCCTGTGTCAGGGCATAGTCATTAATGATCACCTCACAGCATGGCACGGACCCTTCTGCATCAATTATTCTGGTATTATGAAGGAATCATTTACTGAGCTGATCAGGGGAAAAAAATTATCTCCCCTGTGTTGTATAAAAGAAAGTAAAAAATTCAAAAATACTCTTGCTGTTATACTTGGCAGTAGACAGTACCATGATGGTGTCCTTTCCAAACTTGAATAGTTGTACTGCTTAGGAGGAGATTCGGAGATTCAGATATACAAGGAAGTGCTTTAGATGCCTACAGCCCCATCTAGACAACAAATTTAGAAAATGTTCTCTTGCCTGAGCAGCCTGCAGTGTAAATGGGTTCTGTGTCATCTTTTCTCCTATGTTTTCATTACCAGTTTAAGAAATGGTAGTGTGGTCTTCTCTAAGCTCTTTGGTTTTACAGTTATTTATAGTCTTGGACACACAGTGACTGCAAATTGAGTGTTCAGTATTAGAACAAGTTGCATGGCCTTCTGGGAACATAGTGAACATATGCCAAGAACAGCCTCCAGCTGAGACAACCAGAGCTCAGCCAGAGGAAGGCTCCACTTTGTTTCACCTGGGGCACCTTGCTGCCCACAGACCATATTGTCCCCTCTGCACAGGCCTGGGGGAACAAGGCAGTGCGTAGGCGTTGTAGGAACAGTTGGCACCAAGAACAGGACATGATCTCTTTACTACAAATGTGGGAGGGATGCAGAAGAGAAGGTAGTTGTTATCTGTTCAACTTTACTCCTAAGTGGGAAAAAAAAATGGTGTTTCAAAAGCTTACTCAGAACTCAGCACTTGCAGGAAGAGAAAGAACTCAGCACTCTTTCGGGAAAAGATGTGCATGCTTGTGTACTCACACAAGCAACCCTGATCACCCACTGATCCAGCAGTTGAGAAAGCAGATCTGGTGCCCAGTGCAACACTCCATTTTAGTTGCTCCTGCATATGGTGGCAAAAATCTGAGTTATTTAGGCTTTTCTAAAGAGAGCACAACTGTAAGTCTGAAGCATGTTTTCTAGATGCCTTAACCAAATGCAGGTAGGAATCTCTTTTTCTCTTCGTAGACCTGATCCTCAGCACTGCCAGGTGATCAAATTTCCTTCATTATATTTTACTGCATCTGTCTTACATGTTCGCCCACTGGGTAACCTTTAAAATCTCACTTTATGAACTAGTAGGGCACAGGATATTTTTAACGCTGTATGTGCCTAATGTGTACAACCTGCCTAGTACCTAGTGTATATCTGGTGTATACATCTCAAAATTTGTTCTTGCACTTTGCAACAGCTGTCTTAGTACCAGTGCAACAAAAGCAGACAGAGTGCAGGACTGGTAATCCTGCATCTCCTATCGCACCTAGATGGCCCACCAGTGTCCACACCAGGGCAGTGACCAATTTTGGCCAGCACTGCAGAACACAGATTCACTGTGGCCCTTCTGCACGGGGGACCCGGGTTAGCCAAGATTTGGCTGCTCTTTGGCAATCCAGCGGTGACTTGGCTTTGCTCTCTTCTGCTCTGCTCGGGAACCTGCTGGCAAAGCAATATCTCTTCTGCTTCTCAGCTCTTGCAGGGGCTGAAGGACTCCCAGGGACTGCCCATCAAGGTCGAGATCTCTCCAGGCATCCGGCAAAAGCAACTGTGTCCGCACCTGTGAGGCTTTGCGAACCGCTGCCCCCGCTGCGGCCTGCCAGCTGCGGGTTGGTGCGGGCGCTGCTCTGCGGGCACAGCCGATGGGGTGCCCCGGCTGTATTCCTGGGAGGTGGAGGCGCCTCTTTCACTCCTGGCAAAGCTGCCCGTGAGAGCTCCCGCATCCCCGCGGGCTCCGCGCTGGCCCCGCAGCCGCACCGGCACCGCGGGAGCTCCGCCGGCCGAGGGAGTGCGGCAGAGCTGCTCCCTGCCGGCAGCACCGCGGCACGGCGGCAGCCAGCCGGGAAAAGGGGGCGGGATGGTTCTGGTCGTGGGGTTTTGTGGTGGGTTTTTTTCATGGGGGGGTGGGGTGGGGTGGCTTGGTGGTTTGTAGTTCTGTTTTTTATTTATTTTGTTCTGTTAGTTAGTTTATGTTCTGGATTTTTTATTTGTTCGTTCGTTTCCTTTTGTGGTTTGGTTGGTGGGTTTGTTTTGGGCAGTGAGGGTTGTGTCAATAGGGGCTGCTGTACCTTGCTGCTGGACAGGAATTCCCACTATGCTTACAAACCTGCCGCTAGCTCCGATTATGGCAGGATTTCATTTTGGGTGCTACTCAGCAAGATTCATTTTGAGTCACACCTATACATGCACTGTTCACATGACTCCTTCCAAGGTCACTGGGAGGGTCACATTCCTAAAAAATCCCATGTATCTCAGATGGATGGCCAGATACACTGGAATTGAAGCAAATATCTTATGCTTTAAAGCAACAGAGTTTTAAACTGATTGGTACTGTGGGTGCTTGAGACCAGACATCCCTTGGCATGGAGTATTCAGACATTGTTAGTCTTTGACCTTCTTTTTTTTTCCTCACTGACATTTAGAAATGCTTTGCCTTTATAGCAGCTAATTTATATTTGCTTGCATTGAAATAGACCCTAACAGAGTGTATCCATACATCACAAATTAATACATGTATATCTCTACAACCTGCAGCAATCCCATAACTGACTTTGAGCAGCACAGTGTATTGACTGCAGCTGCAGGTTTTCAATTTACTTCCAACTTTCCCCTTTCTTAACCCGGTCCTGTTGCCTGTCATGGCACCCCAAGTAGAAATGCATGTTCCTTGGCCTTTTACATGATCTAATCCGACTTTTTTTTGTGGCCTTTCGGTCTGTCATCAGGTCAAAAAAAAAAAAGGAGACAGATCTGAACCTCTGTTGCTTATCTGCTCAAATCCACATCCTTCCTTTGGATCTCCAGGTGGCCCCTGTGTGGGTGTCCCTGGCCCCGGCCCAGCAGTGCCCCTCAGCTGGCCATGCAGGAAGGGCCCCACTAGTACTGTTGCAGAAGGGTTCCCTGTGCAGTCTCATCTAATCTGTCCCTAACAATTCATCCCAGGCATCTTCCTCACAGACAGTCTGGGAGGGCATCCAGTATAATCCCTCTTGCCCAGCGTGTCTGGACAGCTCTTCCCCCTGTTGACCTTTAGATTTGGTAGTAAAATGGTAGAAAAAAACAAACCAGTCAAAGGGCTGCAACTTTTGTGTGCAAGATGCAATGGACAAGAACCCTGCCAGTGTCCCAGAAAACAGACTCTGTTGCTATAGTTTCATGCATTCAGTGGATCTCCTGCAACTGACTTCGCTGCTCGCTTTCCTCAAAAACTAGGAAAACTAGGAGAAGGCACTATCTTACAAAATAGGGGAAGGCACTAACTTAGACCTTCTACTTATTGCTTTCCAGTGTTTAATGAAAATATAAGACCTCTGAAGAACAAGGAACTGAATGCTTTATGTCATTAGAAATTCTGTTTAAAAAGGGTTCTGGCTGCACTGTACCCACAGCAGTTCACAAGAAGTGCTGTGACCATCAGCTGCATGGTTTAATGGCAATATCGTAAAGGAACTAAGTTCATGACTTAATGATATTAATTTTCATATCTGGAAGACTGCAGACTGCACAGTGCTTCTTCAGCTGAAGAAATCCTATTTCAAACTGAATCTGAGCTTTTAAGTAGAAGCAGAGTGATCATGCTAACCACCATGATCTCAGAGGTTAAAAGTCCAACCATGTGATATCACTGTGTTTAAAAATGGTCATGCAATGAAAAGAAAGCATGCAGGTGAGTAAGAAGAGAAACAGAAGAGATTTCTTTGCAACAAAAAGAAGCCTAAGACTATTTCTTTGCAGGAATCTAGGTTTTCTTCATAATACGCTATATATGTGCTTTCACATCTATTGTTATGATCTTCATCTTTCTGTGGGCATACACTTGCATCTCTCCAGCACAAAGCTAATTTGCAGTTGAACAAAATGTGTTGTTCTTGGCTTCTTTTGGGGTCTGTTCTGGAATTTATGAAGCTACGGAAGTACAGTGATGGGGTCTTGAAACTAATACAAGAAAGACGGGTTGAAATTACGTTCTCAAAGCTGGCTTTGTTCTGTTTGCTTGGCTTTATCTTTGACAGCCTTTTTGTGTGGAAGATATTCTGCAAAAGGAAATGATCAGTCAATGTTTTGTCAGTAGAGTACACTTTCTTAAACACAGGAGAGCTGAGCTTTCCTGGAGGGGATTAGCTATTTCAAAATGAGAAAAATTATTTGGTATTTTCCAGCTGAGGCTCAACACATGTTCTTCTTTCTTCTATTGAATCCAGCAATAGGTTTTAATAATTAAATGTCCAAAATTTAGCATAAAACTTAGATAATCTCAAGCTTGTTAGTGTTAACTGTGTCAAATGACAGCTACGCAAGGATCAAATCAGGGCTTGTTAATGAAGGTGTAGAACAGGGCTTTCCTTCCACTTCAACAAATAGTTTGGTACTTGCAATATTGTAGTCTTAGCACTTTGCTAAGATAGAAAGCCCTAGCTGTTAAACGAAGCAAACTAATATTAACTACCTGTTAAATATTTCTGCCACTATCTATATCAGCATATAAATTATTTTGCAAGCATTTAGACTAAACTTATTATATGAAGTGGAGGGGCAGAGAGATAAAAATGTTCCGGTAACTCAGTTACAGAAAAAAGAATTAAAAATTGTCAGGCTCTTGTAGGATGAGGTTACAACACTAATTTTTTTTGTTTTTTCCTTTTCCAATATCTTGACTTAACGCTGTTTTGCTCTGATTTTTTATTTGCTTCAGCAAACCTTGGAACAAAGTCCATTTCATAGCTTCAACCAATTTGGGGTTGAATATGTTTTGGCTTAGTCACACATGAAGTAAACACATGTGAATGAATCCTAAACTTGCTTTGGGCACTGGATAAATTCAGGCCATAAAACCAGATATGCCGGGTTAAAGAACATGGTTAAAATCCTGTCTGCACTAAAAAGAAGAAATAATTACGTCTGCATCAGACATCTACTTTGTTAGTTCAGGAACACAGAACCCATAGGTCATTTAGAGTTTTGTCTTTTTTAAAATAAAACTTAATATTGTTTTATAATTAGAAAAAGTTGTAGATTTGTTTTTTGGGGATTTTTTTTTTTTCTCAGTACCACTTGCTTTCCTTTTTGGTATCATTAACAAATGAGGGAAGCACAGGGAGAAAAAAAAGTTTTGTATCATTTTAAAAGGAAATAACCAAGTGTAAGAAGTTCAGATTTTGCTAAATCCACAAAGCAAGCACAAATGTCAACTAGTGATTAAAAAAATCTTTTTTGTATTGATAAAGAACATTCTTCTTAAATCAGAGTTCACCCTACAGACAACTTAAGAACTTCCAGCAGATTTCTCAATGTTGAAGCTGGCAGAGCCAAACCTAAATTTGTTATAGCAAACACATTGCAAATGTGAACCATATTGATGTCAACTTTGAAACACAGTATGATCATTCACTGAGTCATACTGGGGAGGTGCAAGCTTTTAACTTAATTTCCAACAAGTTGTTCTCTGCAGACCTACTTGTTGAACTCTGTTTCAACAGGCTGTGCATTGCTTAGCATAACAGCCATGGAAAATACAAATATGTTCTCTCTCCTTCTTTGCTTTTCAAAGCCTTTTGATTGTTGCTCTCCAGCATACATTTGCATTGTATGTGTCATATCAAAGGGAACAGAATGGCAGCCACTGAAGCAGTGGCTTTATCTTTGGGTTTGCATTTCAAAGCAGAAGAACCATTTCCCATATTTACTTCAAAGCAGCCACCCCTTGTGCCTTAACACTTCTTGTATGTTCTGTTGAGGACAGCCCGATGCTACCAGCAGCACTGGAAAATACATTAAAGCTTAGGTTGGTCCCATGTCAAAGAGCACTTTGTGCAAACTTAAATCTTTCACTTCTCCCTTGAGAAGTAAATGGGTATTTGTGATACTGCAGACTGTACAAAGCAAAGCACACACTCACTATACATGAAGCAGAACAAAGCAGGCTCAGCCTGTCTCCCAGGAAATACTTCCAACAGCTGTGTGAAACCACACAGACCATCTCTCCCAACTATTTTAGTTTCTACTTATCCATCAGTATGTTTTGAGTATGCATTCTTATTAACACCAGCATTTCTTCCTTGCTGCCCTACTGCATGTTCCAGGCTCACCAATACATGCAACTGACTTTATTAGGATGAACCTGGAGCTAGCTCTGGCAGCAGTGTCCTGGAGCAGAGGATCACACCAGAGCACCAGGGGGAGTTTTCCTAAACCAGCAAAACCTCAAAGTTAGCACTGACAGAGGGACTCTAGACCCTGGGCAGGGAGAGCTGAAGCTCTGAGGGACAGCAGCTATCCCCCTCATGGACAACAGCCCCCAGTGGAGCATGAATGAGCAGGATGGGCAGCCAGAGCATCTGCTCACTCTGCCTGAAAAAGCAGCTTCTGAGACCCAACAAAAAATGGTGGCAGGGCCCCAAAGAAAAGCCCACCAAAATAATGTGTGCTGTTGTACTGACTGGTCTCACTGAAAGCTAGAAAAAGTGTGCTGGAAGATAAACTCATGTTCAGTTACTCTTGAATGCATTTACACCACAAATCTGAATACTGTATGTTACTGCCCTTTGATTACAGCAGTAATGCACCAATATGGGTGCTGTGACTGCTGGGTGCTGGCTGGTGCATGGGGAACTGGATGAGGCTCAGAGATGGCCAGCCTGCTTCCGTGGACAAAACACAAACTGGATAAAGTAAAAAAAAAAAAAATAAAATAAAAAAATATATATCTATAAATGAGCAATAGTATTAAAGTATTGGAGAACAAATAGGATTTGCAAAGAGAAATCTTATTGGTACATCCTTTTCTCTCTAGTGTCTTGAAAATAGATTTTCCATCCTTTTTTATGATGTGACCGTAACAAAGTGCTCTGAAAGAAAATTAAAATAATACAAACCTGGTACTATACGTGATTTTTCTCTCATAACAACTCCTAGTCTTATCCTTCTTCATCCTCATTTTTCTGTCTCAATAGCTTTCTAAAATGGACTCTATCATCATTTTAAAAAAAGATAAACAAACAGTTTGAGTTACATTTACTTTGTGTAAGAGTTCGCCTGTTCCCCTGTGAGGCAGGAAGGTTTTAATAAAACCAGCATGAATGAATTCACACCTGCATAAACACCCTGAAGTATCAGAAGGTGCCTGATATATAGCACCTTCTAAATAAGGGAAGAAGTGACAAATTCAACTCGGGCCTGGAATGTCTGTGCAAAACCTGCTTCCTTTGCTAGTTATCTTCTGGGTAGTCTGTGAAGAAGGGTTCTTCCCCTTCTTCCCCACAGTAGATGCTGTGGGGGTCCACACCCTGAGTGGGTATCCTGTAGACATGGCCATGGAGTGTTCCTGCCAGGGCAGAGATACAGGAACTGGGCTTGAAAGGTGCCCCCTAACTTCATTCCCAACTCTAGATCCTTATAGTAAGTCCCAAGAAACAGTAGGGAGGAAGGTGACAAGTGTCTGTGTTGTCTACAGATTTGGTGAGGAAAAAAATGAGGAAAAGTAATCCTGTCAGCTCCACTGGAGCACGTCACATCATCACATCTTCTTCTGACTTAGTGTTTGCACATACAGGAGATGTACCATCAGCACCGGCACAGGTCCTTCTATCCTACAGTAAACAAGCCCTTCAGCCTGTACACTTTTGGGTGCATAGGAAATGACCATCCCCTGCTACCTCAATAATCTAAATACCTGGATGCAATGAGCACACTTAATCCAGCACTATGCAAAATCCTGAATAAACTGGTCCTAAGAACCATTCTCAGTATTATTTGAATGAGTCTCGGTGTCTTCTGACCTTCCTAAAAATTTCATGAGCAGTCAAGAAACTTTCTGGAATAAAGATACATGCACTAAAGCACAAATATAAATGCATATATCCAGATGTCTATAATATAGGTAGATTCAGTGAGGAATTAAATGAATCGTTTTCCCCAGCCAAGTAGTTAGTTCAAATTCCTGCAATTCTCTTCTGAAATGACTTCTCAATGAATTCTCAGTTTATAATCATCATTCATTGCTTACCTCAGTTTTGAAGGAGTATTTATGAGACTTTTTCTTAAAGGAAATTTTTTCCTTCCACCAGTTCAGTCATGGTGGTTTTGCGGCATACTATATAGCAAAGTAGGATGACTCACTTAAATTGCTTTACTAAAATTTCTACCCTTAGAAGCTATGCCACAGTTCTCTTTTTAAGAAAGGATAGATAGATATGAAGACAAGAGTTTTTTTGAGATGGACATCTTTTAAATCAACACAGAGTCTAAATATAATCTTTTTTTTTTTTTTCTAAGCTCAGGCAGAAATGAAGTCATTTGCACATCGTGCCATTTAGGAAGAAACTGGGAGAAACACACTGAACGTTCCCCTGTTTTAGCCCACCAGGTAACCGTGGTGGGCTGCACCACCCCCACCAATCTGAGCAACGGCCACTTCTGGACCACATGCCAAGTGGTTCTGCAGGGTGTCCATATTTAGCAGCACCAGTGGGAATTTCCTCTGCCTGCCTGGCTCCCTTCCCTGCTCAACCATCCCGGGAGAGCCACCAGATAGTTGGAGAAAGAAAATAGTTCTTTTTCATTTTCTCTGATTTTTTTAATTTTTTTTTTTTATCCCAATGTGAGTTTTCTGTCTACCCAGGGCACTTTCTCTCCACCTTCATCTGATAGGTTGTATCTCTTCAAGTATAAAAGTATAGCTCTGTATTTTTTTTAATTCCTTCCCATATCATTACAGTGAACAGAGGAGGAGAGGATACTGCTGCTGTAGTTGTTTTCAGGTCTGAGAAGAGAGTAGCAGGAAATCCAATAACTGCACCAAAGCTGAGCTGATATGGGCATGATAGAGAGAAAGAGAGGCAGAATTTAAAACAGTGACAGCAGAAAATTAATTTCGAGAAAAGCAATTTTTTAGACTGCTTGAGCCCCCCACTTTTCCATTGCTAATGTCTTATGGGAGACAGCAGGCAGAAGGAATAAAAGGGTTAAGAACAAGGACTAAGCCTGTCAAACCAGGCAGGCTAGCTAGAACAAATGGATCCTTTCAGCCTAAGTTGAATTTGCTCAGTGCAATGTTTATAGTTGGGCAATAAATAAACAAAAAGCCTTACAATTTTGCCAAGGAGCTAGAAATATCCTTCAGGCCAAGTCAAAGCCTCTTCTTTCTAATTTGAGACTCCAGTGCAAACTGAAATTCCCTCTCACACAGATGCACCGTTTTTTTTTCTGAATCTCAAAATAAGCTTTCAGGAACTTGGTACTGAATAGGAGCTGAGCCAAAGACCATCTCAGCCTTCCCCTGATGGCAAGCACCCCAGAAAGCAGGAGACAGCTCTGCATTCATGTGCTGATGGGGCACTCAGAATATTCTTCAGCACAAGCCTTTTTCGAGAACTTCCTCAGCCACCCTTCTGTCTCTATAGTGGCAGTTTTACTATGCCTCAAGCAATAAACAAACCTGTCATTTATACCTTCGAATTACACACTTGAGGTTGGCAGTCAAATCAAAAAGTTGCTCGTGACTCTCTGTTAAGGAGCACGGAGGCACTCATCTGCCAGCCTGATAGAGAGGCACAAGAAGTATGCTGCCTACCAGGGCCTAAGATCTGTGATGCTGCCAAGAGGGTACCCCAACCTGTCAAGACCATGGGCTACTACCCACTACTACTGTTTCATGTGGGTACAAATGGTGTTGCAGGCCAAGAAATGGCTAGGATCAAGGAAGATTACAAAGCCCCAGTGAGGCAGGTGAAAAATATCAGTGCCCTAGTCATCTTCTCATCTATACTACATCTATATACATCTATACTAGAGAAATGGGGACAGCCAGAAGTAGACACATAGTGCATTGACTGCTTTAACTGCACTAGCACAGCTCACAGGACATTGCCCGTGAATACAGCCTCCACTGCAGCTCACACAGAGGCTGGAACTTCAAAACATCCTGCAAACAGCAGCATTGACAAATGCAAACACTGAATTTTTCAAAGGTATGCCGATTTAAGCACTGGTACTAATTTTCAGAACTGCAGTGTAAGGCAGGTCCATCCAACCCAACGTTTCTTGGCAGAGCTGCTCAGGTTGGAGAGCCAAGTACCATCTGCTTCCTCTGTCAGGGAATGTGTAGGTCCCCCTGAAAATGCCCAAGAGCCAAGTTCCTTCTGGATGCACATTTTCTTTCCCCGACTGGGGAGGGAGGCTCAGGCAGTCAAGTTCCTAACATCAGCATCTTAAGTAGAAGCCTGGTACTTAGTCCAAACTAGACTCCTTAGTCCTCCTAAAATCAGAGGTACTGGTGTATGGGCAAACACAAGAAACAAAAGCAGTGCTTTCTCCCCTCAAGTAAGCTATTGTCATGTATTGCAGAAAACATTATTTCAACAAGGGTATTTCAGATGTAATAATGTGAATTACTAAGATACTGTATTTTCAGCTTTTATTAAAAAAAAACAAGACATCACTTTTACATTTCAGAATATGTTTTAAACAAGGCCCTTCTGTTAAAGCTTTAGATTATCTAAAACGTGTTTACACGATTCACACCTGCATGAAGCTTTGCAAGTCACACCATAGTCACCAAACAGCTATATTGCACAAAGATCCACACATTATCACACTATTTTTAGCTTAGTCTACATTGTAAAGTGCTGTTTCATAGGGATAAACTTGAAAAAATAATTATCTGGATAGGCAAGTACTGCTGAACTGCATTTTTGAAAGTTGACGCTTCCATGGTAGTGGAAAAAATATCACAGCATGTTGTCAGTGCCTCTTGACAGTGTGTTTTTTTATTTAATAAGCTGAAGTAAGCACCGAAGAGTACTGTCTGGAATGCATACTAAGTATTCAAGTAACACCAAAAGCCAAACCAATTTTTAAACTCAGAATGAGATAAATTCAAACAGATATATCAAAAGGTAGATAAAGGTTTAAAGCAGCGTCAGTTTCTGTCCCATAGAGTAAGTAATTGCATAGCAGAACACATCCTAAATGAATTTAAAACTATAGTAGGAAAAAAAAAACTTAAAATTTTAATTTCTTACTTCTGTATTCTCAACCAGTAATCCCCTTTTTTAAATCAATGAGTCTGAGGCACTGTCTTCATATCTAAGATAGAGTGTTCCATTTATGAATATTTCCATAAAGTAGCAAAAGGCCTGGTGATATCGATCCAGATGCTTATAAAGAATCTAAATGTGGAACTGCAGAGTGCTAACCACAACATAAACCCTCAAATTTAGACCAATTTCTGAAACAGAGGAATCAAAAGTGAAACATTTCTCTAAGGAAGGAGATTTGGTCTGGAAACAAGAAATCAGAAAGTTCAACCCTATGATATAGCTTTAAGCCAATGTTACATTTGGTAGATGAACCAACAAATGCCAATTATACAATAGGAGAAGTCACAGCTACTGAAGTGAGAATCCCTTCTCCGGGGTCTACTTGACTGCTGCACTCAAGTGTCACCTACTCAACAGAGTGTATCAGTATGTAAGAGTTTTCAGTGTTTGACTCGTGGTTTAATAAATATTGAAGGGTAAAAAAAGTGGGAGGAAGGAAAAGTTTTAAAAGTAGATAGACTTGCTGTGTCTCATTACAACTTTAATTTAATCCAAGACCTGGAAACAAACAAACAAACGGTCATGTTTGTGTTACCTATGAAGCTACTCAGGAACATCCAGGTCTAGAAGTGATTGACGAGCTGCAGAAGGCCCTCAGAACTTTGTGACTAGGTAAACAAGCATTATCAACATTAACAAATGCAAAACAACACACCGGGTGGGGAAATCCCTATGTGCAAAGCTTGTTTACAACTAACCATCAGGACTGCATGGAAAACAAGGGAGAAGCTTCATCAACATCAGCTTAGTATCAACGAAAAAAGGCAAATACAATTTTAGGGCTATGGAAAGAAGGAAAACTCAAAATGTTTTCATCCCTCACAGCAACAGTATCTTATGGAGGGCTTCTTCAGTCAGCCTCAGAAGACGAGAAGAGGGCAATGGCTTCAATCCAGCAAGAGGAAAGATGAAGGAGAAGGAATGACAGAAATGAAAGGCTATGATGATAATCACCTATCACAAAAGAAATTACCTAAAGGATAACTAGTGGGGGACAACTTGCCTTTTCTCCTGCAGGAGAAAATTCCAGAAGATATCCTCTGCTTCACATCTGCTGCCTGGGACAGGAAAGTGTTTCTCACACAACCCCACACTGAAGCTGGGGAGTGCACTTCCACACAGACTTACCAAGATAGAAATACTTGCAGATGGACCCAGACAAGAAGTTGCCCTTGCTGGGCCTTTCTAGCCCCAAGTGGGCTGTTATGCTCACCTTGGAGCAGATAACATTTCTGCCAAGTTTTTCTGACAGTGGCCACCAGTTAGAGGCTTAGGAGAGAGAACACTGGAAGGGGTGGATCTGTACAGATCAGATTAGTACAACAGTTCAGACAGTAAAGCCTACAAAAGTTTTGCATTATGGCCTACATTCATTTAACTGTATTGTGATTTTCAGGTCTCATTTCACAGCTCTATACACAGCTCTCATTTCACAGCTGTATACATGTACTTAGTAAGCATACTTCACACACATTCATCAAGATGAAACACTATCCCCAAATTACAAAGCATATCCCCAAATTACAAAGCATATCCCCAAATTAGAAAGCACCAAGTATTTATCAGAAACATCCTTCACTTTAGATCCTTACTTTTCCACAAGTTGACAGTGCAAGCAACCTATTCTTTTATATATAGGTTTCTATAAATAGAGGCAGTTCACCTCCATGTCTCGTAAGATCATGTAACAGATTCACCTGGAAGATAAGTCAAAACTTATGGAAGACAAGAAAGTAATCAGGGACAGCCAACATGAGTTCACATGCCTGATTCACCTGGTGGTCTTCTGTGACCATGTGACTGCATCAGTGGATAAGGGAAGAGTGACAGAAATCATATACCTGGACTTCTCTAAGGCTTTGATAGGATCCCCCATAACATTCTTACCTCTAAACTTGAAAGATATGGGTTTGATTGGATGGACTGTTCAGTGGATAAGTAATTGGTTGGATAGCCACATCCAAAGAGTCACAGTCAATAGCTCGATGCCCAAGTGGAAACCAGTAATGAGTAGTGTCCCTCAAGGGTCTGCACTGGCACCAGTGTTCATGTGGATCTCATGAGGTTCCCCAAGACCAAGCACAAGGTCCTGCACCTGGATCCAGGTAATCCCCAGTATCAACACAGACTAGGGGATGGAGAGCAGCCCTACAGAAAGGTCTTGAGCATCCTGGTGGATGAAAATTTGGCCATGAACCAGCAATGTGTGCTTGGAGCACATAAAGTATCCTGGGCTACTGGGTGGCCATCAGGGTGATTCTCCCACTCTGTTCTACCAAGATCCCACCTGGAGTACTGCATTCAGCTCTAGGGCTCCCAGTACAGAGGAGAGACACAAAAATTGTCAGAGGGCTAGAACACCTCTCCTGTGAAGACAGGTTGAGAGAGCTAGAGTTGTTCAGCTGGGAGAAGAGAAGGCTCTGGAGAGACTTTATTACAGCCTTTCAATGTACAAAAAGGGCTTAAAAGAAAGATGGAGGAAGGGGGAGAGAGAGAGAGTTTTTACCAAGGCCTGTAGAGACAGGACGAGGGACAATGCTTTTAAACTAAAAGAGCTTAGATTTAGATTGGATATAAGGAAGAAATTTCTAACAATAAGGGTGCTAAGACACTGGAGAAGGTTTCCCAGAGAAGCTGTGGTTTCCCATCTGTCATAGTTTGAAATTGGCCCCCCCTGAGAGTTCAGGGGCTCAGAGGTGATTGGGTGCCAGGGCAGTGTTCCCTGGAGAGTAAATCACCATTCATGTTGTTCGCTTCTGCTGAAAAATCATATATCACAGCACCAGAAGCTGCTGGCAGTGTTTCTGTTGGTGTCTGCTGCATGTGGGTGGAGAAGGCCAGGGGGTGGCTGGGCTCCTTCTTTCCCCCTCCCGGGGGGAGGGGGAGGCCTGCAGCCCCCAGCTCTGCCTAGGCCAGAGTTAGAGGCAGCATTTGGAGTGAGTGTTTGTGAGGGACGCGACTCACAGCACCTGAGGTAAGAGGAGAGAGGCAGGCTTTGGAGCCAAGCCCTCTCCCCTCTCCTTTCTGCAGTTAAGCTGTGGAGGGGGGCTTTTTTTTCTTTCCCTTTGCTGTAAAGTGGAGGAGAGGCTCAGCATTGAAGCTGAGCCAAGAGATGGGCCAGAGAAGGAGGCTCGGCGCTCGGGAGAAGAATCCCAGGTGAAATTGGAGATGGGCCAAGAGCTCGGTAGTTGCCCCGCCAAAGCTGACCGGGGGCAGCTGAGAACTGACTCGGAGGACGCTTGATAAGCTGAACTACACTGCAGCAGCCTACAGACCCGAGGTATGAGACTGAGAAAGAGAGATCACGCAGCAGACCGAGGAGAAAAGACTCAAAGCTATCTTCTTGGACTCTGTGAGGAGGAAAAACTTCCACAAACAGCTAGAGCTTGGTGAGGGGGGAGCGTTGGGGTTCCCCGAACACTCCCACAAGGGAGAGACTGGTTACTTAGCAGCCTGAAAAGGCTTCTCCTGGACTAAAGTTAAAGAGAGGGGCTTAAAAGGACTGATAGAAATGTAATATATATATATAGTTGGCGTTAGTTTGTATAGTATTTATTTGTGTAAAATTAATGTATATACTTCCCCCTTCCCCTATAGAAGCCTCTGGCCTGAAAGTTTCTCTCCGGTGTTGGGATAAATTGTGGGAAGGGGTGGGGGGAAGCCTGGAAATTGGATTTTGGATTTCTAACGTGGCTCAAACTGCCATCCCTGGAAGTGTTCAAGGTCAGGTTGGACATAGCTTTGAGCAACCTGGTTGAGTGGAAGGTGTCCCTGCCATGACATGAGCACTGGAACTAGACAGTCTTTAAAGGTCCCTTCCAAACCAAGCTATTCTGTGTTTCTATGATTCTAGGAAAAACTACTGTGTGATAAAGTTTTTAACATTACAGGAACTGAAAGTTGAAGGGAGACATCCTTTAAGGCAGAAATTAGGTCTCAAAACTTAATCAGTGCACTTTTAACATTCTTACTAAGAAAAACCCAAGCTGCTACTAGATAAAAAAAATTAACCTATAAGAGTGAGTATTAAAAGAAATACCTGATTTTTTTTTCAAGTTCACATATGATTACTCATGTCAATAACCCCCTTGGTTTTGCTTAAATACCAGGTACTATTATTCACAAATGCAAATACTTCTGATTTTTTACTCCAAATTCTGACTTTTAAGGTTAAATTGCACTTTATTTTAAATAGCTTATAGTAAAAGCATGGAAGAGTAAAGAAACTTACCATTATGCCACCAACTATATGACACCATGTGTCAGAACTTGAGTTTCAGCTTACAATCACATTAAAGGTATACAACATGCAATCATATTCAAGTTTACCCTCCTCTTTCCAAGTATAACTTAAATGTTCAACAGCATTCCTGATTTCTCATTTCTTCCTGTTTTATATTGCATTTTTTTAGAATGCTATTTTGTGCTGAAAGGCCCAACTGGTGCTCAGGGGTTAACAGGAAAACATTTGACCCCTCAGAGGCATTCAGGTAGATTTCTTAAAAGAAGAATAGCAATCACTCACTGTCAGCTTTGACTTCATTAAATACAAAACTGACTATGTAAGGATTTAAGTTAAATAAAAGGCAGATTTCTACCCCTGAAGAGTAAGTTTTGGTTGCTAGTCCTGAAGAGCAAATTTTGGTTGCTAGTCAAACTTCTTCCCTGCTTCCCCCAGGAAAAAAATCTGTGGAGGACAGCATTGCACAGATCACAAGAAAGGCAGGAGAATTCCTTTAGTGCGGAAAGTGCCTGGACTGTTTATCTCAAAAAAACATGGGCCAGAGGCTTGTGAGCAACACGTAGGTAGAATATAATTAATCAGGACTGAAAACTAAGGTAGAATTCTTCTGCTTTCATTTTCCATCTCAGAACAGCAATGGGAAGAGATCACCGCACTAGATGTCGTCATTGTACTCCCTGTACTTTGCTGTGGCAGCTTCCTCAAGATGAACTGCAGCACCACCCATTAAAGCAAATGCTGGGTACATTATGCCAGAGCAATCCACCTCACACTCATAAAGGCATTTCATACGGCCTGCATCATAAAACCCTACCCTGCCTCTGTCACAGTCAAGGCAAATGCCCAAGCATGACGGCAGGGGAAGGATTCTGCTTGCTGGATCCTTGAGAGCAGCAGGTGTAGTGGGGATAAAGAACTTCTTCATGCCTAAAGTGACCAGTGTGCAAGGCTGTGATGAGTCAAAGAAGGCATCTTCACTCCCACTGTCATGACCACTGTCTTGCTCGTATCTGGAACAGAAAAACAACCATGTGCATTTGTCAAATTCTGAAGCGATGTGAACTGGAGAAAACATGTTTGTAAGAAAGGAAACACCACACGATCACCCACAAAAACCTCAAAGAATATCAGAGAATCATAGAATACCCTGAGTTTGAAGGGACCCACAAGGATCATCAAAGTCTGACTCCTGGCCCTGCCCAGGACAACCCCAATAATCAAATCACGTGTCTGAGAGCATTGTCCAAACACTTCCTGAACTCTGTCAGGCTTGGTGCTGTGACCACTTCCCTGGGGAGCCTGTTCCAGTGCCTGACCACCCTCTGGGTGAAAAACCTTATCCTAATATCCAGCCTAAACCTCCCAACACAGCATTATGCCGTTCCCTTGGGTGCTGTCACTGGTCACCAGGAAGAAAACATTTGTACCTGTCCCTCCGCTTCCCCTCAGTTTCCTGTTCCCCAGGCTGAACAAGCCAAATGACCTCAGACGCTCCTCATACAGCTTCACTTCTAGACTCTTCAACATCATCATAGCCCTCCTTTGGATGCTAACAGCTTAATGTCTTTTTTGTATTATGGTGCCCAAAACTGCACACAGGACTCGAGGTGACACCACAGCAGGGCAGAGCAGAGAGGGACAATCCTGTCCCTTAACCAGCTGGCAATGCTTTGCCTGATGCCCCCCACGACACGGATGGCCCTCCTGGTTGCCAGGGCACTGCTGACTCATATTCAACTTGTTGTTGATCAGGACTCCCAGGTCCCTTTCCATGGCACTGCTTTCCAGCATCTCATTCCCCAGTCTGTCCGTGTATCCAGGGTTCCCCCATCCCAGGCTTAGAATTCAGCACATCTTTCTTAACCTTCATAGGGTTGGTGATTGTCCAGTCCTCTAATTCGTTGAGATCTCTCTGCAGGGCCTTTAAGGAGTAAACATCTTCTCCCAATTTAGTATCAGCAGCAAATTTACTTAATGTACCTTTGAGTCCTGCATCCATTTGAGAAGATATTGAAGAGAACTGGGCCGATGAGAGAGCCCTGTGGAATCTCACTGGTAACCAGTCACCAGCCTGATGCTACCCCATTCACTAAAACTCTTTGTGCCCAATCCATGAGCCAGTTGCTCACCCAACATACAATTTATTTATGCAGCAGTGCACTGGGTGTTTCATCCAGAAGGATCCTGGGAGAAGCAGTATCAAAAGCTTTACTGAAACACAAAGAAATTACAAGTGGCTTCCCTTGGTCAGCTAGGTGGATTACCTTTGTCATGAAAGGAAAGTAAGTTTTTCAAGAAGGACTTCCCCCTGTGAACCTGTGCTGGCAGTGACTGATGACTGCACTGTCCTTCAGGTTTTGTTCAATAATTCCCAGAAAAATCCTCTCCATAATTTTACCAGTCACTGAAGCAAGACTGACAGGCCTGTGGCTACCAGATTCATCCTTCCTGCCCTTCTCAAAAACCAGAACATTTAACAGCTTCCAGTTGACTGAGACCTCTAAAGACCACTGAAATACTAGCGAGATCTCACAATGACACCAACCAACTCAGTACCCTAAAGGTGAATCCCCTCAAGCCTCACAGACTTATAGAGATTCAGGTGGAACAGAAAATCCTGCACAAGTTTGGGGTTGGTTGGGAGTTGATCATTCTCACAGTCATAGTCCTCAAGCTCTGGGACCCCTAGAGCCCATCACCCTGGTGTTGAAAACTGAGGTGAATAAAGCACTAAAGACCTCTGCCTTATCTATGCTCCTGTTAGTGAAGTGACCATCCCCATCTTGTAATGGGCCAATGTTATTTCTGACTGCCTTTGGGTATTAAATTTTTTAAAAAAAACCCTCATTTTATTGTCCCCCACAATATTGGCCAGCTTCAATTCCAATTGGACTTTGGCCATGTGAATTTTCTCCCTACAGTAGCAAGTGGCAACTCTGTATTTCTCCCATGATGCCCAACCTTGCTTTCATTGGTCTTACTTTCTTTTTTTGCCTTAAGTCTAGAAGATCTCTGCTCAGCCAAGTCAGCCTTCTGCCTTGCCTGCTTGACTTCTGAAATTTTGGAATTGCCTGGTCCTGTGCCCTTAGCAGGTGGTGCTTAAAAAATGATCAGCATCTTCAATAGCATTTTCCCAGGGGACCTTACTCACTAGTTCCCTGAGCAGCCTGAAGTCTGTTCTCTTCCTGTCCAGAGTTGAAGCTTTGCTGGCACTTTTCCAGCAAAAGCTCAATTACTTTGTGGTTGCTGTGGCCAAGACAGCCACCAATCACCAATTCATTCATGAGACTCTCACTGCTAAAAAAGAACAAATCAAGGAGGGCACCTTTCTTAGTCAGCTCCCTTAGTACCTGTACCGTAAGGTTATCATCCATGTGTTTTAGGAGTCTTCTGGACCTGTTTGTGCCAGCTGTGTGATGCTCCCTATTAACATCTGGTAAGGTGAAGTCCCTCATAAGGACAAGCGCAGTTGATGGAGAGATGTCCCCTGGTTCCTTAAAGAATAATTCATCAGTGTCATCATCTTTGCTGGGTGGCCTGTAGTAGACTCCCAGGATGACATCTACTTTGTCCCTTAATCCTTACCCAGAGGTTCTCAACTGTGCCATCACCAACTGCAAGCTCCATACATTCCAGCCCCTCCATTACACACAACACCACCCCACTGCCTCGCCTGCCCTGCCTGTCCCTCCTGAAGAGCCTGCAACCATCCAAGGTGGCACACCAGTCACAGGACTCCTCCCACCAGGCCTTGCTTACACCAGTGATACACACCTAAGCCAGGAAAGAAGACACATTTAGTAGGTGGAGAACACTCACTTGGGCCACTTCAAATAATAAACTCTAATAAGGACAAGACCACAAAAGGCTTTACTAAGGAGCGGATGTGTCTAAACGTAGTTTTGCTGGGCAATCATTAATGAACCTACAGGTATAGTAAATTAGCTAACTTGAGAAGTAATTTAGCAGAAATGACTAATTCTTACAGATAAGATGATGTCCAGTGAGTTTTCCATACTGCTGCTATATTACAGTATCTTTAAAATTCACAACAAAAGATAGTGGCTTAGTGGTTTAATTTTTGGGGCTTTTTTTTAAGTGCTCTGTCTGAAGGCTTTTCTGGACCACTTCCCATATGGTTACTGGATAAGGTCCTAGCCATATCTGCTCAGTCTACATGTTTTTCCCCTGACCTCTGTCCAATAAAGACATACCAGAAAAGCACACATTTTTCAGTGCAGGCAATCCCTACCTAGGGATTCCAGGGGTTTCAGTTTCGGGGGCTTTGAGCAGCAGTTGGATATGCGTTGGCTAAAGTTTTGCAGATATATGTGTCGATAAGGAAAAAGAAATCAAGAAATTTGGATCTAATTTTTCACTTTGCAAAAATGCTCCGACTTTAATCAGCTCAAGATCGAGTTGACACACTTCCAGTGTGCTACACAGGTGGAAGCCAATATATTTGTTAAATTTCTGAAAAAGAGTCCCCAGGAGATAGCCTCCCAGCCTGCAGTTCCTACACACATCCAGGCTTGCTACAACTGTAATTAAGAGATGGATATCTTTTTATTAGTTTGCCCACTGTACTTTGGCTTGTGCTTAGTACTGTAGCACTCCAGTACTGTATGTAAGCATACAGCCTGGGATAAGCCAGTGACTGTGAAGCAAGCTACTGGAAAAATATGCAAATATGCACAGTGAACATTGTACCTCTGAATGGCTGCCAAATCCAGTAAAGGGGATTCCCTAAGGGAATTAAGGCAGAGTCTTACCACTGATAATTAAGCATTGCTTCGAACTTACAACTTTCGCTTTTTTTTTAACCTTCTTGCTTTAACTGACATGCCTTTACATCTACAGGAATCTGACTTCTTTCCTAAAAAGAAACAAAATAGGACTCTGGATATCAGAACATCTTCCTGTTAACAGTAGGGATGAACAGGACAACCTGCTTATACCACATTCTTCAAACCACTTTTCACTGGTTAGGCTCACCTTGCATACTGAGACCAGACTTGCCCTTAATTTACTTTTTAAACAGCCATCTCCTTATATAGAGTATACATTAAGCAGAGTCTGCAATTTACCTTGGACTGGTCACATCAGGGGTACTGTGGAACAATTTCTGTATCTTGTTGCTAGGAACAACTCCCACTTTTACCAGGTATGAATAGGCTTCCACACGAAAGGCCCAGAAGTGCTTCCCTTTGGCAATCCCAGTGTCACCAATGATGTAATCCAGGGTTGTGTAACATCCAACCTGCAGGCGCTCAGATCCCAGCAGTAAAGGAAATCCAGCCCTACTTTCCACAGAAGTTCTTCTTGGGTTCAGCTGGAGATGTTCATTGTTGTACCCACACTTGTCATCAAAAAGAAAACTGAAAACTGAAAAACAGTATCCCAAAAAAATTCTGCTTAGTTAACTATTTGGCCTTCTGTGCTTATAAACTACATTATAAGTCACACTGGCATTAGAATTTCTCACTTTTAAACGCTACCAGGAATGTCATGCAAGCAACCAGTCTCTGTATGTTACCTACTTAACTTTTAATAGTGCTTCTAAACATTTATGCAACTGGTAACCATGTAGTGGACATCTGGGAGCTACTGGAAAGTACTTACAGCTCTTAACACTGACAGACATAGAATCACCACATAAGAAAACCCAATACCTGGAGCTGGAGGTGTACGCAAAATAACTTCTCGGCTCCAAGGGCTACAGATGGACCCTTTATATCCTCGAACTCTAAAGGCATAGCTGCTGTCATCATCTAGATCAGACACTACTTTGCTCTTGCCACAAACTTCAGTCTTCTGCCATGTCACATTCTCCTCTTCTCTATTAAGCTTATGATACTCAAGAACATAGATGTCAGCTGAGTCTGTCTTCCCAGGGCATTCCCAACTGATCAGAGCTTGGTTGTACATTCTGCTCTGCTCCTCATTGATTTCTGGTATTTCTAGACCTGAAATAAATGAGAAAAAAAACCTCAAATTTAGATATACTTTGTTTTAGAATTAACCATCCAACCCATTTGTTGAGTGGCTATAGCCCTGTGTAAGGAGTGAATCTGACTCACTCAGTTAAAGAGAGCAGATGAGGGTGGTTTTCTGTTCATGCACTTAAGTAAATCTCTTAATTTTTGTTTCTACTTTGAAAAGCTCAAGCCTTTATTTCTGGCAGCCAAAAAATAAATGTATTAAAACCTAGTATTTTCTGCCATGCAATAAGAAGCTTCTAGGAAGACCGAGTATGATGTAACTACAATATTTTGGAAGCAAGTGTAAACTGGTACTGAATCTAGTGGCATCTTAGCTTTCTTATGAAAGCTGAAGATAACACTGCTGCCAGGTAATGTTTTCAGGATTACAGACACAGAAGGGACAATGCAAGTCACATCACAAGACTGAGCTCTGCAACTGCTGCCCTGTGTAAGTTTTGCCTTTCCCCAGAGAAGCCCTTAAAGCCATAAATTGAGAAAGATTTGATGCCCTCAGAATTTACCATTGGAATGGAAGGACAAGTCACCAAGGATGTCTTCTTGCTTAGCAATGTCCACCACAAAGTCTTCAAAAGTAGTTTCAGCTGCTGGCCTAAAGGTCTTCAGAGATTCAGTAGCTTTTTGGATTCTGAAAACAGAAGCAGCAGAATAGCAGAAGAGAGAAAAGGGAATTCAAGTAGGCATTCCTTAAAGTAAAAATGCTAGTTTGTGCTTAAAAAAAGTTCCACTTTCATGTACTTACTGATGTCTCCCAGAAATTTTTGTCTCTCTAGACAGAATTCAAATGCAAAATTTAAAGGCCTTTTGTACATCAGCGTAAACATAATGCACAGGTAATTGTTCAGGTGGGAAAGCATTTAAACAGTTTGGAGCATTATGTTCAAAGAACAACATAGATGTGAAGGGCTAGTAGAGAACATAAATATCAAAGAGCTTAAAGCCAGAAGAAACCTGCTAGATTAACTTGCAAGTACCTGATACAATCTCTGAGCAAAGGAATTTGTCAGGGAGCCGAACAGACTACCCTTCCACTGCAATCCCACCAAACAGGGCTAGGCACTGTTTGCAGGACAGAGTTCTTACTCTCCTGTGTGTTGTTTCCTAATGCACACTCTACTGTAGCAATTTTGACTGAACAGTACCAGGACCATTTCCTGAGCCTCTGAAGTGTAAGGTACTGTGTTCAGTACTTTGCTAGCAGGTGCCAAAAGAACACAACAACATGGAAGCCCTGGAACAGTACCTGTATCTCAAACACAATATATTTTAAGGTACCTGACATGAAGTTGTTTTGCTGTTTGAACAAAACAAGAGGGATCAGTTTCTTTAAGCACTTCTTGAGCATATCCTACAAGGCCATTATTTTCCAGGAGCCCTTGATATTCTTCCACCTGCGTTTGCAATTTTTCCAGCCTTATATTCTTAGAAGTTTCAATTGCCCTAAGAGCTGCAGATTTCTTCTCTTCCAGAACATGATATAATTTCTCAAAGCTCTGAGATGCTTCTTGTTTAGCTCTTTCACTGTTGCACTAGGAGCAAACAAAAGACATTTTAGACAGATTCCACAGCACTGTGGCTCTGTACAGAAACATACTTAAGTTTGTTCAAGATATCATAGTGATCTAATCATCCATTTCACAGACAACACTAATGAGCTTTGTTATGCTCTTTAGCACTGAAAATGAGATCAGCACTGCACCCAAGCTAGTCAGCATTTACTGTCTTAACACAGAGAATGAAGAGCAGGAAGGTATTCCTCTGATTATGTCTTGAGTTCTACATTACATTTGTCAAAATAGCTCATGAAAAAGCACTTAAAAACAGGTCAGTCTCTGAAATCCTCATGCACAAGAGCTATGTGCTCTTCCACGTTCCCCAATAACTCTGAACCGAGGATCCAGCTGAGTTTCTCATGTATACCCTCTGAACTGTAATGTCCTTTCCGACTACTGCCCTCAATAAAAGGAACTGCAAAGCACAGAGGCAATCTGTGATCAAGACACACAGGAACTCCTCCAACTTCTCTTTTGCGTTTTTCAGCTTGTGTGTGAGGTTCCAGCTGTGACTCTTCTGCAGGGAGATTTTGCCCTTAATTCTGACCTCCTCAAGGTAAACAGGCAGTCTTAATGGTGCAGCACCTTTAATACACAAATGCCGTAAGTCCAACGCACCTGCCTTTGGTTAAGGTATCAATTAAGCTTTGTTTTATTTACATTTACAGAGGCACGCAAAAATTACCTTTCCTCTGTATGCTTCCCTATTTCTCACATTGACAGGGTTAGGTCTCACCTCACTGTTAACACAATTTGTTCAGAAACTGCTTTACTACTTAACTGAAAAAACCCAAAGTTTGCAACACTTCACTGAAAACAGTTTTGAGTCCTTGCTGTGTCTCTAAGGGGCATCTCCAGACAACCTGCAAGCCACTCTTACCTCTGTTTCTTTCAGCAGCAGATCCAGCTGTGTGATGTGAGCTTTCACCTGGCTTTCCTTACTGATGAGGTACTCGATATCTTTTGAAAGCTTCTCCTGTTGAAATAAAACAGTAAGATGGCAGAATAAGGGTATCCACCACAAAGTGACAACCAGCACAGGCAGGTCATCAAGCTAGTGCTCAGTTTACATAGTCACAAGGACAACAGCCTACAACCAGTTATGAGCAACAACCCTGTGGAGAATTGCTTGGTGACCTGAGGTGACTGCACAAGGACAGCAGGACTGGGGACACAGCCTTGAAGGACAAGAGGTAACAGTGTCAGCAGGCTCATTCCTCTCCAGCCACCCAGGAGTCACCCTCTCTTAGGTTAGGAACTTGAGGCTTCAGGACATTAATAAAACTTACAGAAAAGAGTTGTTAGTTATTAACTCACTTGTAGTAAAATATGCTAGAAAAATGAGTGGATCAAATGACAGTATTATGAGGGTGTCTGTACTTCCTTAGCTGCAAGAGTTAGCAGTTGTACAGGAAAAGCCTTGCAAACTGCTGAGGAGGCCAAAGAGCATAACGCAGGCTAGTCTGTTTTGTTTTTTTTTTCTCTCCTGTGAGCAAGGGAGGAAGAAAAGGAAAAGGAGGAAATAGGAGCAATCATCATTTATTAACAAAGCAATGTTTGCAAGTTTTCCCTGTTGTGCTTTGTTTAGGAAATTAACAGCTATGCAACTTCAGAAACATTCAAGGTCCCAACAGATACTTCTGATGCAAACTTTTCAGAAGTGCTTCTGAAATATCAGCTACCCCAAGCTACCAGAATATTTATATTAAAAAAAATTGACTGCAAAGTATTAACTGCTTAAACTTTTTGCATTGTACGTACTCCTGTACAGTTGGCTAAGATTAGATGAAAGCACTTGTAAGGGTTTATGTTTCAAGCCTCACAGAAAACACAGTGTAGTTTCTAAGACATGAACTACGGTACACTAATATGTACATTAACCAATGTTGCACAAGAGCACGCCTCAAGAGTAGTTCAGGGTCTCCTAAACACATGTCCTGGCTTCCAGCCAGAGGGAGTTTGCCCTTACACCAGAAGCTCAATACTCTTCCTCGTCTTAAAGCCAGGTCCAATGATATTTACTTTTACCTTAAGGGTTTTGTAGGCAGTGCTCATGGTTGTTACTCTATGGTTTGCATGACATCCACCCAGTTTACAGAGATGACAAACAGGCCTTCTGCAGATTTCACAGTACATGTTTACCCTCTCCATTTCATGTTCTGGACACATCAAAATCTGTGGGAGGGGGAAAAAAGCAGAAAGAATAGAGATTTACTTTATAAAACCGAGGTGCTCAACAAATCATCAAAGCAATTAACCCAAAGCAGCCTGAGATTTCATCAGTGGATTTTCTTTATAGTCAGTTTATCTTCCACATATTATATTTGTCAATGTCACATAGTTTCACAAGGTTTTCGTCTAACAATGTCTGTGTACCCAACATGCCATGTAGCCTCCATACCGCAACCAACCCTTTTGCTAATCCCCACCCAAGTTGTTTGCATGCCTCCAGCTCCCTACACTCCTGATCAGAGATGTAAATGCAATGTATAACATACCCAGCCTGTCAAGCAAATAAACAAACAAAAAAACCCGAACAAAACAAAACAAACCAACCCAACTCAAAACAAATCAAAACAAACAAACAAAAAAAAACCCAAACCAAACCAAACCAACAAAAAAACCCCAAACCAAACAAAAAACCAAAACAAAACGAAAAAACCATAACAACAAACAAAAAAACAAACAACAAAAAAAAATGGAAAAAGTTCATGCCAGCCTCTCTTGAAACAGCTATGAACTGTTTCTTAACACAAGAGCTGACATAACACCGCAACAATTTATATGATAAACCACATAGTCACTGGTCTTGGAGCAACAAAGTAAACCATCACCACCAGCCACAATTATTTTAAAGACAAAAGGCTCCAGTGTTTCAATCTTTCTGTCTGACTCCAACTACAAGTTGTTCACACTGATGCTAATTCCAGGATCAGCTTAAACAGCATTGCAAAAAAAATGGTGTTCGCTAAAAATCATCTTTCAAAAACTGAACACATTGAAATAATTGCTCAAAGAGAAAAAACTGTGCCACTCAACTCCAAGTTCAAGCAACAGATAAAACCATATAGAAGGGGGGGTGTATGTGTATTGGTTTAAAAAAAGAAACAATGCTTTGCCTCATTCCAGAGCACTACAAGGCAACACTTGGACCACCTATTCCATAGAAGTTACCAAAGAATAGCTTTTGAGAAGTTTTTCAGTTTCAAGATGCCCATACACAGAAAGGACAGGAAAGGGCACAAAAATAGAAAACTGTGAGTAGCACAAATATAGACAAAACAAGCTAAACTGCAGACCGTCTCTGAAACCAACTTTCAAACCTCAAATGTTATCTTAGGGTATGGTGAAAAGCCCAAAGACACCAGTCTCACTAGTGCCTTGGTACATTGAGACTATCATTAAGCCAAATATGCAATAAGCAATCCCGTTTTCATTGACTACTGGATTTGGAAGGAAAAAGAAAAAAGGGGGAAAAAAAAGAAAACTGCCAGGAAAATCAATTCTGCAGGCAGATATCTCCAAAAACTACAGTCATTCAGTTAGTCTGTGGAAGTTATTTTTCCACAGCAGCGTATAACCACACCTAACAGAAAACATGTATTTTTATTCATCTCCTCAAATAAACAAGAATTACAGCCTGAGAGCTAGAGACAGCAGAGGTCAGCAGACTACCTTGTCTAGTTCTCTCAAAACTCAAGAACAATCAGCCCAGTATGTTCTTCTCCCATCCACACCACACACACTACAAAGTGCTCTCCAGTCTGCTGGTAAATTAAAGTGACAACTGTCAACATTGTTTAGGAAACCAACAACTATGCTTTCAGCTCAGGTCTTCAGAATGCAGGGCAATGAAAAATGCACTTTTCCTTCTTTACATAGAACTCAAACATTCCTCAAAGAAGTCTCTATAGGAGCAAAGTAAAGATCAGTTTACTGATGTTGGGAAGCTTTTCCACAAAGTAGACCTATCTATAGTTGATATACCTATACTATGTTATTCTTCTTTCTTTCCCCCTGTTCTTCACATATACTTAAAAGAGCTAAACCTCACATGCACAGACATAGTCAATACGTCCACATCAGAACAATATAAACCACTTCTTCCCCCTTTGCTCTGCTTTAACAAAATTCAACTACTGATTTTCAACCCCACATTCAGTCTGCATGTAGTATAAGATCATCTGGTACCTTTAAGAATACCTAAGGATCACAAGATGCCTCTGGCATTTTCAAGTAGCAATGTTGCAGCTGTGAAGGTTTAGATACCGTAGAAGCAAAGATTTTAAGGAGCTGTACAGCATTTTAAACCAAGAGCTAGAAGACAGCATGGAAACTTTCACCTTTCTCATTTATCCCATAAAGGGACATTTCATACAACGTATGTGCTAGCACATTTGAAAGCATATGAAGGTCCAGTCTCAGAAGGAAGGTACACTACTAAGTCAAGACCTTATTACACACCGCACATTAATCGAATTTACTTAATTTAATCAAAATTAATCAGGACTCCTTGACCATCAGCATTTCTGTTATCTGTGGCACCTCCAGCAAGGTCACCAGCCAGAGGCACAAAGCATGTGCTGGGACATTAAGACCTGTTGTGGTCCTTTGTTAGAGAGATGGCATCTGTGACAGTTTCTCCTGTTGTGCAACTTGAATTCAATAAGGCACTGCCATGTACTGCACTACACTTAGAAGGAGAAGCAAATTTAACAGCACTTTGCAATCACTCTGCTTTGAATGCAGCAACAGCAGCAGCAGCGTGTAAACTAGAAAATTTGCCATTACATTTTTCTCTTCTAGATGCTAGGAAGGAGAGAAAGAAGATACTTCAAGATGGATCAGGCACAAAGCATCCAAGGGGAATGTGCCTTAAGGGGGCATGGAGGAAGCCAGGTGTTTTGGTTTTTTAAGTTTACCACACATCCTCCCTATGGCAGTGCCATTTTAGATGCTCTTCTGCAACTCAAATTCTGTAAGATATGGTATACTTACCTTGGGTCTGAAGTTGGTGGTTGGTCCTACATATTCATGCTGGGCTTTCAGAGTTCCCCAAGGATGGTGTATTTTGAAACATTCATTGCAATAGCTTGCACTGCAGTCCATGCAGCTCTTTGTAGACTCTTGAGGCGGAGGTTTGCAGAAATCACACATAATAGCAATGGCTGCCCTGGCTGCCTGTCTGTATCTTTCCACAATGGTTTCCAAAGTAAAGTTGCGAAATAAGCCATTGATGCCACGTTCTCCAAGGTCAATATCCCGCTGGCAACCCGGACAAGGAAACAGAGTTGATCTAGGAGTCAGTGAATTGCGTTTTCTGCCTGTGTAGACACCAAATTCCAATTTAAAAGCAGCATAAACAGAACTGGTTTAGATTTTAGAAGACATACAGGTATGAACCAAACTACTGTAACACATTGTCCAAACTAGTACAACACCAATTCATATGCAGTCTGCCAAGCCAAAGAGAATAACCATGACAAGGTAGTTTAATGTCTGACTCCAAGGGACATTACTCCTCAAAAATGTAATACTGTGTCAAAATAAATTTAGCTGTTCCAATCCTATCTTCTTCATCTAGTTTTGGATGCACTTAAGTTGTAGTGTTTTGAAACACTAAACACAAAACATTGTGGAAGCCAGTTGGTTTTTAGGCTGACTGCCCATATAGAGAGCAACAGCTTTGTAGCATATTGAAGTGAAAGACACTTATTCCCAGAGCAAAACTACTTACTCCCAGAAAAAATATAGCCAACTTTGAGCTCCCTGAAGTTTGCTTTGGCTTAGTTAAATTTATCTTGCTCATCCCAAGAGACATCATAAAAAAAGGGGAACAAGAGAACAGTATGACATGTCAGCCAAATCATTTTGTCAAAAAATACAGAGGCTGACTTGATGCTTGTTAAAAGGCCTTGATAAAGGATGGCTGCTAAATAAGCCCAGCACACCACAGAGGATCCTCAGGTATTTATGCCTGAGAGATTCCTCTACCCTGAACTGAGAAACCACAGATCTCCACTGTTACACAGGGTACATCCATCTTTATTCATTTCAAAAGGAAAAGATGCCGAGCAGATGCACTCCTACCAAACAGCTACACCCAAATTTCTTCTCTCTCCAAAATAAAATCACAGGTTCAAGAAAAGCCACAGACCTAAGGAGCCTTTGGAGTCTGTCAGGGGGATGGCTCACACAGACTCAAAGGCTATTTACAAGGTAATGTTGTTGAGTTTATCAGACAGGGAGTGCATCCCATGTCTCACTCATGAATGCCCAGGACGCAACTATCAGAAAGAATCCTTTATGTAATTTAGGAGCAGGCTAAGCCAGTCTTTAGGCTTAACTTGTACTCTTCCAGCTTCTCCATACAAAGAAACAAAAAAACTCCATCTTCTGTAGCTGGTACGTTCTTTTAAGACCCCTTTGAGAGCACTGCATATTGGTATAACTAACTGTTCTGGTTTCAGCTGGGTTAGAGACAACTTTCTTCTTAGTAGATGGTATAGTGCTGTGTTTCAGATTCAGTATGACAATAATGTTGCGAACACACTGATATTTCAGCTGTTGCTAAGTAGAGTTTGCCCTAAATCGAGAAATTTTCATTTTATCATGCTCTACCAGTGAGCAGGTACACAAGAAGCCATGAGGGAAAACAGCCAGGACAGCTGACCCAAACTGGCCAAATGGATATTCCGTACCATAGAACGTTGTCCAGTATATAGACTAGGGGGATTCAGCCAGGAGTGGTGGATTGCTGCTCTGAAACACGCTGGGCACCTGTCAGTGGATGAACAATTGCATTGTACATCACTTGCTTCTCTTGGGTTTTATTGCTCTCTCTCTCACAACTAATTTTTTTTATTATTGTTGTACTCCAGTTATAATCAACTCTATTCCAGCCGAAACCAGGACGATAACAAATTCGTAAATGGAGGTATGACTTTAAGGTGAATTCTTAGAGTTGAAACTGGTTCTTCTTCTGAAAGGGAAATTTGTTCTCCACTGTATTTAGTCAGTATTTTCTCATTAGAAAGGCTGATGCTTTATTTCTTTCTGAAGTGTCCTTTGATGTTACCCAAGACAATTGCCTTGTGCTGTTCTCCTGCTGGTGTTTCACCTAACAATTCAGAACCTCCATTCCTATCATGCCCTTTCCAGTCTCTTCAAGAAAACACCAAACCAACACTCCCATAAGGAATTAGTTCCTTTAAGTATCTTTGAAATTTGACCCATGGTAGTTATACATGATTGTCAGCTAAGAAGCCACAACCAGAGCATAAGTAAGTGTGTACTGACAGTCTCAAACTCAGCTGGTCTTGTGCCTTTCTGCAGGTTCTGAGCAGAACAGATAGACTGCATTACGTAACAAGGATGGTTAACACGAGCACAGGTGTATAACTGTCTTGCTAAGGGAAGATGAGATTTTTTTCCTAATTTTATTTTTTCTTCAGTACTTACTTGAAGTGAATTAATTACCCAAACTGCACATCCTTCAGTACCTGTAACTTGGCATACACAGCAACACAGGCATGCAAGGCACAGTAACAGCAGTGAAACATAGACTGTATTTCCAATGTATGCTCCAAGCTAGCAGTGCACACAGGAACACAGAGAGAGATCTTCTACACAGACTTCTACAATTGCCTAAACAAAAAGATGACTTTGCATGCAGTGTCATGCAGAGAACAGCTACAAAAAAGGATCTGAAACTAAGAAAATCATACATTGTGGTGGTACATATGCTATAGCAGAGAGCAAACAATGACTAAGCAAGACAACAAGAAAAAAAAACAAACATGGTGCAGTGGTCAAGTTTAAAAATACAATCTGAAATTCATATTTATCCCTATGGAGACATTTTATTCTGCCCATGGTGGACCAAAATGAGACTGCCATCATGAGCCATGCTCTGCAAAGACTGGTGACACTGCTTATGGAAAGCAATCCAGTATCAGGGAAGTCCCATGCACATGTAGATGTCTCATCCCTTTTCATTGATAGCACTCTGAGGGTCTAAGTTGGGGGTTTTTTTCTCTTTTAAATCCCCAAAGTTTACTTGCTAAGCTCCTTGGAGTGCTCTAGCACTTTAATACTCAAAAGAAAAGAAACATCCTCTTTCTGCCTAGCAAGTCTTAAAATATTATTATGCCGTAAGAATTAGTCTGCTTTCTGTTTAAAGGGTTTCTACACTTGTATTTAAAAAAAAAAGCACTGATTAAGTAATAAATTACTTTGAGCACTATCTTTCCTATCTGTCTTGTGTCCAATTTGCTAAAACGAAATTCTAATTATACATGCAAAAAAAAAAAAAAAACAACAAATAAACAAAAAACCACATGGAACAGAGCAGCACAACCCCTGGATCTTTAGACATGTCAGATATGAGCTCAGTGAAACTTAGATCCTCCCCATATTCTCTTTTACACTTTGCCAATTCAGGTTGCAACAAAAAATATGTATTTTGTGATGTATTTTTGTAAAATATTAGGAATCATCACAAGAAATTTTCCACTGTGTTTTGTAAACAGATTGCTCCACTTGCAGTAAATTGCTCAATCTGTAACAAAAAAATTATCACAACATATGTTCATGCTTAGATTGCAAACTCACAAATATTACCATATAGATTGCAAAGACCAAAGACTCAAGTCAAAGAGCAATCTTAAGTATGTCTTTTAAAAGCAATGTTCAAATGTCCTCTTCCCAAGGAATTGAAAAGTCCAAGCTGCAGTGAATGGTTAGCAAAGGGATAAGACATCTTAAAGACAAAATTGTGTTTTCCAAGTAAACAGTATTACCAGAATTCTATGGTTGTGGAAGACATGGACATTAAATGTGTGAGAGTTTAAAAAAAAATAAGATTTTAAAAGTCAACTGGATTCTTTTAAAAGGTTGGGGGTTTTATAATATAACTGTATATTACCACCCCCCCCAAGTCAGTTAATGCTTTTGGATGAACTTTGAGGAACAAAAAAAAAAAAACAACAAACCATGACAGAAGTCAGTAGCTCTAAACTGTTACTTTCAGATATCTTAATTTTTCACAAAACAAGGGTGGTTTCTGCAGAAAGAGCAGATAAGGATAGCTTTCCAAGAGCTCTGATGGTATCATATGGTATCTTTGTTTTATGACACTTTCAGCCTTCAATTGAGGCACTTTAAACTTCCTCTTGTGATTAGCTGCTTTGTCCTCCACTGAGAGTGAAGTTCAGATTTGTGTTTAGCTCACATCTTTCTTGTAGGATAACATATTCCTATGGATTGCTCATGTGCCTGTGAATACTGTCACAATATGGAGTTGAGGGATTTTTTTCCTGTTTTTGACAGAGTATCACATTAAAAAAAACCCCAGTATTAATGTTAACAAGTCCACACAGTGGCTGAGTTGCGCAGACGAGCTGACTTTTGGAAGTGAGATGTACTCAAAACACTGGCTATCCTTCAACCTAACTGTTTCATTCATTAAGCACACCAAACATTACAAGTCTGGAAGTTTAAAATGTTTAGCTTCCCTTGTATATTCATGTGCTTTGCAAAATTTTCAGATCCAGAACTAGCTACTCGTATTAACATGGTGTAAATTTCAGTCTGCTTCTTTACCAAATTGAGCAGGCTCAAATACAATGAAGAACCAGTAATACCTTCCATTTAAAAGTGATGGCCAAACATGACCTTTAAAGGTTGGGAAGATCAGTCTAATAATTACACTTCACTACCAGTAAGACAGCAGTTTCACCAAAACTTTAGAACGTAAACTCATGAAAATTAAAAAGTAGGGGGTGGGGGAGGTGGTGTGGTGACTACTGGGGTTTTGTGTGCATTTTTGCACTCATCAATGTATATTCAGTCACATACACACACAAGGAAAAAATATAATGCAACTCTTAACTGAATTCCAGTCCAGTTGACCTTTAAATCAATGTTACACAGAATGAAAAGCTGTCCTTATAGAACTTCTTTGCTGTACCTTTGCTCACTGAAAAAGCTTTTTTGTGGACTTGACCACTGACAAAAAGCTATATGCTAACCAATAATATTTAACTCGAAATCTAAATGCTAGACTATCTGTAGCCAACACAAGAAGTGAAGCAATTCTACCTCTCCACCCAAAAGACCTCCTCTGTGAGGCTGCAAACAATGAACAGAGAGCTGTTTAGACACCAAAAAACAAGATATACCATTGGTTTACAATGGTTCAAACAAAAAGCATCAACTGTTTTCTCTCCTGTGGCTGTCAAACTTCTGCAGGGCTGAAAGGCAAGAATGTTTAGTTTCCTAGCACATGAAACAACTCTAGTATTTAAGCAGAACAGAAAAAGGGAGAAAGAAGAGATTGGGGGGGAGGGGCACAGGGAGAGATATTTCAAACATTCAGTTTCTGCATTACCATCAGTGCTGCACAAGCGTCAACATAAACACATTACATGCTTTAATTACATTAACATTGTAATTACAGTAACATTACAGAAAATTAATTAGCAATAAGAAATATCCTTCATTTTACATGCAACTTGATTTTTTAAATTAAAAACTATTTTAAATATAATATAAACAGGAGTGTTTTTAAACCAACACACTGGATTTTAAGCAGCACACACACTCCGTGTGAAAAATACAGTTCTACCAGTTCCATCCTTTTTACATTAAGATAAACTATATTTGTAAATGCAAGCTGTGTGTGCACAACAAATACAGAACATGAACCATTCCTCCTAGAATTTCAAGAATTTAAATGCCAAATCCATTTAAAAAATAGAGTATATTCCTTACGGAGACAACAGGGATTCCCTAAGTGGAAAAAAAAAAACAAAAAAGAAAAAACACACAGTGGGGAGAAAATGTCATAACCATTTTCAAATGTGACACTGATGTCTTGACAGTGATATGCTCTGCAAAAGCCTACGAGAAGTTATACACGTGAGACCATACTTTGGATGTTTTCTAGAACATTTTCTCTACTATGGAGGTATTCTATTACAAATTCCCCCATGGATCACAAAACAAATTAAGCAAGGCAATGCACATTATGAGTACCTCAGGTGCAAGATGAGAAACGTGCAGATGTAAATTGCAAGCTGGTTCACCATTACTGGTACCAAACTGGTCTGAGACCAAATCCCACACCCCATACAGCAATGAAGCTATAATGCCTGTAACATTAGAAGTGAAGATACTACAACCTGAATTTACAAATGTATTCTTTAAAGCTCCCATTTCCATATGCTTTTCATTTTGCAAATTTGAACTGTTTGAGATGATAATTTTCCTGTGATGTGCATCTGCCCAACGCTCTTTGGGGGCAAGTCCATTATGTCCAAGTCTCAATAATGAGACACCTGCAGATCTCAGGAAAACCCCTAAAGGCAGATCAATAGAAGGGACTTAGCATGCCAAGAATGATTTCAGGTCGTGTGGACAGAGCACCAGGTCCAATAAACTGAAAGCATGAGACGCGTGCAAAGACTGAGCTAACCACCTTGTTGTAAGCATGTACCCAGAACAAACTAAACTGTATAAAAGTTAACTCATTTAAATAATAAATTGGACATTTTGCCGATCAAATTGGTCTCTGAGTAATCTGTCTGTGCCTCTCCATCGATACTTTAGTAGCAGGAAATGCAAGACAGAGCTTTAGAGTTTGCCTTGTGGGTGACTCTTCCAAAGCTCCAGGGAGTGTGGTTTTAAATGGATAATTATGTCGGAAGAAACCCTAAAAGCCAAGATGAGGTTTCTTTCAAGAAGTACAGCATGCACAAAGCACTTTCAATGTGTCTCTGTAAAGAAAGACCAACTCATCTGTGAATTACATGGACACCTGTAAGAATCTTTCTAATATGATACCACAAAGAGCATGAGGAGTCCTATAGCTAAGTGCTCTTTAAAGCTTTGAGCAGACCGCACTGAAAGAGATCTGTCCTCCAAATCTGCAACTGTGCAGTAATCATAATCAATGGGAATTTATTTACTGTAAGCATAATGAAGTGGGCAGGTGTGGTAGTTTGGTCTAGGCCTTCCTTGGTGACCACTTTGTAACCAAGGAAGGGCCCAGATTTACCCAGTATTCCCTACGATTTTTACGTAAGCCAGGCTATAAGAAGAAAGGAGAAGAGGCCTTCGCTCTCTTTCCTTCCGGCGGCTTGGAGGTGCAGGTTCCCTGCTGTTGAGTCTGCCGTGTTGGGGAGCGAGGCCTGGTAAGGCCTTGTCGATCTTGGGAGACAGAGGTTGCCGGCGATCATTCCAGAGCGACTCTCCGTTGTCCCAAGGAGAGTAGTAAGATAGTTTTTTAGCCAATTCTTTTAGTTGCTAGATATTGGGCTACTAATCGGGATATATATATATATTTTATTTTGGTTTTGTTCCTTTTCCCTTCCCCCTTCCCTTTCCCTTGTGAAATTATATATATATATATTTCAATTGTATATTACTGTAACGTAAGTGTAAATATATTTATATATATTGCTTTAGCTGTCTCTCTCTCGTTTTGGATTTCTTGGTTGTTATTTCCCTCTCCTCCCTGAGGTTTGGGGGGGAAGGGGGACTTCTTGTGGTAAGATTTGGAGACTTGGCAGGGAGCCAGCTTCAAACCATATCAGCAGGACAAAACTATAACTTGCAAAGTCTCTCTAAAAGCTCAGAAGGAAGTAAGAACTACTGCACTGAGGCTGGCTGAAACACAAGAGAACCACCTCAACCGTGCTACTGACAGGCAATAAAATCGCTGAAATCTACATCTCTACGCTACTGAACATGATGCTATTGCATTTCGGTGTAACTGAATTACAGAAAAAAACACAATGGTTATAAAGATTTACAGGATGCCACAAAGACAAATCTATATGAAACAGAGCGCATTGTCCTTAAAAATATTCCCATTGTTATTGACACAAAATGAACAAGACTTGCACTATCCCTAAGTCATCTCTCTAACCGCAGCAGGAGTAATGGGAAGCCATTTTACCAATCCAGATACCAGTCATTTTAAGCCAGTATACTAATAAAATTAGGAAAACATGCACAAATTCTTACATACCTGATCTACTAATCCTGTCAATTCTGTCCATGCTAGAAGCAGAGATTCTGATTCGAGGGCTACTCTGATTAGAGGATTCAGAGCCTCCATCAGCAAAAGAGTCTTCAAATGCAAAAAGTATTTCTTTCACACATTTGTGACAGACATTGTGCTGGCATGGAAGGATCAGTGGATGGGTAAACAACTCCTTGCATGCTGGGCAGATAAGCTCTCTTTCGATACCCTTAATGGCAACCTTCATGATAGAAAAAGGGAGAAACAAGTGTAAGCGCAGGAAAACACAAGCCATTAAGATTTATGGCACTGCTCTGTCACCAAAATTCCATCTCTGTAGAATAAATCCACACAGTTTTATCTGGTTTGAGGCACTTCTCTGGCTAAAACTGCAAACAAATCTCAATTAACATTTATGAAAGCACTGACAGTGTTCATTTCAACTGAAGTGAGCACTGCCACTAGGCAAACTCAGTTCATCTTTAGGTCATGTCTGCATTGCAGGGGAGGAAAGGAGGGGAGTAGTCTTAATTCCACTCAAGGACCTAGTGGAATGAGTGCAACCATACTTCTTAACAATAGGAGTCCATATGTTTAGCTTGCTTGCTCGCTTTTCAGGAAGAGAGAAAAAAAAAAAATGATACTAAGTGTCAGATACTCAGTACTGGTTAAACAACAGGCTTTCCTCACGCGTAATTCACATTTAAGGGCTGAAACTATTAGGACTATAGTTCTGAGTGCGGAACACCATTTATTTATTTGTTTATGCGTTTATTTACGTCCTTATCTGCCGCACAAAGATCCGCCCGTGGATCGGTGCAGCTCCAGTAATTCCGTGGCCCCCACGGTTCCCCTTGGCCCCGCGCCCCGCTAAGCATCAGGTGTCGGCGGGCGCGGGCACCGCCAGCCCAGCCCAGCGCCGCTCCCCGCGCCAGGGCCGCCGCCGCTCCGCCCGGGCTCCCTGCGGGACCGCTTCCCCCGGGACCGCTTCCCCCGGGAGCGCTTCCCCCGCGCCCCGTCGGAAGGGCTCCGAGCGAGCCCTGCGCGCCGTCCCAGCTCCGCGGGGCTGCCGCCGGCGCCGCTCCCAGCTGGGCGGGCACGAAGCTGTCGGCGCACACCCATGAGGACGGACAGACGGACAGACAGACAGACAGACAACCTCCAGCCCCCCGCACCTCAAGCGGAGGGACGACGCACCCCGCCCCGGCGGCCGCGCTCCGCCGGTTCCCCCCGAGCTCACCGCGCTCTCCGGCCGATCGCCCTCCATTCCGGTGCCGCCTCCTCCTCCTCCGCCGGCTCCGGCGGGCTCCGTCAGCCCGGGCGGGCGGCCGGGACGCGGACGGGGAGCGCCCACGGCGGCGCCCGGCGCAAAATGGCGAGCGAGGAGCGGGCGCGGCTCGGGCGCGGGGCAGCGCGGGCGGGGCGGGGCGGGGTAGCCGCGCCCGCGGCAGCCGCCGCAGAGCGGAGCTGTCCAGCCGCTCCCGTCGCTCCGGTCCCCGCGGGAGCCGCCGATTTCGTGGCTATTGTTTTGGTTCTTGTCTTTCGCCGATCGGCACCGGAAATGCCGCCCGTCCCGGCGGCCAGGAGTATCGAGTGCTCTCCCGCTCAGCCCCTGCCATTGATAGCCTCCCTTGGTGCCCATGTCAAGGAATCAATGAATCGTAGAACACTTTCGGTTGAAAGGGACCTTAAAGAGCACAGAATCAATTAGTTTGGAAAAGACCTCTGAGATCATCGACTCCAACCTATGAGTGAACACTATGTCAGCCAGAACATGGCACAAAGTGACATATCTAGTCTTTTATTAAACATCTCCAGGGACGGTGACTCTGCCATCTCCCTGGGCAGCCCATTCCAATGTCTAATCACCCCTTCTGAGAAGAAATTCTTCCTAATGTCCAACCTAATCCTTCCTTGGTACAGCTTAAGACCATGTCCTCTCGTCCTGATCATCTCACTCCAACCCTCCACTATGGGCAGGAACAACTTCCACTAGACCAGATTGCTCAGCCCCCCATTCAACCTGGCCTTGAACACTTCCAGGGAGGGGGCATCTACAGCTTCTCTGCACAACCTATGCCAGTGCCTCACCACCCTCATACTGAAGAATTTCTTCCTAGTATCAAATCTAAACCTGTTATCTTTAAGTTTGAAGTCATTCCCCTTTTTACACTCTCTACCCACTTAAAAACTCACTCTCCCTCTTTTTCATAAGCTGCCTAAGTACTGAAAGGTCACAGTGAGGTTACCACTGAGCCTTCTCTTTTCTGTCCTGTGCAGTCCCAGCTCTCTCAACCTGTCTTCACAGGAGAGGTGCTCCAACCCGCTCATCATTTTTGTGACCTTCCTTTGGACTTCTTCCAACAGGTCCATGTCTTCTTGTGCGGAGGACCCCAGAGCTGGACACAATACTCCATATGGGGTCTCATTAAAGCAGAGCAGCGGGGAATAATCAGCTCCCTCACCCTGCTGTTTTGATGCAGCCCAGGATAATTGGCTTTCTGGGCTGACAGCACACACAATGTTGGCTCATGTCCAACTTTTCATTCACAAGAATTTTTCCACAGGGCTGCTCTCAGTGACTTCTTTTCCCTGTTTGCACTTGGACTTGTTGAACTTCATGAGATTCTCCTGGGCCCATTTATCCAGTTTGTCCAGGTCCCCATGGATGGCAACCCTTCCTTCTTTTGTGTCAACTGCGTGACTCAGCTTCATGTCATCTGCAAACTTGCTGAGACTGTGCTCGGTCTCGCTGTCTGTGTCACTGATAAAGATATTGAAGGGCATTGACCCCATGACAGAGCCCTGAGGGACACCACTTGTCACTGGCCCCCACCTGGACATAGAGCCATTGACCACAACTCTCTGGCTGCATCCAGCCAGCCAATTCCTTATCCGCCAAATAGTCCGCTGCCCAGGTTGCCTCATATCTTAACCTTTTTAATGAGCCAAACTGCACTGGTGAGCACCAGGTTCAGTAACCCTTCTCCTCCTATGGCTGCTTTTTCTAATATTTGCACCAGGAACTTGTCCTCAATGCACTCCAGGAAACTCCTGGACTGCTTACAGCCAGCTGTATTGCTTTCCCAGCAGATATCTAGGTGGTTGAAACCCCCCAGCAGGACGAGAGCCCGTGAGCACAACGTAACTGAACCGAAGCAAAAAGTCCTCACCAACAGGCTCCCCCTGATCATGCAGTATGCAGTAGACCCCAAACACAGCATGCCCTTTGCTGACCTGGTCATTGATTTTTAGCCATAAACTTGTTCATGGCAGTTTCTCAAAGGCAGCTCTTCACAGTCTATCCATGTTAGAAAAGTGTGTGGCTTTCTTTGGGAAGAACACCACCATCTTACATGTGGTGTGGGAAAGGCAGCTGGACTGTACAGTTTAAGGGTGCAGGAGGCACACACCAGGCAGCTTTTGTGGCAGCCAGGATGAAAAAGAGGTGGGGAAGTGGTTATGACTGTCAGTATCCCCTACTCTCCACTTACAGTGTATTTCCATTGGAAAAGGGATAGTAAATACCCTTTTCACCGTCTGCCAGAACAAACAAAAATACTTTTAAATCTCCAACATCTCTGGGTTTTGGGAAGGGTGTGGACACCACCATTGCATATGCAATAGTTAATATAGCATTAAGCTAAGGGATAAAAAAAAGGAAACTTGGAATGAAAGCATACACTGTATGTACATTACACAACGGAAGGAGGTTTAGTTAATTAAAACAGATGAAACCTGAGCTGTGTGAATGATGAAATGCTGTCAGTTTGACAAACCCTAAACTTGACCTACTTGCCTATTTAAAAAACAAACATCAGGATAATAAGTTCATTTTCCCTCAAAATTACCCTTCCTGTGAGTCAATAAAACAAACATACTTGAAATGTCTTACTTGGGTATTATTTATACCTGGTTTTTGGTGGTCTGGACATGAAATTCAAAGGGAAAATTCCACTCAGAGATCATGAAGGCAGGTGATTTTTTGCATGTCCAGTACTACAAAGAAGAACTTTCTACAGAAGACTTACAATGTTTCACATTTACTTTAGAAACCACCTTCATAAAAATAGAGAGTACTGTGCTTGAAATTGTTCTGATAATGCCAGTAAATGGACAGTATGCATATTCAAATTGAAACATGTCACTTAACTGAGAAGGGGGGAGAACGTGTTGGTAAGGCCATGGGTTGTCAGCCTTCCAACTACATTTTGACTAATGATTTGCAAGCCTCTGAATCATTATCTTTATACTATTTACTATTCTTTAACCACCTCTACTATCCCCAAATGATGCTACAGGCAGGCTTTAAGGTTGCAGCTCTTTATAAGCCCTTGTCTACAACAGCACACTACCCATTGCTGACACTGGATGTCGTCGATTTGGGGCCAGATAAACGATCAGCTGCAGATTAGAGCAAAGACCCCTTGGCTGCCTTTGAAACAGTAGGAAAAAATTTTGTCTTTGGTGGCAGAGCAAGGCAAATCATTTTGCATTCATTTCAGAGGTGGAAGTGCCAGCACAGGTGGGTGTTACTGGTGTGGCCAAACCTGGAGCACACATTTTCCTCCTGTCCTCCCACAGCCTTCACGTGGGCTACAGTGCCAACAACTGTTAATGCCAGGACTTGTGAGTCCTGATTCTTTTTTCAATCCCTTAATAGATCATTAAGGTATTATCTTGTTTGTGTGCCTGTTTGCTCTGGCTTCAGGGTACTTTACAGCAGGATTGTAATTACCACCTCCATCACATTAAGATGTTACACGGGTGAAAATGTCCTTGAAGGCCTCCAAAGGTCAAAACTTCCCCTTCTGCACTCACACCTTTTTAGTAGCCTCTGCCAGCCTAGGACTACTAAATTTGCAGTGCCAAAATTTGCATTAGCTTTATGGTACTGAGAAGAAAACACAGCAGTTAGGAATCACTGATACATTAAAAAGATAAGAGCAGGAACCAGTGTCAGAAAAGGCTCCTGTCCTTAGCCTCTGCAGAAGGGGTTAGTAAGACCAACATTGCCACAGAGCTTGGACCTACTCTTCTACCTTGCTTCCAGCTAAAGGCACATTTCAATTAGACATCTGTTCTGCTCTCAAGGGACTCCCTTTGCATGGAGTAATGTCTGTGAAGTGTCAAAATAGTTCTAACACATCCTTCAGGAGGCAGGGTCTGACCAGGCATTATGGCGCGCCTTGCATTCACAAGACAGCAGAAGATAGAAACTGGAATGGGTAGGGATTACCATCTTATTTTCCCTCCTCCCTCAGATTAAAAGTGGTTGTTAATTTAATAATTGTTATGCAACAATCTCCCAAGTGCTCATTCCCATTAACTATCAGCATAATTTCAAGAAGGATGCAGCACTGGTTTTCAACCAACTGTAAAAATCCCATACTTGTTAAGCAGTGCAGTTGCAATCCTACTGCGTGAAGCAACACAAGCCTGTCCCAAGGCACCAGGGAGGTTCTGCCAACACCTCCCCTGCCTTCAGTAGTCAGGTCCTCAGACCAAAGCTTTTCAAGATATTTATTTTCATGCTGCTTTTGCAACCATGGCTCAAGACTCAGTCAGTTTCCTGATGGTCTGCACTCCTCTGACTGAAGAATAGAGTCAATGTATCACAGCAGACATAAGCAGGATGAAGATGGATTTTTTTTTCCTGAGCTAACATGACTGACTTGGGGATCAATCACAGACACTTTTCTCTCTGTGCAATGTAAGTATTTACTTTCAGGATGGTTGCAGAGGGGTTTTAGCCTGCATCCTGCTCTCTGTAAATTGTCAGTGATACAGTTTGCTTCTCTACTTAGTCCTGAAGATGACTCCTATCCAGAGGATTTTCCCAATCATCCCAAGATCTATTTTTAGCTCAGCAATAAGGCAGGAATTTATGTTGCCTGAGAGAAACGTGCCTGTTTTGGCTCAGAAACACAGGCTTAACTTTGTCTTTGCAATGGTTACCCTTCAACCGTGTGACCCTGAACAGCCAGCAAGGATCTATAGACCTTGGGTGTTTTAAAGTTATTATGACTTGAGAATTTCTTGTTGTAAAACAAAAGTATCAGTCCCTACTCCTTTGATTCAGGATTGTTTATCTTCTCTGCAAAGATGTCCTACAGGCCCATAACCCTCAAGTTTGGATGGGATTCCTAACAGATCCCATAACCTGATCTGCTGAACTGAACAAGTTTTGAAGGTCCCATATGACACTGTTATGCACAGAGCACTGAGTCAGTAAAGGCTATGCTCATCAAACTCTCAGAATATTGGGGCTGCAATCAGCTTTAGGTAGGATTTGTAACAAGGACATCTCAAAGTATCCTAAGTTGGCTCAGAATATCTTTACTTTTTCACTTACTGCCATATGTACAGTACTCTGCTTCATGTCCAGGACACCTGGAAAGCAGTACTTGCGGGAGACCCAAGGAGCAGCTACAGGCAGCAGTCCACACAGAGGACTCTGCTCTTTCCCTTCACGCATTGTAATCACTTGCCAAGCAAATAAAAAAATTATAATGAAAACGCTTTACAAATATACATGATATTCAGATCAAAAACTTCCAACTCTGAATTAGGAGAGAGTCATACCTGTGAAGAAATGACTACTGTTAAGTAGTCATTTACCTCAAAAGGATTTCAAATATAAAACATTTACATTTTTTAAAAAATAATAAAATCAAATTTACAGGAAGACCAGTCACAGACTACATTTCTTACACCATAAAGGTATTACATGAAAAATAAGGACAGTACACATGGAGCACATGGGGAACCTTCTCTCCTTCACTTCAGATTGTAGATACCCCTGTCACAGAGGACAGGGTTGTCAGCTCTCCCTTGCCATGTCATATCCCGTGCATTTGAACATGCTTCAGGGAACCAGCTACTGGAAAGATGAGGACATGTCTAAGATGTGGAAACACATCTTTGTCACACAGGCTGACTAACTCAGCTATATAACTGTGATTAAAAGCTGTGAAGACAGGCAAATTGAATTCCAATTGCTGGGTTTCAAACTCAGATCCCTCTGCAGTATCTAACTTAATATTGTTACTTAAAGTTGAACTCCAAGTTATCTTTACGTGCTCTTTCACCAAAGTTGTCTTTTTGTGCAAATACCTTTCACAATGTATACACAGTCTAGCACGCTGTAAATCAATACTCTGTAAATTGAATAATTCACTCTTAAAGGTGAGGTCATCCTCATAGGCACCCAAACCCCAAAGAAGTGCTTTTCTACACACAAGCAAGAAATACGTAAAGCCTTATCTTCTTCAACACGAGGAACAGATCTCCAGTTCCACTGAGTCAGGCAGCCCAGAGCAACCTGCCAGCCCCCACTATTAAATTATGCTGTATTTCCCTTCTCCAGCTTCTCATGTGGTTTGGATTTGGACCCCTATATGGCTCTATCCCTTAATTTCACCCCAATAAAAGCTGAAATGCTACCACAAGAGAATTTTCCATCAGTCTTTATATGAACCAGGCTGAAGAAAGGGACAGAAATCAGTGTCACCTGCTGGTTCCAGGAGGAAAGCATGCAGAATTTCAAATGTTCTTAAAATTATCTTTATATATTTCTCATGTCCACATCATGTGGGGTTTAGGGCTTGTTTCTAGTAGTGTTTATCTCTCTACATGCTTTTTCTGGAGAATTGTTTTAAAGCTGTTCCTCCTGAACCACAAATTGTCAGTTTCTGCAAACAATGTGGAGGGTAGGAATAGATGGTAAAACAAAGCAAACAAGTGAGGGAAAAAAAATTAAAAATAGGGCAAGAAATCAACAGTTAGTGCACAAGGATAGTGTCAGTGTCATTAGTCTGTCTTTGAAACTCACACATGTCAGCTTATTGATTTTATTAAGTTACAGAAAAATGCCCAAAAATGGTTTTACAAAACAGATAGCAAGCATTGGTGTCATTTACCCCATCAGACATGAATATTTCTTTACAGCACCTAAAAATTATTTGAAGTTAATATTATGAGAGAATCAGATTCATTAAAAAAAACCCAAACCCATACATCTATGCAAGTAAAACAGTTTGAAATGGAGCTTGGGTGAATAATTGGGGGGGGGTGTATGTGTGAGTTTTGACTACTGCAAAAGTCAACTTACAGGGAGGAAGTTGGGGTTGGGACAGGGAAGATGGGGCATTGGAAGAAGCCTAAGACTGTGTCTGGAATATTACATCATTTCGAGATGGCTGAGTGTTCGTCCTTGCTGTTGTTTGAGCTGATACTTCAGAGTCCAGAAAAAAGGTCATATAATCTCCTTCTGCCCCAGTGCCTCCAATACAAAATGCAGTTAGTTGTTAATCTGTCTCACAGGGGTATTTTGGAGTTCTCAGATGCTTCTGTGACATTCGTGACAGGTGCCTTGGAGGCCCAGAATATCTCAGACATTGTGGATATATAACAGATGTTGTGGATATATGGATTACACAAGGACTGTTTTATTGGGACTAAAAGTGCTACACGAACCTTTCTGTTCTAGGTACAATATGCAAGTTGTGTATGTGAAAGAGACTCACAGAGGAATAATTAGCATAGATCATTAATAGAGACAATAGGTTTTTGAAGTGACATTCCCTGGGGAAAAGTGATATATAATGATTTGCCCTGTTTGAGAGGCCTGACAGAGGCTGCAAGCTAAGTGGAAAAACAGCATGCTTGCCAAAAGATGTCACATGCCCAGCATCTAAGAGCTGATGCATCGTACCTGTTGGGACCCATCGGGACCCTACGTATGGAGAGCTGAGTGTGCAAGTGTAAAGTATTCTTTATTGATCCTGTTGTTCTAATAGTTCTTTGTTCAGTGAAAGACAAGATGCTTAGCAGTTAACTCAGAGCACGTTAATGGTTCCAGGTTTTATGGTAAAAATTTTGTTGATGTAGGGGAATGGGAAAGGGAAAATTGGAGTTCTGGAACCTCTAAGCAACAATACCCTGGCCTCAAGCAAATACAGTTTACCATACAGAAGAGTCCTTTTACAGACATGATTTATGTCATCTGAGAAAGCAGTTTAATTATCCCAACAGAACACCTCCAAGCTGCTGGTTAACATCAATAAATTACAAAGTGGATGTAATCTAAAACCCTGGTATGAAGGGAAAAAAATGCAAAAGGCAAATGTGGAGAGCAAGAGGTCTCAGAGCTCGGCACTGGAGAGGGTCAAGCAGTGACCGCCACTATGGAAAGTCTGTGAAGGTCACAGAGCTGGTACGTCACAGAGCTGGTACTGCTCCTCTTTTCTTCGAGTACATCAAGTGTCTGTGATGATGGGACTTGGCAATATTTTTGTTCATGTATAAACAACAGCACTGTTTGTGATTAACTTGCATATTTCACACTACTGTGCTAACTCTGCTGTCTACCGAGCCATATGCTCTTCCAGAGGGTGTCTGATTAAAGTACAAACTGTCTAACTGTGGGAAAAGGGACACACATAGCACGCCATTACAGGCTAAGGTAGTTTCTGGCCTGAACCCCTTTATGATTTTGTTTGTTATGTAAAATGAACAGTAACAAGACTTGTTCATCTGAATTTTCCTTTAATGCCACAGGCGTGGTTACTCCTGGGCAAGGAGAAGAAAATTATGCAGGAAGCGCTTCATTCGCCTGCTCTAAAGGTTCATCCAAAACTTTTAGAAGAGGGAGGGAGGAGAGGGAGGAGGAGAAAGACATGCACAAAGAACAGGCTGTAAAGGCAGCCTTTGGAGATATGCTAGAAAGTCACCAGGATGCATTTGAAACAATCTTTCCAATAGCACCATTGTTTGCTACACTTGTTTTTAAGTTTAGAAATATTGTGACTGCTTCAGTGTTTTGAAACCCACTGGCGGAGTCTCTGGGGCTCCCGGGTTTTAATATATGCCAGCAGTTCACAAGTACAAAAAGTTGGATTCCCTCCTTTTTTCAACAAAAGATACGTACAAGTCTCCCTCAAAACACTTGCCAACTCTGAATCAGTTCCTCAGAGAGACACTTCAGCGTTGCTCGCAGCCAGTTGCTCACAGCAGAATCCCGCAGGGACAGGGGTGCTCCGGCCGTCGCACCCCACATCCCTGAGCTGGCAGACCGCCGCACACGGAGCAGGGGCACGGCTGTGAAGGCGCCGGATGCCCAACTGTGCTGTGCTGAGGGACACTTCGCATTGAAATTTAATTTTTTTCTTTTAAATTTTTCACCCCACAGCTTCGGAAGTATGTGGCAAATATAAGTCGAGCCTCCGAAGACTAAAGCTCTAAAGACGAGTCATTCATCCCCTCAACCTCCCTCCAAAAAGCCCCCCCCCCAAAAAAAAACATTTCAGGAGGGAACCGGCTCTCCCCTCGGGCTGTGTTCTCCTCCCCGCGCGCTGTCCCGGGGATGCCGAACCACGCTCCGTCCTTACCCTGTCCCGCTTCAGCAGTTCCAAGATGTAGGAGAACCGGCTGCTGTCCGCTGCCACCTCCATGGCCCCGCAGCCGTGCCGCGGGATCACGCCGCCCCTCCGGTCCCCTCGTCCCTGCAGCGCAGCCCTTGCCCCCGCTGCTCTCCGGGGGAGGGCCGTCGTGCTCCGCCCGCCCACCAGCTCACGGGTCTGAGGATGCCCGTGAAAACCTCTCACCCTGCAGCAGCGCGGGACGACTGTCAGGTACCTGGAGGTGCTCAGGCACACCGCCTCTGCTCAGACGCTGCGACCGTAAAAGCTGCGTTAAGGCTGGAAGGGTTACACCTACTTATGGTCTCACCAGATCCGAGTGGTACTGTACAAATCATTCTCATCTTGCACGGAGCTGATGGTGGTGCATGCCCACAAGGCCAACACCCAAGGTGGGCATGCCTCTTTTCAAAGAATGGCTTGATGTGGGATACATGATGCATTTGCCCCCAGGCTCCATTTGGTTTTCTTAAATTCCAAGTATTTGTTTAGATGAAAAATTGTGTCTAAATACATCTGCAGAGAAGAGCATCTACTAATATAATGTATGTAGGTGTGTGTATGATCTGCCTCATGTGTTTGCGCCTGGCTAGTGGTGCGTTTGTGGGGTAACTCAAACAGGAGTAAAAGTTCCTATCATCTCTTTTTCTGCATCCCAGAAAAATTTCTCATCTCCCACTAGAGATGAGGTGGATACAAGATGCCTATATACAACTGTGACAGAAAAACTGGTCCCAGCAACTCAAGTAACTTCTACTCCTTGATTAAGGCAACCCTAAGGTCCCACTAAAATGTTCACACCAGAGGGGAGAACCAGCTACCAAGAAAGGCAGGCACAACCACCCAGACTCAGTGGGCAAAGGGGCCCCAGAGGAAAGCTGGGGAATGGTGATTGAGACATGGCAGACATCGCATTCCTGATCCCTGCCTGTCTCCACTCCATGATGCTGCTATACCTTCCTTCTGGTTGAGGCACTGCAGGTCACTTCAGCCAGCAGCTGGCTCATTTCTTCCTCTTCTAATCTCAAACCTCCCTGAACCCAAAGGTGCAGCTGCATCCAAGACCTGGGGGAGAGGGACAGGTGAATGGCCAGTACACTGCTCTCTCATCAACTCTATTCCAAACTGAGAGGTGGAAGGCAACAAGCCCTTCTTATGCTGTAGCTATCAGGTAGCCCATGGAGCATATCACCTCTTTGTGGTGAAAACATACCAAAGAGTATTTTATAACAGTATAATGTATCCCCTCAGAGGCTGTATTTCCTAAGCATACTGATATAGTAGTAATGTTATCCCAGATTCTTCCTTCAGGTTACTCACTGAAACAGAATATTCTGCCTTTCTCAGGAAACAAGACTCATGAATAGCTCCAGACATTTCTGTTACTAGATACTGTACAATTATATGTATCAAATGACTCATTAATCAAATAGCTTGTTATTATGATATAGACAGGCTTTCAGTGCTCCACTTCTTGCTTTTGTGCAAACACCCTGGGAATAAACAATGGGCAGTGGTGCTGGGGACAGTCAGCTGCCATCACCCACATAGCTGAGAAGTCCTCAATACATAACTCAGCTCAATGTGAGATATTTTGCTTCTCTGATCTAATTTCAGCTCACCAAATGGCAGTCATGTAGGAAATTTTCAGTACTGTAATTTCTTTGGGTCAGTGTTGGGCTCTGGCAGAGAGCAGGGCTGGCCAAGGCTGGGACAAGGGACTGCCTGTAGGGATGCCTTGTTTCTCCCAAGCTACTCAAGTCCAGTAGTCATCTGCAGGAAACCATGCTGGTTGTGGCCTCAGCAGCAGTGGCACTCCCACATCCAGGAAGGTTGTGTCACAGTATCAGTGTGAATCTCCGGATGATAACCAGCACCAAGCAGCAAACATACCTTTGACCCTACTGCTCCGTAACGACAGGCTTCGTGAAAAGCCAAGGAATTTACAACCCTTTCTGTTCCACAGTGCAAGAACACAACATGTAGCTGTTTACTGGAATCCTTTCATCTGGAGGCACACCTGGATTTGAATCTTGTTGCAGATTTGTTATGTTCGTGTTAAGTGACTCCCAAGAACAACCTGACAAAACCTGTGAGACAAAGGTCTTCTGTGGTGCACAAACCATGGGCCTGCTCCAAATCAGTACTTTTGTCTTGCCTTCTTTGGCCATTAACCACACTGTTTCATTTTGAACTATGTGCTCTGAATTTCTGGCTCTTGTCTCATCTTCTCATTTTTAATTTTTTTTTTTTTTTGGGGGGGTTGTTCTGTTTCTGCTAGGTGTTGTAGATTATGGACAGCCTGGGCTGTAATTCAAGGACTTGGGACAGAAGGGATGATTTCTAGTTCCTCTCCCTTCACCTCTTCATGTCCCACTTCCATAAATTCATTAATGTAAATGTAAAGAGATGTAAATGTAGCTCAAGTCATGAACTCGACCAGGGCAAGAAGGATATAGTAGAAGATGGAAGAAGCTGATGGTTCTTTCATGATCTCCTCTTGAAGTGTTTTTGTTTCAACATTAGTGCTGTTACTGGTCAGATTATGTGACCAATACATCTGTTCTAGAACAAGCAGCAGTCACAAGTATTGAGGTCATGTTACTGAGAACGCAGCTGCGATGGGCAGGGCACGTCTCCAGGATGAAGGACCACCGCCTCCCTAAGATCCTGCTCTGTGGTGAACTTGCCACCGGTTGCCGCATGAGAGTAGCCCCGAAGAAAAGATACAAGGACTCCTTGAAACAACATCTCAGCCTTGGCCATATTGATCACCATAACTGGTCTATTCTGGTCTCAAATCGGGAGGCCTGGAGACACGCCATCTATAACGCAGCTGTCTCCTTTGAGAACACACGTAGGATCACTCTCGAGGAAAAAAGGCAGCGCAGAAAGAACCGTGTATTGCAGAATACTCCATCTAAGGAGTCTTTCTGCTGTGCCTTTTGCAATCGGATATGTCTGTCACGTATTGGCCTCATAAACCACCAGCGTGCCTGTAGCAAATGTGGATAGAGCCTTCCCAAATCTTCGTTCGCGAAGCCTAGCCATGAGTGCTGTTAGGACTCCAAGTTCAGGTGGCTGCCAGTGATATTTAAGCAGGACGACGCCACAAACCACTTTTGCATTAATTTCACAGCTTCAGCAATGGTATCCTCCTAAGCAGTTCCGGTTAGGATGATCCTGGCCTCTGCATGATAGCACTCTCTTGCCATCAAGCCTTTGACACTGTCTCCCACAGTATACTCCTGAAAAAGCTGGCAGCCCACGGCTTGGACAGGAGCACTCTGTGCTGGGTTAGGAACTGGCTGGAGGGCCGGGCCCAGAGAGTGATGGTGAATGGTGCTGCATCCAGTTGGCACCAGTCACTAGTGGTGTCCTCCACGGATCAGCACTGGGCCCAGTCCTGTTTAATATCTTTATTGATGATCTAGATGAGGGGATTGAGTGTACCATTAGCAAATTTGCAGATGACACCAAGCTGGGGGAGAGTGCTGATCTGCTGGAAGGCAGGAGGGCTCTTCTGAGGGACCTGGACAAGCTGGAGAGCTGGTCTGATTCCAACAGTATGAGGTCCACAAGGCCAAGTTCCAGGTCCCGCACTTTGGCCACAACAACCCCCTGCAGCGCTACAGGCTGGGTACAGAGTGGCTGGAGAACAGCCAGGGAGAGAGGGACCTGGGAGTTTGGATTGACAGGAAGCTGAACATGAGCCAGCAGTGTGCCCAGGTGGCCAAGAGGGCCAATGGCATCCTGGCCTGGATCAGGAACAGTGTGGCCAGCAGGTTCAGGGAAGTGATTCTTCCCCTGTACTCAGGCTGGTGAGTACACAGCTGGAGTGCTGTGTCCAGTTCTGGGCCCCTCAGTTCAGGAAGGATATTGAGGTGCTGGAGCAGGTCCAGAGAAGAGCAATGAGGCTGGTGAAGGGACTCAAGCACAAGTCTTATGAGGAGAGGCTAAGGGAGCTGGGGTTGTTCAGCCTGGAGAAGAGGCTGAGGGGAGACCTCATCACTCTCTACAACTATCAGAAAGGAGGCTGTAGCCAGGTGGGGATTGGTCTCTTCTCCCAGGCAACCAGAAGCAGAACAAGAGGGCATGGTCTTAAGCTCTGACAGGGGAGGTTTAGGTTGGATATTAGGAGGAAATTTTTTACAGAGAGAGTAATCAGACATTGGAATGAGCTGCCCAGGGAGGTGGTGGATTCTCCGTCCCTGGAGTTTTTTAAGATGAGATTGGATGTGGCACTAGTGCCATGGTCTAGCAACCACAGCAGTGCTGGATCAAGGGTTGAACTTGATGGTCTAGGAGGTCTTTTCCAACCCAGTTGATTCTAAGATTCTATGATCAGCCCCGCAAAAAAGTGTATGTCTGCAGAGTCGTGCAAGCCTGAGCAGAACCCTTTGGACCATTCAGTATAATTAACACAAGTTGCGTCCATAGATCCAGACTAGCTAGGAATTTGGGACTATCCTCTGCAGCAGATATCAATTCCTGTAGCCATTCTACTGGCTCACGTTTACCTTCCCTTGGATGGAAGACACTTGTGCTAGCTTTTGTCTTGAGTGACTGAAGGCTGACAGGGGAATGTGCTCTCGGAAGGCTGGAGGTGGATGGAGAATCTTCACGTTGCAGCTGGTGGCCCAAGGACTTTCACCCTTCTTGGTAATGATTGCTGTGTTTTACACAACCTTTACTGAGATGGGCCGTATGTCAGAAGTAGCTGGGAGCTCCTCACCTGTTCCACAGAATTGCAGATATGCAATTTGTTTTCACATTTTTCTTCCTTTTGTTTTATCTCTTAGCTCAGTTCCTTTCTGTGGAACCAGGATGTCTGAAAATTAATTTGAACTTTCTGTTGTCATGAAATTATCAATATCAGACTGTCATATTATGTTAAAATGAAGCAGTAGGATTTTATTTGTTTTCTATCACTTCAACTTGAAGCAGATCTCCAAAAAACCAAGGATCCCAGTCAGATTATCAACTGATGTAAAGTAAGTTGTATAATTTTATATCAGTAGAAAAACTGGTTCTGTATTGCAATCCTGAAATACCATGCAACACATTGTTCTGTCCTGGCATGTTGGTATACAAATTAAAATACAAAGGAAATTTGTGTGTCCTGACCTGTGAATTATATTAATTCTCACAGGACAACAACGGCTCTAGATTTTCTGTTTGATCTCCTTCCCTGTCTTACTTTCTAATTCTGAACCAAATTGAGCAGTGAAGCCTATTCAGATGTTCTTCTGTTTCTGTTCCCCTAGGATGGTAAGATATTTTCCTACTTCCATTGCACAGGGAATCCACTCAAGCATGCACCCTTGGCAGCTGTCTAGCACCATGGTGGGGTGGGTCTTCTCCCTGTACACCACACTTGAACTTGTTTGCTGTCACTACCTGAGGAAATCTACTTAAAGAGTGTTTGAAACCAGTTGCAGGTGGTGATATGAGAAGAGTTAACACAAATAATTCAGTACAGAGGAGAGAAAGAATGCTTCAATTTTATAGTATGCATGGGGAAAATGGATCTGGGTAGATGTACTTTCATCTCAGACAACTCCGATATCACTGAACGTTGCAATACTAGAGCAATGCAGATACAAGAAAGATGATGTTAAAGGTAGTAAAAACCAGTAGTGGTGTTCAACATGAACTGCTTCAGTGTTAAATTGCACATGTGAGCAAACACTGCAAGTCATGAAAAAAACACCTCTGAAATGCATATCCAAGTGTGAATGCTTCTGAAAAGGATTGTGACCTGCTTTTATTCTCTTAACAGCATTCAGGCCTGCATCCAGCTTGAACAATATGAAAGAGAATCCATGTAAATAGTTTATGAATTTTAGATAAGCTGCTTCCTTCCACAGGGAATGATGTAGATGTGAACTGTCACTAGCAGAAAAAACTACCATGAAACAGATGAGACCTTCTGATGGTTGGAAAGGTATTGCAAGCAGAACAAATGAGACCAAATTATTTCAAAGATCACTATATTTGCATGCAGACCTAAACCTTTTCCTGCGTTAAACCCCATTCCCTCTTGTTCTTTTAGGTGCCACAAGGGGATTTTTTCCCCCATTCTCACCTGTGCTGCTCTGGGTTAGAAAAAGAAGCACAACTCTCTGGACTCTCCTAATGAGCAGTCAGGAAACCATCTTCTTCTCTGTCTCTTCCACAGCTTGGTTGAGGTCCACCTTTAGCTGGAGAACTCCTGCACCTTTGCCCTGTCAACTGTGTTAATAAATCCTACTCAGGATTCAGATTTAGCCTGTGATTGCATGGGATCCCCAGATCTCTGACTGTGATGCATCTGCCAATTCATATCTTCACTTTCTTCTGGAGACCGTGATTTTTGCCCTCTTAATATCTCTAGATTCCTTAGGGATCCAATTTTTTCTCCCCATCACCATAGACTGAAACAGAGTTTTAGATATTTTTATATACCTTGTTCTAATAGACACTGCCAAAAACATGAAGGTCACTAAACCCATAAGATAAAATAGGGCCAACAAACAACATGAGATACTGAAGCAGTTTGGCTGCTGCTATGTGGTTAAGTCAACTCTATTGCTAATGGCCAGAATAAATGTTCTCACCTTCACCCATACCTCTCATTTCCCATACTTCTGGCCTATCCTCAGCCACAGGCAAATGTAATAAAATCAAAAAGTGAATTTTAAATCCACAATATATTGGAGCCAGATATTTTGTTCTATTGTGCTCAGACCTATTTGACACTGGAGATATCAACCTCTGGGCATTTTGTCTCCCTCCATTTGAGACCTCTATTCAAGTACTATAAGCATATTCATTCAGTGTTTGTGATACATAAACACACAAAATAAAATTATTTGAAAATTACCTTTATGCATGATTTCCTCCTAGCTTGTCCCATGCAACCCTACTACAGTACCACATGCCCCTGGGAACAAGCTCATTTAAGAAATATGGGTTAAGTATGTAGACTACTATTAATATTTAATTTATTGAGTAGGTTATTAGATATTTATGAAGAATAAGCTAAAGTACATAATGATGCATACTATGAATATATAATGTAATTGCCATTTTTTGTTGCAACTACAGTTAATCAAGTTTGACAATATAAAGAGAATTTTGGGTATCTAGAGTTTTAACAAATATTAATTGAGCAAAACACAGCAAGCTTGAGTATATTAATTTACTCATTAAAAGAAAGTTGTCTAATGAAGAAATCAGAGACATGCAAATCAGGGAAAGATAAGGTAAAGATAAGCACTGCTGAGATCTGCATGCAAATGTTGTGATGTATGTTTTAGTGATTTTGTGTGTTTTGCAAAAGGAGTAGATCTGTAACAGTGAAGGCTCTGAAGAGGGAAGCATAGATACAAAAGCTTTTCAGATTCAGTTGGTCTTCAAGGATTATTACGCTCCTGTACAAAGGGGATAAAGCTTGTCCAGCTCTCGTCTTCAAGGTTTAAACATGTCATCTGGGCTCCTGCAATTTTCTTTCAGCTTAACTATGCCAGGATTAGGTTTGAGTTAATTTTCCTTTTTCAAAATGGCCTGCCATGTTCCTGTAACAAAATTCTTCCCCTGTGTTTACCCATGGGTTAGTGAAATCTTTAATACCCATGAAAATTGGATTAAGCTCCCTGTGGATTGACTTTGCACAGAGCAAGACTGGTGCAGAGCTCACTATGCCAGACAAAGGCTGACCCTCCTGGCATCACACGGCACCAGAATGAACTCTACCCCTTTACAGGTGCGCCTGTAGCAGATGTCACCTTGCTGGAGCACCTGCCTGCAGGAGCACTGTCTCTGCTGGCCTGGGCAGGCAGCACTGCACTGGTGGAGTTCCTGCATCTCTTTACCTCTGTGAAGGCTGACAAAGGTGCTGGTGACCAGTCAAAGAATGACTGGCTCAAACAAAGTGGACTTATGTATACAAAGGGACATGCATCACAGAGCAAAAGGTCAGAAATGTCACTTTGGGGAATTTATCTGAAATCACAGCAAAGCAAATTGTTCCTTGTAGTGTTAAGAAAAGCTGAGGGTAACACACAGAGACACTCCTGCTCCCTGGTCCCTTGTGTGGAGCATGAAGAGGATCTGGGCCTGCAATTTTTTCTGGACCTGAGACTGATGCTAAGGCTGGCCAGCAGTTTTTGGGGTCCAGCTCCTCAAATCATGACTCTGCCTGATTCCCCATGTGTGTTGCAGTGCAGAATAAACAGAGCATCAGGATGTAGAGCCACAGCAGCAGCACTGCAGCTCTGAGTGCTTGTCCCTCACACTCTGCAGTGCAGAGTGAGCTGGTACAAGCTCTGCTGCGTGAGCCTTGTTGCTTTCATCACATGGGCCATGTGCAGAAGCACGGTCTCTCACAAGCACCTGTGCACTGTACTGGAGTTTCTAGAAAAGGAAATTTCTCTGGCTTTCCATCCAAGTTCCTTTTCATTCCTTTGACCTCTAAAGGCTGCTCAACAACTTCAGCAGTTCTCACTGGCACACTTAAAAAGGCCTCCCAGATGCAGCAGCTCAACTGAGTGGAACAGATTTCCCTCCAATTCAGTTATGACACACTAAATCCACAGAGCCATGCTTGCTCTGCCCCGTGAAGGAAAGTCAAATGCATGTTGGAGTGCTAAGGGTGGCTCCTTCCAGTGACCTCCCCAAATAACTTGTCAGCTGAAGATTTCAAAAAGGTTAAAGACAAGATAAACTCCTACTAGTTTTGAATATTGCATTGTTTATTACGTATTTACTGGTTTTACGTTGAACTGAGGTATGTGAAAGGACATTGGCAAAAGGACATTTTAATCTCATTTAATTTTTTTTTTTTTACCATTAGTTTAAAAACATAAAGAATAATCTGTTCCCAACTAACTGCAGTAGATAAGCAGAAGTGTTTAGGCAAGAGCTGTCTCAAACCACAAGACAAAACACCTCTAAAGTGTCTGAATCTGCATTTGCCAGTGTTTGCAGTGCACAGACCTTCACTAGAGTGATTGACGTCGGGGCATTTACTTATGAAAGCTGTTAAAAAAAAAGAAGCCTTCCTTTACACCCCCGTTCCCTCGAAATCTGGCTAGCATCAAAAGCACCAGAAAGCGCAGCTTATTCTAACAGGAGGGATGGTCTGTGGGTAGTTGAAGTAAGCAGTAGGGATGGGAGGGAGGTCCAGTCCAGGCTGGCTATCAGATCAGCAGCTGCTGCAGACTTTGACTTCCTTTTATAGAAGGGAGACTGTGGGAACTGTTGCTCTCCATAGCCCGTGGAGTCTTTGGTTTAAAGAACTGCTCCCTGGGGAACAGACACTATGTAACATCTCAGATGCCGGCCTGAGTGTTTGCTCAGGTTTCCACTGCAGCCCAAAGGAGTGCTTGTGTTCACTGCAGGCAGGGACTGTGAAGTGTCTCTGTTCTGTGCCTCCTGAACCATGACCTGGAGTCACAGGTGAGAAAGCCTGCAACAGTCCTGAGGGAATATAGGCAGATGGTAAGGGAAATGCAGAGTTAAAGCTGTCCGGGGGCAGAAGGAGAAATGCGCTAGGAAATGTGCTGCTGTGCATGGGGCCCCCTGGGATGGAGTTCAGGCTCTGGTGCCTGCCTGAGCCCTGTGCTGTTGGCCACTGAGCACAGGAGCACACTGGCAGCTGCTACAGGGCTGGGGAACAGCTTTCCCACCGATAGCTGTCATTCCCAGCTCATACTCAGAGCTGGCAACACCCCTCAGCAGCAGAGTGTGCATCTTGGGCAGAGTAAACATGTGCCTCTGCTGTTCCCTCATTCCTGTGTTTAATAAAGGCTAGGATAATCCAGGGGCAGCAGAAGGGAAAGAGACAAGGCTTGTCTTATGGCCAGGGAAGTTCACTTTTTTAACATGGTTGGCACCTTCCCTTTAGATGCCAGCTACCACAGTCCTCACTTGTACCAGCAGCTCCTCATTCTGTAGAAGGAAGTTGCTTCAGGTTGGAGGTTTTTTTATGCTAAAAACAGATATCAAGGCATGGAGCCATCAGAAAAGTTTGGTGGTAGCGGCAGTTTGCACGGTCTGTGGAAGAAGCTATCTATAGAAACTAGGAAGTCACAGGGGGCACATGTTATCACTGCTCCACAGACTCACTCTGGCCGTACGCAGAGAGTTATATATAGAGCCATATACAAAAATACAGAAGAGCCCGGTGCCTGTGTTGGAAAGCCTCATCAACACACCTCTCTAGCAGACTCCTCTCCTCAGCCTCACCAGAGAACTGCATATTTCAGAGGATACTTTGGAAGGATGCTGGACAGCCAGCACCTCCCGAGGACAGTTGATCTGTCAAGTATGAGCATACAGACCAGGGTGCGAATATACCCAATCTGTCCAAGATTTCTCATTTTCTCTAAAGTATTTTTGTGCCATTTATAGAAACATTCCCCTCGTCCCACTTCCCATCTATGTACCTCGCAGATTGGCTCTATGTTAAACTGACCCACCAGCAAAACTTTCCTTAATTTAAGAATGTAAAGGCAGAGGAGGAGGGGGGGTGGGTGTGGTGGTGTCGAGTGTAGTGGGGAGTGGTGTTAAAAAAACTAAAATGTTAGAGTGGAACTAAAGAACTGCAAGAAACAGTCCAGGAGTCACCAGGGCCCACCAAAGAGCCCCAAGGCAGGACAAACAAACTGTCCCCATGCCATTCCCAACAGTTGTTAGTCTGACAAAGAGCTGTGAAAGAGCCCCCTGACAAATGCTCCCTGGACAATATGTTTACACATGATACCTTTCCATATGATGCTTCTCCACAATGATTCTAAGTTTAAAGGAGGCTTTAAGGCATATAATAAGCAGTATGAAGATTGACAAAGATTAAAATGTAATTCTGTAAAATGAGCATATTTTAGTGGCCATAATTTGAAGACGGTTGTTAAATGAAGACTCCTGGACAGCACAACAGCAAATAAATATAGCTCTGTGCTTAGGGAAACCTTAAAATTTACGAAAGGTAGCATGCAATTTCAACAGCAATCTTGCATATTTAGCTTTCTAGGCAGCATAAGCATCAGTCCTGTCCTACAAGCACTCAGGAAGGGTGATGAACAACAGAGAACTTGCCTTGACTTCTATTCTGTCATTTTCACTTCAAATTGTCATCTTCATTTCAAATTATCCTTTTGCAGATTTCACATAAAGGGATAAAGTGGGGTCCTCCCTCCCAGGGTGATGTAGAGCCAAAGGGAACAAAGAGAAGGTGGGGACAGTCTTGAATGGAAACCTGGGGATGCTGTAGAAGCAGCGTCATGAAAGCCTCCATGCTCTCTCAGACTGTGAGCATGCAGGGCAGTTGATTGAATGGTGCACACATCGCTCCTGGTCCTTTTACCAGAGCCTGGTTATCACCCTTTTACAAGTTAACATGGAAGCCACCTTCACAGGCATACCTGACTAAAACTGTCAAAACACAGGGAATATCTCCCTCCTTACATTTTGTGAGTTTAATATAAAAAACCTAATCTGGTAAATTGAAAGCTCCTTCCCTACCCACAAACATTTCCTCTCCTATGCACATTTCTAAATTCTTGAAGTGAGAGGTTGCAGATGGTTCTCAGAGTTTTCTCTTCCTTGATGGACTTCCCCTTTTAATCATGAGTCAGGACTGTTTCCTTCCTCAGAATCCAACTTGTCCTCCAGTAACAATGGCCATTTCTGTCCTGTCCCATTCCCAATACAGAGCCTGTATCAACACATAGACATTTTAAGGGACATCAGTCTCACCTTAGTGCAAAGCAGGATCATGGAGCAGATCCTCCTAGAAACTATGCTAGAGCATGTAGAAAATAAGTTGGTGATTTCTTACGGCTTCACTGTGGGCAAATTGTGCCTGACGATTTTGGTAGCCTTCTAAAACGGGCTTACACTGGTTGTTGTGGGAAGAGCAACTGATATCACATACCTGGATTTGTGCCTTTGACACTATCCCACACAACATCCTTGTCTCTAAATTGGAGAGGGTGGACCACTTGATGGATAAGGAACGGCTTGGATGGTCTCACTCAGAAGAGTTGTGGTGAACAGCTCAATGTCCAAGTAGTGATGAGTGGCCCTTCTCAGGGGTCAGTGTTGGGACTGGCACTGTTTAACATCTTTGTGGGCGACAGCACCAAGCTGAGTGGTGCTGCCAACACGCTGGAGGAGAAGGATGTCATCCAGGTCCCTGGACAGGCTTGAGAGTTGGGCCTGTGCAAACCTTATGAAGTTCAACAAGGTCAAGTGCAAGGTCTTGCTCCCGGGTCAGGGCAATCCCAAGCACAAGTACAGGCTGGGCAGAGAATGGATTGAGAGCAGTCCTGCCAAGAAGGACTTGGTGGTGCTGGTAGACGAGAGGCTGGACACGACCCAGCAATGTGCACTTGTAGCCCAGAGAACCAATCGTGTCCTGGGCCATATGAAAAGCAGCATGGCCAGCAGATTGAGGGAGGTGATTCTGCCCCTCTACTCCACTCTGGTGAGACCTCATCTGAAGTGCTGTGTCCAGCTCTGGGATCCTCAGCATAGGAAGGACATGGACCTGTTGGAGCAGGTCCAAAGGAGGGCCAAAAAACTCATCTGAGGGGTGGAACATCCCTCCTATAAAGATAGGCTGAGAGGGGGATGTTCAGCCTGGGAAGGACAAGGCTCCAGGGAGACCTTATAGAACCTTCCAGTACCTTAAGGGAGCCCACAAGAAAGCAGGAGAGGGACATTTGACAAGGGCATGTAGTGACAGAACAAGGGGGAATGGATTTAAACTGAAACAGGGCAGGTTTAAATTACATATTAGGAAAAAATTCTCCACTCTGAGGATGGTGAGGCACTGGAATAGGTCGCCCAGAGAAGTTGTGGATGCCCCATCCCTGGAAGTGTTCAAGGCCAGGCTGGCTGGGGATTTGAGCAACCTGGTCTAGTGAAGGGTGCCTATACCCATGGCAGAAGAGTTGCAACTAGATGATCTCTCAAGTCCCTTCCAACCCAAACCATTCCATGATTCTATGATGTCTCACAATGTAGTTATCAAACAAGGCACTTTGCCAGTGCTTCAAAAATAAAGCAGTAGTGTGAGGGTTTGCTGCTGTAGGTGGGACCAGCTTAAAAACCTTTGGAGGTTGTAATTTTCTGCACCCTTGAGAAGTCAGTTCCTCACCCAGAACATGTAACTTGCAAAAAATGACATCACAAGAGTTACAGCTCACAAGGAATTATACTTTTCCCTCAGTTTCCCAACAGTTCATTGATCTTTATTGAATCCAGAAACTAATCAGGCAAACAGAGATCAGGAAGACAAAAGCTTTAAAATGGTGAACTGAAAGTGTAAATCTGTGACACACTGTAACCACTCAGTGGAGAAATTTAATAACCATTTAATATAAAGATGTTGAGACACTCTTCTTTTTCACCCTGTGCTTGCTAAAGTGAGGAAAACTTAAGTAGTCTCTACCTGCAATAGCAAGAGCTTTTGAGAATCACCACAGTATCTAACATTAACCTTAAGACACCAATAATCTCATTCAACTGATGAATTTTTGAAATGTTTTATATTTTAGTTGCAGCAATAGCATCTTCCTACCAGGGGTCTCTCTCCTCATGTCTTGACATGTCTTCTACCTCCACAGGGACACCGAGAGCAGGGTTCCTCCAAAATGCAAGGAGATGGGGTCTCCACAAAGCCTCTGACTTTGGAAATCATTGCTTCTTCCCTTTTGCGCTAGGCAAACTCACACTGAATGGCTGCCTCAGTACAAAGTTGAAATGCATTTTTCAGGGAACTCTACAGTTTCCATGGGGTATTTAATGTTGTTATTGGCATCCATGGAGAACAGCATATTTGATGCAGCTTCTTCAGCTCCTCTCAAGTTGTCTTTTACCTTGTTACAGCACATTTAGGCAAGGAGCAAGGTACTCTTAATAGGTGCTTCAGCATACATATTTTAGTTATTACTGCAATGCCTAATTTACTTGTTAACAGCTGATGATTGTTCCATTTAGGAAAACAATTATTAAGACGAAAAGTTCATAAATATGAACATACTTAACAATAGTCTTCCAAAATGGTGTTAGCATATCTGCCAGCACCTACGTACAAATCAAGTTGCTGTGAAAGCCCTAATTCTCATGGCTGGGCTTCGCGAACAAAGATTTGGGAAGGGCTCTACCCACGTTTGTTGCAAGCGCGTTGCTATGAAAGCCCTAATAACACTTTTTAAACCCTCAGTCTTCAGATCCTATTGAAAGGATACTTTTAACTTCCTTTGGTGAATACACCATTTCAAAGCTGTTTTTCTGGAAGAGAAGCTAGAGCCACAGAAATAGGTTGCGAGCCTTTCAGATAGGATAGGGGCACTCACACATTTGTCAGCCTGAGCCAACACCAGCAAGCTCTGAGTGCTTCTGAGGATTATATAAGGCAACAACTTTATAAATACATTCTCAGTAAACAGGAGAAATTAGGCAGGGGGTCTCCTATATACCACCAATGCAAGAACATTTAAAGGTTGTGGCAGTGCAGTACAGCTGCTCTACGTAATCCAAGCCCTGATAGCCAAGAGGTTTTACATCCTTAAGCACATGGTATTAATTTATTAATTTCTTAGGTTCAGCCTCAGCAATGTAAAGCTGTGGTTAACACAAATTATTTGAGCTGGGCAGTAATCACTGCTTTGCTTTTTCTAGCTACATTTAAGCTTCACGATTCACATTTAAGTTTTAGCTGCATTTGGACGTATCCATTTTAAGAGAGATCTTAGGTCGTGGACTTCTTATCTGTGAAACTGTTGTCCATTGATTTATCATTTAACATTTTTCTAGTCAGAAGACATGATGAACCACAAAAATGGTAGAGGCAATTCAATACACAGTCAGAATCAAAATGTCTGCTCCACAGCAACATTCCATGTTCATCATTTGTTTGCCTGACATCAGCTGGGGCACTAAAAATGTCAAATCATGCATAGAGCGTTGGTTGTTAATACAGATTTTTGTCAACTTAAAAAGATTAAAGATTTCAAACCAATTAAAGTAATTAGATACTCAGAGTGGGGTGAAGGCATACACATTTTGTTGGTTTCATTCAAACTTTGGGAGTTAATGCAAAACAAATACGCCTCGTGCAACCTTTAGAAAAGGGTAACTCTGATGTCAACATTCAGCCTGAAAAGATGCTGTTCTTTACTTGGGAAAAAAAAAAAAGGGGAGTTGTAGAATAACTGCGGGCCAAGGAGATTGAAAGGTAAAATCCATGTAAACAACTCAAGATAGCTTACAGATAAAGAAAACAAAGCAAGAAATATTAGCTGCTTTTTGAAGCAGAACACTGTTAAATAACTTGCCATGAGAATTGAAATTCTTGTTCACATAATGTGATTTTTCACTGTTAGCCCTTATTTCTGCTTCTCTACTCTGATGAGAACCTCAGCCCTCACAGATGAGAACCTGGTCACAGACACGAAAACTCAGGAACCATAATTTAGAATTTTGCAAGTATGGATTTGCCCCACAATAATCAAGTACACAATTCCTCATGAAGCTAAGTAAGAATCAATATTTGGGCTGTTTCCCAGTAGAGCCTAAGAGTATCTTATTCAACTCTTCTGAAATTCAAAGCTACTTCCTCTAACAGGGTATGTAGTAAATGCTAAAAAACTTGTACATGGTTCACCTCATCTTCATTGTAACTACACCATGTTCCACCCCACCCTACCATGATTCAACTTGTGGCCACCATCTGATGTCAAGACAAACAAATAACGTGCTGTTTTGAACAATTTTTACTCCAATATTTGTTTCGGTTTTCAGCTAAGGTGACTGCCCTGATCTGAGAGTCTTCTGTTCAGGGAAGCTACTTCAGTCTCCGCTGACCAACATCCCACTAATCCTCTCCAGGAGAACAGGATTCCCACAAGAACCATTGTAGTGAGCTCCCAGCCTGGTAGTTCCCCTCTTTTATGTATCTTACTATTTCTGAACTTCTGGTCATCTCAGCATGTGGGAAATAAAACCAATCCCCAAGCTCTGTCCTCCTCCTTTGATTCCCTCATGTTGCTTGAGTCAGTATCTCTCTTTTGCTCTTGCTCCCTTAATCTTATCCTAGGCAGCTCAAACCCTTTCCAGCAGTGTGGTTTCATTCTTACTCCACATTCCCTTCTCTAGTTTTCTTTTGCCTCCACCCTTCCTATCTCCCAGTTTTCATTTCTCTTACTCTGCACCAGTCCTACTCAAGCACATCATTCCCTCTTAGCAGTACCAGCCCCACAGTTCTCTTGGTTTCAACGCTCCCAACTTAGTTTTTACAGCCATGTAGCCTCTCCTCCTCCAAGGGAAGTGTCCACTGGGACATTTCCAGACCATGTATTTTACTGCCCCCTGCTCCTCTTCTGCTTTTCCAAGCAGTTCACTTGCACTACTGATGTTCCCAATGCTGCCATGCAAACTAATCTGCTATAGAAATAAAAACAACTTATTTAGGTAGGAAGGCTGCTACAGGATTGGACACTGGGATTGTTCTGGTAGCCTGAAGATGCTTACTGGATCTCTTTGACATGTGTGACAGAAGTACAACTATGCTACCCTTTTCACTTGCCTCGCATTGCAGAATCAGGACAATGGTTATCCCTGAAGCTCTTTCTGCTGACTGAAAGGGTCTATATTCTGTCTCTTTGGGCTCAGCAGTGGTAAATGGCATACTTAAACTGTTTTCAGAAGTCTTCAGTTGTCTGTGTTTGGAAGTCCTTTAGAAAAAAGAACGTGCCCTAACAACTGGCAAGCAGAAAGACATCCTGGGTGTCTACTGAACTGGAAATGCACAAACTGACTGGCCAAAAATGCATCAGCTGCAAGGTTACTTCCTTCAATTCTGAACAGCACTTCACGCATACAAAGTAAAGCACCACTACTAAATGAGAATGTTCAACATCACCCTAACAGTACACCACTGCTGCTTACTTCAAAGCCCAGTGTTTCGCTCTTTACACAGAACAGTTATGAAACTTGATATTACTTCACACTAAGAGAGAAATATATATGAAAAAATCACCAGAGTGCAGTTGTACAATTTTAATGTATTGCAAAGGCTTGTCTTTGGAAACAGGTTCTAATGCTACTCTTGCACACAGGTACACTTCCAAAAGACTGTGTTGAGTATCTCTTATTGACACACATCAATATGCCACACTCTTATTGAATTTCACATGAAGAAACTATTTCAGATGAGAACTCTTTGTTTGCCTAACAATGCACTGCAACTGTGTAAAAACTACTCAGAAGAATTATGAAATCCATTTAGTAAGGCCACACAACATTAGAAGTCCAGTATATTGAATAAAATAATTTTATTTTTATTTAATTCATTTGTTTTTTAAAAGAAAGTTTATGGAATCTGAAAGTTTATGATAAAAGGTAATTTTTAACTGAGACTTAATATGGGAGATTCTCTAGCCAAAATATGTCAAATAGTAAGATCATAAAGAACTCCAAGGTTCTGTGCTATACTGCATGATATGTAAACAGATTTTGAAAATATTTCCCCATTATATATTTTGACACAGTATGCACAAATTTAAAAAAATAAACTTGAAATGAAGTTTAAACGCCTCAAGGGATTTCCTAGAAGTAAAGCCATTTGAAAAGCCATTTACAGTCTGCGGTGACAAACTTCTATATAATCAAAATATCTCCTTTTTTCACAATGCAGAATAACCTGCTGAAGGCAACTCCCTACTGAAGTGATGCCAGCAACACAGATCTGATTGTATGACTCCAGCACTTAAAAGAGCACATTGGTTATACATGGCTTTTAACCCTGGGCTACAATTATGCTACCAGAACTAAATTCAAGTCTAAATCAGTCACATAAAGAAGTGTGTGTTGTCTGAACACTGTTTAAAGTCCGTGTTTTCCAGATCTGATGAAGGTGGTGAAGGCGCTCTGAGGTTCTTGTGCTTACATTCAGGGCAGGATGAACTTTGCAAATACCAGATTCTCCAATTAATGACAAACCACAGATCCCAAAGTAGGCATGTAAAGCATCTGAAAGAAGGACAGAAAAGGAAAAATAAAATTATCTCAGGCTGTAATAGCCAAATGTTCCTATATTCAAACACCCCTGAACAATTACATCCAAGGAAAACAAATAATCAGGTGCTATATTTTAAATCTGAGTTTTGATAGAAAGAATCAGTTTTTGTCCAAAGCAGAACCAGCATGAACTAGTGTCTAGTTTTGCTTTATAACTACTTGCACACTACTTTACTTTTTCTGAGTGCCATGGCCAAAGAATTTAAGCATCTGGAAACAACTCCAGTCCAGAAAACAAATTTTTTTCATGAAAGCATTTTTTGGCTGATAATTTTATGAACAGCTGAACTATTATGAAGTATTATGAACTACTGAAACACTAAAATTAGTGCCAGTAGCTGCCAATAGCAAGATTTAGAGAAATGAAAGAAATAATTACTTTTTCTAGCTTCACTCCTTCCTGAGAGAATACCCTAAGGATAGGAATTCATGCAGCTTGATCAACTGCCACCATTTCTTGTTCTGTGTTGCTCCTGCTACCCACCTTACACCAAGCACTACAGCTTGCCAAATCTGCCTCCTCTGGGTAGCAGCAAGCTATCAGATTGGATTATCTGCCCATGGAATCATAGGCTAAAATGGAAAGAAGATGTGAACTTCATACGCCCCTTGCAAATTCTCAACATATATTAATCTGTGGAGGTGTCAGTAAATTCATATTTGACTAAAACGACCACAGAATCATTTAGGAAAAGACCTCTAAGATCAGAGTCCAACCCTTAACCTAACACTGCCAAGTCCAGCACTAAACCATGTCCCTAAGTGCCAAATCAACACATCTTCTAAAAACCTCCAGGGATGGTGACTCCACCGTTTCCCTGGGCAGCCTGTTCCAGTGCTTAACAACCCTTCTGGTGAAGAAATTGAACTATACCTCCCTCTTTCCATCTCAATCATGATATTCCCATTACATTTTGAGGGATTTTTTTCCTTTTTTTTTTTTTTTTTGCTGAAGGAGACAACTTCCTTTGTGCCTCTCAGATGTCAGACTGCTGCAATGTATTTCTAGCTTAGAACATACTCCCCATTACATTTTGAGGGATTTTTTTCCTTTTTTTTTTTTTTTTTGCTGAAGGAGACAACTTCCTTTGTGCCTCTCAGATGTCAGACTGCTGCAATGTATTTCTAGCTTAGAACATACTCACCATAATATTTAAAAGTAATTTTACCTGGATGGCTATCTGGCCACTTGGCAAATCCACCAACAAGGCGATCTTGAGTTGACAGGATGTAATTTCGGTTTTTCTCAAAATTTGTATATTGGAATATATTCAAGAGCTGAAATTAGACCATAACAGTAATATAGCAAATCTTAGTATATTTTTAATACTAAAATATAGCGCTTATTTTAGAGGCAAGCAGTGACAGCACAGAAAGCACTAATCTGGTAAACCTCTATTTCCTGCCTTTTTGCAAGATGAAAGATCTTTATAATCATCGGTGCATTTGTGTTAAATATCTAACTCTTTCAATAGGGAAAATGATGCTTAAAGAAATCAAAACAAGTCAATAACTATCCTGTAGCTGTTCTGCACACTACCTTCAATGTTGCTCCCACCCAGAAGGAATAGCAAGTGTCTACAGGTTTGTTGGGTCGTCCATGGTAGCCATTCTGTTGTCTCATTATACACCATCTTCTTATTCTGTTCAGTTCTTTTTCTGAAAAAACTTCTTCCAGTTTACCCATCAAACACAGCGATGCAATACCACAAAATGTAGAGCCACCTGTGAAAAGAGAATCTTGTATTTGCAATGCTTTGATACCCAGATTTTCACCAAAGCCTGTATGATCTCAGTCAGAACTTTAGCTAAGGCGTTAACAATTAAATCAATGGATTTTTAGGAGTATGAAAATGTTAAGTTTAAAATCCAAATAGATAGAACACTTTAGTTCAGCAGGTATGTCAAAGAGGAAAAAATGCCCTCAACCCAGCTCTTGCACAAATAAACCTGAAATAATTTTCTTAAAGCTGGTTTTTCTCTCAATGCTGTGCATTTCTTCATATGTAACTTAAAAAAGAAAGCTATTGGGATGCCAGCAGAGAGAAGCAGAGATGCCAAAGCCAGTCTCAGATACAATCCCCCAGAGGACATAAACAGGCAGAAGTGTCTGGTGAGCAGAAACTAAAAAAAAATTCATAGTTAATACTGTGAAAAGACTCTTGGACTCTCATGTTTGTAATATGTACAAATTGTGCTTCTAAGGAACTTTATGCTGTCAAGGAAACTCCATGGTAAAATTTGGAATCAGAAGAGAAACTCATGTTCTTTGTTTTTGTAGCATGATCATCACTTTTTAAAGCCCACCTACACTTATTATGAGTTTATTCCTTGATATGATAAAATTAGAGGCTGGGAAGGACCATAAATAAGCTGTTGACAGATGATCTGGGGCCCAAAGTTCCTCACACTATCCTGGTCCTGGAAGACCCCAGGAGCTCTAAGGTTATGTTCATTCTGATGCAAGAGAAGGCTGCTGCCGTAATGCTATCTGTTATCACTAGCACTCTAAAGAAATTTAGTTAACCAATTGTTTTAACATGTAGGGATATAATTTAAGTTTTTCAGCTTTATCAATTCTGCAAGAAGAAAACAGATGAAATCCTATCAAAGCTCAATAATAAGGATAAAGATAGCAAACATTTGATAGAATCATAGAATCACTCAGGTTGGAAAAGACCTCCAAGATCTTTGAGTCCAACTTTTGACCAATCCCCACCTAGTCCAATAGACCACAGCACTAGATTTAGTATCACTCATATAAAAGTCAGTAGTTTCTCTGCCACAAGCAGACCACTACTTCATGGCATAGAAACATTTTGCTAAAAACCAGCAGTCTCTTAGAGATTCCTATCTTCAGAACTGTCCACAAAAACTAACTGCTGCTTCAAGATCTGAGCTGACAACAGATGCTGTGACTTATGAGAGGAAATGTTTCTAGATTTTACTAATAGCTTTTGAAACTGGAGATCATCAGGTGCATTGCACAAAATCTCTTGCAGATAAAATCCACAGAGCAGCAATGGCACGTGTGGAAAAAGTTTGATCTGTCAGCAAGAGATGAGAACCACAGCCAACACCTTTCAGTAAAACATTAATGAGGTAAAATTAATGGAGTTGATATATTAAGAGCCAATCTGTTCTGATATTAGGCTGGAACTAAGGGAAGAAGACGTCATGTTTTGGATTTGCTCCTCCTCATCCCACTTCCTCAAAATCAGAAAAGAAGGAAAGGTATATCCTGCACCTCTTACAGCATTTTCAATCCCAGTCTTAAAAACAGGTTTAGAACATTTTAACATTCTTACCATGAGATTCCAGTCCAGCTCCCTGGGCCAGGCCGTTATCATAAGACTGAAGAAAAAAAATCCCACACACCAGTTGGTTTAGTACCACATCACTTTCACAGACATTGTAATTTCTCAGTTTACTAGCAAAATTGTCATCAGACCATAAGTACCATTTAACTTGATTAAATTCTGGACCTCCAAAAGCTCTTGGCCCCAAGCAGTTAAAAAATCAGACTCATTTTAATGTAGGCAGCTTTTATGACTTCCATGGAATTAATTTTAGTTGTGACGTATGTTAAAAGTCTGAAAATGGGTAAACATATCTTTGCCAAAAAGTAAAAGCATGTGATGCAGATAACCATTAAAGAAAAAGCCAAACCCATTTTTTTGTCCTTATAAAGAAAAAATGGGTACGTAATCAAAACAAAATTAAATGGATAATGTAATCTGTCTCTAATCCAAGAGCTGGCCAACATGCAAAAATTCAAGGTACTACTGTGTGTACAATACTCAAATCCAAGAAGTGCTTTAGTAAGAAGCAAATGTATCAGGCTTCAAAAAAAAACAAGGGGGAGGGAACCAGAAGAAGTAAGACAAAATCTTTCCCCCATCCCCTCTACCGACTAAGAATTTCTCATGTTTTCTCCAAAACACTCAACAGTGGCTATAGATACAGGACTCCTTGACAAACCACTAATGAATGACTCCCACAGTCCTAACCAAAGAATGGCTACAGGACCTATCATGACTTTAGGAATTACCTAAGGATTGTTTTGTAGATCTGCTTTTAAAGCTGACATTGAGAAGAAAAAAGGAAACAGAAGCAGACAAAGAAGTTAGATTAAAACTACATTGCTCAGTTTTTGAGTTGTTGCTGCAAGTTTAAGCAACTAAAAAGACTAACATCTGACACATACACTTCAAGCTGCAGCTTGACTTTCTAAAATTTGAACCAGTTAATTTTAAGCAATCCCCATGAATGTCTGAATGTTAAAGCACACGGTGTGACCTCTTAGGCACTGCCTTTTGAGAAAGCAATGCAAATGTTCTACCACACTCCACAGACCCATTAATTGCTATGCAAAGGCAAGTTGATTAGCAAAGCTATGCCGGTAAAGCTAATTAACTCTACAAACAGCAACTGTAAGGGGAGGTGGTTTGCTTTAGTATGACAAAGTAATTAGCTCCAGAAAAAAGCTGTTAAGGGTTGTAACCCAGGCAGTCTACTATACTGGGCTGTTCAATTAGCTTGAAATTCTAATCGACAATAGCTGACCTTTGGCTTAACTTATTTATTTACAGGCAGCAGGTGTTTTTCGGGGCCTTGTGTGCATTAAAAAACTAGGGAAATACTTTTATTTCTTTGTCCTTCTGAAAGAAATCAAGAAGCTATGCAAAAGAGGTTCTGGGTTACTGCAACATGAAAACTTCATAACTAAATACTATCTTCAGAAAACGTGTAAATCCAGTTGGGATTTGAAGCAAATCTTTGCTTCCAAGTCTGAAAGCTTCACAACCAGCTTAATTATATCAACAGACTAATATAATTGCATTTCAAGGAGACTCTACGATACCGGCACAAGCAGATGCTATACTTAAAGCTTCTTGCAATATCTCTACTTTAAAAAAAAACAAGTAATGTTGCAAAAAGCAGTATTATAGAGTCTCTAGAAGTAATGTAAAATTTCAGCATTTTAGTGTCTGTTGTGTTTTGATTAGTGATATACCTGACTTTGGAACATAAAAGACAAATATCAACCTGTAGTGATAAAAATTGTGTGATTGAAATTCAACTATTTTACTGACAATAAAACTGGTCTAGAATTATTTTTGTGATCAGCATTGCATAAACACTTTTTAGTCAAGCAATAACAATAAGGCTATCCATTCTGTATAAAGACTCAATTCTTTTAAATATTTTAAATCTTATTTAATGTACAAATCTTCTGCTGTTCTTGATATGCCTAACTACACAAACATGCTCCCTCCTTCAGCTGTATTGAATTGTATCTGTCACAATTCTTATGCTGCATCATGGAAGGGAACAAATTTCAAAGAATAAGCTAAAAAATTCACAACCTTATTACAAAGATTACTGTGTTTAACCAGCCATGCTACTCTCAGTCCATATTAGTTGCACTTCACATGTATGCCAATCTGGAAAACTGGAAAAAGTTCTGTTAACTGTCACGTGCTTCATTTATGTGCAAATGATGACATACAATAGTAAATCAAAACCACACCATTCTGTCAAAGCAGTTTACTACTGAGCAAGGCAATCTCTTTTGTTCTATAATTAATGAAAGTGACAAAACAAGGTGATACTGTAGCAAAACAGAAATAAGCATTTGCAATAGTCTATACCTATATGCACTGCATAGTTAGCTACACAATGAGTAACAAATGATATAATCTCAAATAGAATTTCCTTTGAATTGTTCTATACATAGGTTATTTTTAGCATCATCTACAAAATCTTAAAGGGAGAAATCGAGCTTACATTCGTGGATGCCACATTTCAAATTCATTGTATTTATTTATGAGATACACTTTCAGAAATACTGTGTTCATATGAGAGGTAATTGAACTGGAATACATCTCAAGGAGAGTGGTGGAAAGAGATGAATGAAAGGAAGGAACAACCACTGCTGTGAAATGATTTTCACAATGAATGTCTGAATCCCTGAACTTCTGAGTCTTCTTCAGACACATCTTTAGCTCTAAGTGTGACTAAACAGGAGGCAAAGATTGTGTGTAGTTTCCTAGAAGTACCAGACACCTTGCAACTGAATTAATGCATTGAAATACTGTCTGACCAAGCAGTCCAAACCCAGAAAACACAGATGAAACTGGTGCACACGTGCATACCAACCCTAGAGTGAATTAACAGCACACCAATGGTTTTAAAAAAGTCCTACTGAACGAAGTGTATAGTCAACTTACCAATTCACAGTAAACCTGGACAAAAATACAGCATCTCATCACACATTTCTACATGCTAAGATTACTGCTGTCTACAGAATGCTGCTGATAGGATCTCTATAAATTACTCTCTGAGCCAGCCAGGAAAAGACACAATCTTCATTATAAGCCACAGTAGCTTCTCAGCTTTGACCATGCCCAGACTCCAGTTTTACATTACTGGTCAAATGAAGTATTAGTACAAGCCCTTCCAAGAAGTCATGCTCTGTTCAGGCTTTAATTATTTTAATTATTATTTAATTATTATTTTAACTGGTATCAATTATCCCAATAAATAATGGCCAGTCTTCGCGAGCGAAGATTTGGGAAAGGTCATTAACCCTTCGAGCCTGCGCAGTGGATTTTTTAGGTGAGACACAGCGTGCGCTGAACTGAGCCCACCCTTTAATCCTGAGGTTCATCTGCCGGGGCCGAGCAAGCTTGGACAGTGGCAGTGAGGGTCTCAGAACGTAGGTTTGTTTAGAGTGACCTTCTCTTAGATGGATTGCCTCACAGGGCTGACGAGCTCCATCTGCCCGGGGGGCCAGGAATCGAACCCAGGTCGCAGCGGTGAAAGTGTAGCACCCTAACCACTAGACCACCAGGGGCCCCAAATTATCCCAATAGGAACACAACAATTGGAATTTGCAGGTATAACGATTAATGCTAAGTTCTAGAAGCAAAGCATAAATTTGCTTCAAGATCACTGTAGACAGTAAATCTCCAGTGCCATTTCAAAGCTCCAAACTTTCAAAGAATCTCCTCTTGCCTGCTCTATTAATGGCCTTATATGATACTCTCTAGCTTTGTCTTAGAAAGAAAAGAGTTGCTTCCTCCTCCCTTCATCTTTTCAGTGCTACTTATTTCTTTACATACCTCTGTCACACTGCACTTAACAATCTTATTTCCAGAATAAAGAGTCCTGGTATATTAAATGCTCCTTTTACACAAGCTGGATCGTACTTTCACAGTTCAATTCAACTTTCTTTGTACCCTGTCCAGTTCCATCTTATCTTTTGGGACCAAAACTGCACTCAAACGCTCAAAATGCTAACTAACAGTCAATGTGATGTACAGAACTACAAAATGAGGATTTTGCTCTTCATTTTCTGTTCTTTCTTAGTATTTGATTCTCCTATTCGATTTCTTCTAAGCTATTTGACTAAAGGCTAAACTCAGTAAACACAAAGGTCCAGAAAGGATCAGAGGAGAAAAAATCCTCCTGACGTAATCAGTAAAAGCTAGCACTCTGCCTTGGCTCCTCCCTCAGACTGTGAAAGGAGAATGGATAAATCACTGTCCCCAGGTGAAACTCACCAAGAGTATTCAGGGGGGATATTCTCACCCTGGGAACCTCTGCTACTAAGGTGAGTTACCACCCACTGGGGTAACAGGGCTCTTATGGGATGCAGGGGAAGAAAATTGCAGGATTATATAAAAAAACCCACCAAGTTATTATGGAGTGTTCTCTGGGGAATGCAGGAGTGTGCATAATTTATTATGGGGTGTCTAGGGAAAGGATCAATGGTGAGAAAGGGAAGTATCAAAGCAGACTGAGGAAGAACAAGCAAAAGAAAACAGTGGTAAAAGGTGCTACTAGAGTGTGAACAGACTGCAGGTCCATATGCTTCTATGACTGAGCCCTGGCCTTGACCCCTTAGTCTGTCCAAGACCATGGCAGTGTGTCAGGTACAGTAAAAAAAACTTGGGCATCCAACTACCTCCTTTAAAAATAAACAAGAAATAAAACCCAATTTGGTATGAAGCAGGAAATTAAGCCTTTTTTAGACTTGTTTCTCACATAAATTTTACAATCTCACTGCTGGCAGCAACTACTCATTTACAGCAGAAGTTGTATGTTGTTATAAATTTGGGTCTTTTTTGTGGATTGAAAGAGTTTACTACACATTTACTCACATTCAAGGAACTGCAGTTTTCAAGCTTGCTCAGCTTCTTTAAACAAAATTTATTTTAACCTTGGAAAATGAAACTCAATTAAACTAATGAAATATCACAGGGGGGAAAAAAAGGAAAAAAACTCCTTTACTCCAACCAAATATGAAGACAGCACACAGATATAATCATGTGTATTTTCCTTCATTCCAAGTATCTAATAAATAAATAATGAAGAGCATAATTGGAAACACTTATTAAGTATGAACCGATGTCAATAATTAGTTTTTCCTTTAAATCTGTGTATCTTTTAAAAATCAGGCCTACAGGTCAATGAAATGTGAGGATTTTATTGATACAGTGCTTTATATACTTTTTTTAAGTTACAGGAACATCAGGCCCCAGTTTTCAAAAACTTGCTTTAATTTTTTTAATGATTTTATATATTTTTAAAAGATTTAATTTGAAATGAACAAACACACCAAATAAAATTATCTTGATAGCACACCCATTACAATGAAAATACAAATGCAAAAAAACCAATGTACTTTGTCAATTTCAATTTACTAAAGCAGGAAAAGGAAATAAAGGAATTACCATAATACAAAAATTTGGAAAAAGAGATTTTTTAGCCATAATTAAGAAATAAAGCTATAAATGTTAAACTGTAGAAAGAAATAACATTTTGTGAATACTCACCATACTTCTTCTGATGTAGTCTATAGCTTTCTTCATATCCATGCCTGACCAGTTATCGAGCATGTAGCAGATACAGGAAGCACAGTACACAAACCTCATATCATTCTCACTTCCTTCCAGCACAGCACAGAAACTGAAAGAAACATTTCTGTCTTAGACACTGTGTCGCCTGTTACACCAGAAAATATGAAAAGCAGTTCATAGAATTGCACTGTGTTTCCTTTAAAGATTAGTTACTTCTATTTACAGTAGTCTCATAAATATAACCCAAAGCTATGCTAGATTTTGTTTTTAGAAGATGTGACTCTAAGCCAAGGAAAATGAATAGAACTACTAACATTTCAGGGCCTGGGTGACTGTTTCCAGCAATGTAATGACACTGGTCTTTACTTATTCATTAATACCCTTTATAGTATATACTGATATATGAGTTAACATTTTGACATTTACTGTTTTGGGCAGAATTTTTTGCCTTCCTAGGAATCCTAATAGCTCACAAAGCTTTCTTTCCTGATTTTATCTTCAGGATCAGTTTCCAATGTATGTGTAAATGTAATTGCTAGTACTAACACAAATGGTGAAAATAGCCTTCAATTCAGTTTTTCATTTCTTATGGTTATAACCTTTTCAAACTCCATGAACATTTTAAAATTATTGTATCTGGGTTATTTTGGCACAATCTCAGAAACTCTTAAAATGATGATGGATTCTATGATTGTGATACTTGTATAAGAAAGTGGCCAGCAGGGCCATGACAGTGACCACCTCGCTGTTCTCAGCACTGGTGAGGCTGCACCTCAAATCCTGTGTTCAGTTTTGGCCCCTCGCTACAAGAAAGACACTGAGGTGCTGGAGCATGTCCAGAGAAGGGCAAGGGAGCTGGGGAAGGGTTGAGAGCACAAGTCTGATGACGAGCAGCTTAGGGAACTTGTAGCAGTCAACCTGGAGAAAAGAACACTTGGGAGACTTATCACTCTCTACAACTACCTGAAAGGAGGTTGTGGCAAGGTGAGGGTTGGTCTCTTCTCCCAAGTGGGACAGAGAAAATGGCTACAAGTTGTACCAGGGAGGTTTAGATTGGGTATTTGGAAAAATTTCTTCACCGAAACAGGTTGCCCAGGGAAGTGAGGGAGTCACCATCCCTGGAGGTATTTAAAATACCAACAGATGTGGTGCTTAGGGACACGGTTTAGTGCTGGACTTGGCAGTGCTGGGTTAATGGTTGGACTTCATGATATTAGAAGTTCTTTCTAACCTAAATGATTCTATGATAAACAGAAGTAGGTAAAAAGTTGAATTACCTGCGACAATAAATAATCTTCAACTGTTTCTTGCTGCCTGACAAGCCTCTGGTTCAAAGAGCTAGTTAATATACTTTGATGACAACTATTTGCAAGAAGTCAGCACATGCACTGGCATGTGTTCTGTGACTGATATTGTTTCTAATAGAACAAAAAGATCATACAGCTACTTTCATAAAAAATGTGTTTCTTATGTTTCCTTCCACATGTGGCTTACTATTAACCATCCAGAGAGTTGCAGACTACAAAATATCTTTTACCTTCCATCCTCCAGCTGGAGAGCTCTCAGTCCTGTCAGTATGGCATCTTTATTTACTCGACTTAAATCATCTCCAAGAATAACCAGACATGATAGACCTGTATAAGTCATTGCTATGTGCCCACTATCATAGGGATGAGATATACCTGGACCCTAGAAAAAACAGGAAAAAAATAAAGATATTGAAACATCACAATGCCTTCTATTACAGTCAAGCTTTTTTTTTCCAATTAAGAGGTAAACAAATTTCTTTTCCCTTGACTCATTATGGTTAAACTGAAGGCCTCCTGCTCAGCTTTCCTCATCAAACGAAGCTACTACTAAGCTCTGTTACCCTTGTAAACACTTGGTCAGAAGGAAGCTTTGGAAAAAGCTCTGCCACGAGTTATATTTATGCAACAGTTAAGCAAAAAGATGGGATGTCCTCAACTGTACCTAAGTTTATCCTGACACAACACTGGGCATTAGCTTCCCGGCAGCTGGGTAAGCACTGTTAAACAGCCAAACCTCTGGAGGTCCCCTCAGCAAAGATTTTACAACCTAATGATCTACAGGTACAAAGCAATATGAGATTATTAGTAATCTCTCTGTCAATTGAAGTAATACCAAATTAGCCACTCATCTGCTTTCACGTCTATTTTAAAACAATAATCAGATCTTAAACAAAGTATTTACATACCAAATAATCAGAGGAATATAGAATATACTGTGTTGAACGGATACACAAGGATCATTGAATGGCAATTGAGAAGCTAAACTGAGAGTTAAGTGCTGACTAGTCACACAATACAAATCACAGAAATGAGCAGGGGATTGATACTGCTGTGCTAAAACTATTATTTGTCTTTCTGGTATTTTACAGGCACATCTTGAACTGTACAACTTCATGAAAACAGACACTACATGTAACAAGATACCTGTGGATACTTGGGATGGTTCAGTTTGGAGCAACTGGAAGACAACTATTTTAAACAGGATAAAAGCTATTTCAATACTGAGTAGCAGATACATTTTTAAATCATATTACTGGCATTACTGCCTAATCAGTTGCCATTTTTATTTTGCAAGTAATTCTAAAAAATTCTAAATAAAAAAAAAACAGTATAAAACTGAATTTAATATTATGCTATTGTAGTTGGTATTTTTCAGGAAAGTCATGCTTACTTCCAAAGGCAAAAAGCTTTGTTTCTAATAGGAAACTGGAAGAAAAATAATTACCCACTAGACAGCAAGGGACTGCTCTCACACTAGAGAATCAAACACAGTTGGGAAAGCGAGGCTGATGCCAGCTCAGCTGATGCTAAGGAAAAAACTCAGGAGCAGTTAACTGAGGATGAGATAAGGAAAGGGTTTAATTTGTGCCAAGGCATAGATGTTACAGGACGCGCACCGGCTGTGCCTGAGATGTTACATTTTATAATACTGCTTGACCAATCCAAGTTTTGCCCACCCCGTAGCCTTTGCTCTGGTCTGCCCCGGGCCCACCCCCTGGGAATTAGAGTCTAGGGTGTATATCAGGACCCCCTCTTCATCATTCTCATCATCCTCAGAGCACAAAGGGCACACGGTCATTCAAGAACAACAGTTCTTGACTCTGTTCTGTTGTTCAGGCCAAGATATGAATGTTCTCTAAAACAGCATAGGCCTTGCCTTGACAAGAGACTAAACATTTCTACTGAATTCAGGGGTAGGACTGATATAGGGAGCATGGAATGGGGTAGGAGGGTTGAGGTATGTGTAAACTAAAGAGTGCTAAAGGGTGAGGAATACAATATAGCTGCTTCTAAAATTTTCGTTTTCTTTTATTTCCTTTTAAGGTTTTTAAAATTTGGCAAGTTAAAAAAAAAACTAAAAGGGTCTTAAGGCATCAAGGCAGAAAATGAGGTGAAATGACTGCAGCAGTACTGGAAAAGCTATGGAACAGAGAAAACCAAGAGACTTAAGTGCTGAGAGCTGCACCTTTTCTCCTTCATTTCTGCTCCTGGACCCTGTGATGACAAGGGGGCACAAATCTCAGCACTCCCACTCCATTCCCTGTGCTGCCAGTACCCACATTGCTGTCTCCTGTCCTGCACATCCCCCAGTCACACACACACAACCACAGAGTGGCAGAGGCTGCAGGAGCTCTGGTGTTTGTCTGGTCCAACCTCCTGTTCAAGTCCTGTCACCTACATCTGGGCACGCAGGCATCCAGATGGCTTCTGAACACCTCCAAGAATGGATATTCCACCAGCTCCCTGGGCAACCTTACTAATGCCTGATCACCCTCACAGTGACACTGTTTCTGGATGTTTAGAGGAAGCTTCCTGTATTCTAGTGTGTGCCTGTCACTGGGCACCACTGCAAAGAGCTGGCTCCATCCTCCTTGCACCCTTCCTTCAGGTATTTCTACACATTCATGAGAAACCCCCAGACTTCTCTTCTCCAGGTTAAACAGTCCCAGCTCTCTCACCCTTTCCTCCTAAGAGGGGTGCACCAGTTCCAGACAGACTTCCCCATGGAGCACCCCACAAATGGAGAACAGCTGTGCCCTTAAACAGCTTAGAAAAAACTACTGCAGTAATGAAATGCATTTTTCTATCTTGAGTGGATGACAGGCTCTAATCCCAGAAGGAACAAGTTGGCCTACCATAGCAATTTTAGGGTTTTTAAATCAAACAGTACCAAAAAATTTTTTTTCAGAATACCTTCACCTTAAAAATTTTATTGTAAGCAGCTTCACCCTTGTGACGCATTAACTTATTTCAAATCTAAAATTCTGCTCCAAACATACAGACATATAGGGTGATACAAATTTGCCAACACACAGAACTATTTAGTTCAATGAAACTGACTTACTTTTAAGCAAAGCAAGTCTCTATTCTAAAAAGCCAAATTTGAACCGGTTCTTTCCCTAAAAGGATTCTCAATGTCCCAGTTCTGCCCCTAAAGTTTCTCACAGTTTTTGTCAAATGAAATAAATGACACACACTAGGCAGTAAAAATCCCCGGAAAGGTCATCAGATATTAGGACCAACTGCTTACAGTATGTCCCAGCAGTTCCCATCAGCAACTATGAAGAAAATTAAGCTTCCAAACATCTACATAATTTAAGTTAAAGTAGAATCAGAGGAGCACTTGATTTCTTCCTCCTTGGACTAACCTAGAGCAAGGGAAATGCAGAAGATGCCTCTGCTGATTTCAAACAAATACAACTGAGCCTGCGAATCAACGTTAACTGTTCACCATGGCTGTTCACACACTTTTATAGGTAGTTCATCTCCAAATAAGTACTGACATCAGGAATAACTGAACAGTAATATGTACATGTAAACAGTAATATGTGAAAGAGTTTGCCTTTACATTTGAATATATTATTTCCACAGGAAGACTACACTCACTAAGCAAGGAAGGTTTACAGAAGTATATTGAGACTTGCTTTTTAAAACCATATTTATAAAAAGTCTACTCAAATGTTCTAACTAAAAGAAATATGCCTGACTATTCAGGAAATTTTCTAAGACATCTACAGTTGTCAAACAACGTTCTCCTCTAAATGACAATCTTTTCACAGTGTCTACATAAAGTAACTGAAAATTACCGCTTCACTAGATATTTTTATTCTACTTTTCTATATACACGCTAATTTTACATTGCTTTTAAAGCCTTAGTAGCCTACAAATATGTTTAAGCAACTGAGCTGTTACTTTTTAGCGAATTCTTCATTTTAGCATTTCTTTTACACCACTAGTTGCTGCAGCAAAAATAGGCTGCAGACAAAGTGTTATAAGCACATATACTGTATGCTCACAAAACACACCACCATTCCTCCTCTAGCAAATTGCATTAGTCACGACAGCACCTGAACAACATATGAATTCTATCTGTATTTGTTTCCTATGCAAATATTTCAAAATGTAGCAGTAGCACACTGCTTTTCCAGACAGAGGTTTTCAGAAACACCTGAGCTGTGAAAAATTTTGCAAGTCTGGTATTTTTAATAAAGAACACAAATGATACTGGTATGACACATATAAAGCAAACAGTAGTGTCTGGGGCCTGTACATGCAATCGTGAAGTCCACAGCTACATTAGTACTGTCACTCACTTCTGTCCTTGAATACCAAACAAATCCTTATGCAGAAAAGACTGCTAGGATAGATGGGTTGTAATGTTCTTTTGTGGGAAATCAGGGAGATGGTGTCAGCGTTCAAGAACAGCTACTTGTAAGTCACAAAACTGCCTTTGCTACTAATAGTTTTCTCTTATCACAGGATTATCATGTGGCAAGTAATTAAATTCTTTATATGATAAATCAGTATACTGCTAGGTATCTTGATAAGTAATTACTAAAAAAGCCAGGGGACACTACAGAGGGTCCAACATACTGGTATGCATCCAATGTCTTGACAACTCTGGGTTAGGCCCAAAAATCCTAACAAATACAGTCAATATTTCCATAAAATCAAGTTAAACACAGGAGGATCAGCACGAAGTATGAGATCATACAGGAATTACTGTATGACATACTCATAGAGGCCAACATGATGTTTCAGATGTGTAATTACTGTAGGATTTTGGAAAGTTTGGAGAGCCTAGCAGATCTTGTTCACCACACATGATTTTAGAAAAAATTAAAACAGTATTCACCATAAGAATAATATACTCTTAAACTTTTAAGTCTACTGGAATGCACTTTATCTTCTAGGTTCCATGTAATTATGGCAAGATCACTGTGATACTACTTATAAAATTTTATAAGTACCTACACACACCTATATATACTTCACACACTTATGCAACAGAACACAGAGCCCACATGTCTTTGAGGGGACAACAATCAGGACAATTGGATGTTTCAGACAAAAAAAACCCCTCCAAAACCAAACCCCCAAATTTTGCATAAAATTGAAAATTCCTAAAATTTGTAGTAACTGGTCCTGTGACAATTTGGTACCACAAAACAGGACTAGAATGGATTCCCCAAATGCAAAAAATTACAGCAGATCTCAAAGGTTTCATGAGATAACTGCCAATATGTCTAAAATTTGCATGGGTGGGAGGAAGTGTTGCTAGACTGCCTCTGCTATGAAGAACAAAGTAATTCAGAGATTACGTAGAAATCTTATCGAAGACAGCATAGTCAAAGCACATGATCAGGTTTGGTAAAAATAAGTTAACTTTTAAGTTCTGTATTATGAACAAAAAATACTTTTAGTTAAATCTACCTATTTCTGCCTCATAGACGCTGGCGACTGAAGTGACAGCCGCAACTAAGCAAACTGTCAGCCTAAATACCAAAAACAATGGTTGCCAGCAGCTCAGATTCATAGGCCAAGAACACAGATAAACAGAATGAAGTTATTTTAAATGGTAGAAGTTACATCTCAAAAACTAGCAACAACAAACCTGCAGAGGAGTGTGTTAAACACTTGAACAACCAGAAATACACTTGATCCAGTATAGTTATGTTTGCATGAAGGAATAACGCAATGGGAGTGGGTCTGGAGGGTAGTGTTGAGAGATAGCAGATGTTTAGCATAAATTAAGTTTTAAGTAGAATGTGTCATACAGAGCTATAATACTGTGATTTATGATGTTGTTGTTTGCTTACCTTTACTTGCTTAGCATGAGTAGCTGGATAAAGCCTCAGGCAGCAAGCTTTGAAACTACACCTAGATATGCTTTCAGCTGACACAATGTTAATTTTCATAGAAATTTTCATAGTAGCTGGTACAGTGGTTTGGTTTTTTATGACAACAATATCGATAACACACTGCTGGTTTTGTTGTTGCTAGGTAATGTTTATCCCGTGTCTAGGTCTTTTTTAGTTTCCCATGCTCTGCCAGGGAGCAGGTGCACTAAAAACGCAAATGAGGAGACTACAACCATCAATTGCAGAAGCTGCAACTCAACAAGAGCAGCCTGTCTGCATGGACAAAAAAAGAACCCAAAAAGGTGTTATAAGATCCCAGACCAAAAATTACCATCAGACCAAGGGGTGCATGCAAGGTAGGTGAAGGATGAATGAGAGGCAGATGTGTAAGTTGTAAGGGTATAATTGCCCATGGATTTCATTGTTCTGGGTCCCTTTCCGGAGGTACCCATCTTGAGCTGACCTGCTGCTGTACCACTCTCTTAAATTATTTAATTTTTATAAATCCAATGGCTGAGACTCTGCTATAGGAAACCCAGGGTTCAGCCTGAAGACAGAAGCACATCTGAGAGTTCATGTGTGTGTGAGCAAGAAGTCGAAAGGGGCACCCATCAGCTCCCTGGGGCTGCCCACTGCGGAAGGACTCCAGTACTGGCACCTAAAGTCTTGGGTGGAGTGTGTGTGTGGCTCCTTGAATGGAGCAAGAATGCTCAAGCAGTGGCTTCTCCTTTAACAGGAAGAGCAAGGACTGCTAATGGGGAAGTTCATCTGGAGTGCACTGTCTGGCTCAGTTTCATTTAAAAGGAGCCCAGTCTTGCTCTTTTGGAGCAAGCACAAGAAATTGCTTTTATAAAGTGCTCTCTACTGATCTGAGCTAATGCACTGACACACACATACTCTGAGAAGACAACAAAAGGGGATATGGTCAGGGTGTGTTCTCTATACATTTCGTTCTTTGTGGTAATTAGTTTGTAAGTCTCACAGGAAACAAATTTACTTGGATCTCAGAGATAGAGTAGTAAGTTCTAGTTCTATTGGCATTACCATCATGGTCTCCATAATCTGAGCCTTCCTTAAAAGACTTAACACTAAAAGATGCAAGGTGAGGGGAAGCTTTTAAAAATGGTTCAGTGACACAGCAGTGTTCCCTACCATATTATTTAGAACTGCTAATTAAACATAACTCATGGTCACCAGAAATTCCTGCCAACTATTGCAGAGAGAACTAAGAAATTCTCTTTGCTGCAAAAGCATGGGAAAGATCTCTTCAAACACTAATAAACATACACCTGCACAAGCAGAGTCCCACTTTCAGAAAACTTTCTTCTCACACCTGGCACTGCTGTTCCAAGAAAGGATTCTTTTACGCAGTGTGCAAGGAGCCAATCCACACACAGAGTTAATTGCTTTTGACATGTCTGCACAGAGATGGGTGCTGGATGGTAAATCTACAAAACCAGCACACCTGGTTACAGCCAAGAAGCATAATTATACTTTCAAAATACATAAGTATTCACTAATCTAATTTCTAAATAAACGTGTATATAATAGCTATTGGACAATCTTTTGCCTGCTTTGATTTAAAGGTACAGTGTATTTTAAGTTTTTTGCAGATGTTCAGTGGGTAGCTGTCTTCACTTGGAGATGAGTAGCCTAAGCTGTAGAGGTGTGTTTTTCACATTACAATGACTGAAGTTCATCTAAAGTGCATGATTTCAGCTGATTTAGCCAATTTGAGTAAAACTTACAGTCCAGTGGTGAACACAGTACCTAGACTCTAATTTGAGGTGCCTGTGCTATGGTAATCTCTTTACTTGTTTCAAAACTATTCTGCAAGACCTTGCAATTTCCCATTTTGTAGGATCACAGAATGTCCTGGGTTGGAAGGGACCTTAAAGATCATCTAGCTGCAATTCCATGCCATGGGCAGCAACACTTTTCACTAGGTCGGGTTGCTCAGAATCCCCAAAAATAAAATACAGAGATGTTTGCTTAAAATAAAAGAAATACGCAATACAGAGATGCTTTGACCCAGACTTACCTGAGTCTTTATAGTATTTATTGTTATCTTCTGTTTATTTTTATATTCTATTTATTGTTGTCTTTTATTTGAGTCACTCTGCAAAATAGTTTCTTAAACTATTCATCTTTCATCAGTATCAGTGTTACAGCCTTGAGAAAATACAATGTTGTGTCAGGAACACAAAAGAAATCTTTTGTCCCCCAAGTGAAAGCATATGTTATTTACCACAATCTTACAAAGAAGTTTCAGGTATTGGCTTTCAATCTAGCCCTAAAATTGATTTATAACATTTTAAAGAGATTGAAAATATCTAGGCCCACCTGAAACTCCAAGGAGACTGCTCACCCCTAAACTTAAAAAGCTAGTTCAAATCAGAGAGACTGCAGAACTTGGAGCCATTTCAAAAAATAATTATTTGCTAATTCTGAAGGAAATTATGTTTTAAATGTGGTGACAGAAGAGTCACTCTTACGCTTCCTTTACAGCTAAGACTGTTATGGTTCGTAAAGGCTGTAATGCTAAGCTGGTGAAGTGGATATGCTTTTGTTTTAATTTTGCTACTGTTCCAAAGAACTGCAAAGACATTACTATCAAACATTAAAAGGGTAACAGCTAAAAAAAACACAACCCCCAAACTAAACCCCAATGAGCTATCCTTGCAACATTTAGTAAAGTTGGATATTCTAACATTTGCCTTGACTTTTTTCCTATTATTTTGAAGGATCCCTAGTGACAGAATAGATTTGGCTACCTCTGGTATGGCACTTTTTCAGAGTTCAAGAATGAAATCACTCTAGTGGCACGTAATAAATTTTATCAAACATCAATGTAAATCCAAAACACAGGCTTTTTCATAAATTATTGTTCAAGACAGATTTCATAGAATGTTTTTAAATGATGAATAAAGAATAATGACAAGACCGTAAACATATCTCCAAGTCATGGCAGTGATTTCCAAGATTTTTTTTCTGAGTTATTTCAGAACATTTCAGGGCAACAGTGCTGAAAATGCTTTAAACCTTTGCATGCCAATAAATCAAGCAGACGTAATCCTTCTACTGCAGATAAAATGAAAAAAGTACTGCAGTGTTTGAATAAAAAGCACATCCATGTGCGAACAGTTTTCTAGAAATAATGACCTTATAGTTTATTTCCACAGGTTACATGGTTCCACCCCTTTTTTCGTTCTGCAGATTGGCTAACACATTCCAAGACACTGATGGACTGCAACACATTTCCTATAAAGAGAATATTTAAGTATGAAGCACATACTATTGGCGGTTGATAGTTAAATTAAAACACCAGAAAGTGCTGGGAAGGGAAAACAACGCTTTGCCAATCTTACAGACTTTTTGTCTTCAGGGTCCATTATAAGATCTCAGAACCAAATCCAGAATCAAATCTTCTAGCTTTATACACTGACTTAAGGTACTACACCACATGGCAGTGACCCAAATCTTCGAGGAAACATGAGACTGATATATTTTTATTATCTCAATTTGCTAAAATTATGTCTTTATCCATTATATAGTTTATCATTATATAGTGCTGTTATGCCATGATATAAGTATGACAACCTCAACCTTCTTTAGGTGACTGTTATGAAAGGTAATCATCTTTCTTCTGAGTAAACTCAGTCTTTTCCTTATAAAACTATATTGAAATTATCTACTATTATTTTGCATCTAAACTTTATTTTTAACAAGTTATCTCAGTAAGTCACCACTACAAATCCCAAATCAATTTAGGTTTTAAGCAGAATTTTTTCCTTGTTTCCTTCAAGCTCAGTGGGTGGTTGGATTGCCATGGAAGTAAATTCCAGCTGAAACTTGCTACTATGGTGAGATCTCACTGCAGACATCACCTGTAGTGTGTAACAGGATAAATACCAAAGCAAACCAAGAGACAAATTACCTTGCCTGTCACATGCTGCCGAGCGCTCAACATAGACATGCAAAATACTGCCTTCACAATTATTTTCAGCTTATTATAAAGTGTAACTTCTGAGTATTACTGCTATAAGCACTTTGCTGATTTGCCATGCAAAGAGGCACACGCAGTTATTACTCCAATGTAAATTAGCATTTCCACAAGCTAGACAGAAGCATAGAGTTACTCTCAAACACAGGACAGAACTACTGTATGTTTTCACAGTTCTTCCTGCTGGCCTCTACTTTCCACATCCAACTACATAAAACCTTCTGCAACACTTTTAGCAGCCTCTGCTAACCTCCTTTCTCTCTTTTATTAAGGGCACTTTCTTTTCATATGCAAGTTTAACTCTCTTGAACCTCAGTTTCCTGGGCTTCAAAGCATTGTCTCTTAAGGGATGAACAGAGCTTTGCCTATGTGTGAGTGGGTATCAGGAGCAATCAAACACATGTGATTCAACACAGGAAGGGGAATACCAGTTGCAGACAGTGATATCAGAAGAAACAGAGAGGCCTAGTCTAATAATATGTGGCTACATGGCTGGTGACACCGTCAAAATTTTGGGGTCTTTTTTGACAATGGGATGGCCTACATGGCATGATGCATATTGGCATCAGATAGGATCTACTTTCTGAAAGATGCAGGACAGTTAAGGGGATCCACTGATAGAGCTTTAAAGCAGACCTGAGACCTCCACAACACCCTTCTCTCTTAATTAAGCTATGGATTTGATGGGGGGACTGTTCAGTGGATAAGGAATTGGTTGGATGATCACATCCAGAGGGTAGTGGTTAATGGCTCAAAGTCCCAGTTGGCATCAGCGACAAATGGTGCCCTCGGGGGTCTGTACTGGGACCAGGGTTACTTAATATTTTCATTAATGACACCGACAGAGGCATCAAGTGCACCCATTGCAAATCTGCAGATGACACCAAGCTGAGTGGTGCTGTTGACACTTCTGAAAGACAGAACGCCATCCAGAGGGACCTGGACCAGTTCAGGAAGGGGATTCTCATAAGGTTTAACAAGACTAAGAGCAAGGTGCTGCATCTGGGTTGGGGCAATCTCAAACTGGGAGGATATAGTGGGAGTAAAAGTCATCGACAGCAGACCTGCCAAGAAGGACTTGGGGGTGCTGGTGAAGGAAAGGCTGGACATGAGACAACAATGTATGCTTGCAGCTCAGAAAGCCAGCTGTATCCTGGGTTGCATCAAAAGCAGCATGGACAGGAGTGGGAGGGAGGGGATTCTGCCCCTCTATTCCACTCTGGTGAGACCCCACCCAGAGTGCTGCATCCAGCTCTGAGATCCCCAGCACAAGAAGGATGTGGCAAGATGAGAGCAGGGCCAGGAATATGATTAGAGGGAGCACCTCTTCTACGAGGAAAGGCTGAGAGAGTTGTGGCTGGTCAGCCTGGGAAAGAGAAGGCTTCAAGATGACCTAACTGTGGCCTTCCAGTACCTGAAAGGAGTCTATGAGAAAGATGGAGAGGGACTTTCTACAAGGGCATGTAGTGACAGGACAAGGGGGAATGGCTTCAAACTGAAAGTAGGTTTAGATTAGGTATTAGGAATAAATTCCTCACTGTGAGGGTGGTGAGGCACTGGAACAGGTTGTCCAGGGGAGTTGTGGATTCCCCATCCCTGGAATTGTTCAAGGCCAAGTTGGATGAGGTCCTGAGCAATCTGGTCTAGTGGAAGGTGTCCCTGTCTGTGGTGAGAGGATTGGAGCGAGATGATCTTAAGGGTCCTTCCAGCCCAAACCATTCTATGATACCAAAGAGAACAGTATGTTCTGCACCACTTAATATGGGGCTGTTCTGCCCTTCTCTGCCATGTGACAGTTCTTGAGCTACAGAAGTTTCCCTAAGTTAGCAAAAGACCAGAGAAAGAAAAACTGCACTGAGACAAGCTACAATTTGTATGCCAATTTCTTCACTGATCTGGAAACTCAAGTCCTAGGTATCATTTGAGCATGTTTCTTATGTATGTTTCTTAAAAGCTCTGCAAACGTTTTAGTGTATTAACAGTGCAAAAATCTCTGCCTTCCAGATAATCTGTAATTGTGAAGTTTATATTATAAAAAAGACACAAGATCATTTATTGCCTAATTGAAAATATTACACACACACACACACATGTTCTTAACTGACCTTGGAGGGATTGAATGGCATCCCTAAATATGAAGAGCCTCTGAATCCACAGCGATGCAAGTTTGATCCTGGAAAAGATTAAAACAACATTCAACTAACTTGTTTAGTTAAAACACTCATTATAAACCATAATCCTCTACTGATATCAAGACCCACTAGTCCAACACTATTCATAATATAACTAGAGTTTGCATGTGTCTCTCAGTTTTTGACCTTAGTTTGTTACCCATGATTAATTAAAAAAAAAAACCAAAGAAAACTACAAGCAAACCTAATTCTGCTGTAATGACAAAGCACAAAGCACACATTTTTTTTTTTAATTTGGTGAAAATATAGCCATTGGATCAGCAAAGAATTGTCTTCCATGCTCTCCAGAAAGAAAAAAAAAGGATTGCTCCCCTGGGAAAATGCCCAGAGTTAACATATTTTTTTATTCTTCCCTGGATTCCTGCCTGGTAATACCGTCTGTTCACAAGCAGAACTGTCTTAAGATACTCTGCAACATGTTCAAGGGCAAACAAATTGCACTTGTAAGCACATTGTAGCTATCAAACATTTCTGTCAGTGATTCAGTATAATTTGTTTCAAATGTCTCACAATACCTGAGCACGTTGCATACAGAAGTGTGAACCACACACTGTGCAAAGTACAGGTTTGTGGGGCTCAACTGTGGTTTTGCATGGCAAAAACTCAATTGTTTACTGCTCAGTCTCTGAAAGTAAAAGCCTAATGAATGCTGTAGTTAAACAGCACCTGGGTGTTCTTGAATTTCTTAAATTCTCTCCCCCCCCCCTTTTTTTTTAATTCTTCAGCCTTTAATCTAAAAATCCTCATGGATATTAGGGAAAATTGCACCAGACTAAAAAAAAAAATGAACAGTTATAAAGCTGAAAGTTCTAAAAAACTCACTGTATAATGTGGTCTACAAGTTCTTGTGTAATTTATCAGCATATTACCTTCTAATTCTAAACATGTTCTCCATATATGCAAAATTTAAACTGGAAAGTTTTTACTAGCCTAGGAACTTCAACTTGGCTAAAGTACGCAAGTTTCTCTACAAGACAAGTCTTTGGATCTAACTGAAATGGAGCGAAACACCTCCAATTCTCCACTTCCTCCACAGTTCAATCAAAACCACTTTTTAATGACTCTACACATGTAATGAAAGCAACTTCAGCCTTCACTAAAAGCTGATATGGCATAGTCATACCCACAAAGAGGAAACAGAAACAGTATCTGTAATTGTGGACAAAAAAAATTCATAACTGTTTTATTTTGTTATAATCTAAACATTTGCAGCAGAGAACATTTGTCTGGTTGCTTCCAGAGTCAAATACTTGAATTTCACGTTGCATCAGCCTTTGGAAAGCACAGTAAATTAAATTAAAGACTAATCCAAGGTCCTGAAAGACATTGTCCAAAAAAAATCACAATTTCAAAAATGACACAATATGAATGAATCAGTAAGAGAAGAACTAGAATTCCAGCCTCTTAAGTACCAAATTTCCCAGGCGACATTGTGGAAAAAAATCACCATTCACTTGACCCATTTTCAACAAAAAAGAATCTGTGTTTTAAGTGCTTAAGCAACCGAGAAAACTCACTTTGAAATGGTCCTAAAGTGGAAACCCTTCATCCAGAAAAGTTGCTAGCCTACTAGCACACAGCTGTTCTGGGCTGCTGCAAAGGAAGACACACTACAATTAAGACAGCTCTGCAGTCAAACAGAGCTCAGCTGCTAGCTGCTAGATGGAAGGATTAATCCTGGAAATACTGATCCCCATCCTTTTAGACTGTAGCTTATCATTAATTATCAAGATAGAAATGGCAGCATGAAACCCAAGTGTCATGTACTTTTAGTGTGTCACCCTGATTGGCTTCTGAATTCACAGCTATTATGAAAAGAGATTAAAAATTAAGTACATGAATGAAATCAGGATCCATTACTCCCTTTAGCTGTTCAATTTTCATATAGTATTTTAAAACCTTTCTTGTACTACTAAACTGCTATCAACTACAAAACAGCATCTGTAATTTTAAAATGGATTTTTAACTATATTGCTATCAATTTAAAATCTGGTTTGACTCTTTTTGTCGGTACTTCTGATCCCTCATTCTAGACTTTACATACTGGCTCCTAGGAGAAACAGAAGACCACCATGACTCTCTAATGCTCTTACTACTAGAAGAGAAACTTTAAAGAGAATTTTATCCCCCCCTCCAATCCAGTAATATGCATGTAATACATGCTACCTAGACCTTCAATATTACAAGAGAACTGCTGCACATCTGGTCACAATACATGAATTAAAAAACAGAATTCTAAGTTGATAAGGGAAGCATTAAAACAGGAATTGAAAAACACTCATTTTTAACCAGATGACTCTGGAACATTGATGTCATGTCTAGAAATTTTTTTTAGCATCCTGTGAAGACACAAGTTCAAAATCAAATGGGAACCAAAGAGGAGTCAGGGAAAACTACTGTCTTCCAGCTTATGAAAGAAACTTCATGACGTGAAACTTCACCTTCTGTGAAGATCGTTTTACTACACTGTTGCAAAGTACTTGTACTTCTTATTTTATGATAGCTTAGTAGTATTAGTCAAACAAATTGCCACAAATGTGCTGTCAGAATCAGAAGTAGAAATTAAATATACCCTAATTACGAGGGTGTGATCATAGTTTATTACCCTCCTAAAAAATAGCTGGAGTGACCAGTTCAGCTTCAGCACAGCTTGCTGAAGTTCAGTCCAACTGCAGCTATGAAACGGTACCACCTAGTGTCCACTTTCACCGTCGACCTAACAACCACTTTCTGAAGGAGTTTAGGACAGAGCAAAAGTAATAAACATTTCATCAACTGCTGCATAATTATTGCAAGCTGAACATGACCCACCTGGAAAAACTTTCACATTTGACAACTAAAGAAAACTGACCCTTTTTCAAAACAAAAAGACTCCATACTTAAATCAACAGCTGAGACTTTCCTGTGAAAACCTTATTACTTATGTGTGCTTAGGCCAGAAAGTCCTTAAGAGAGGTTACAGAGCTTCAATGATGACCAAAGATGACTTATCATAAGAGCTCTTTTTTTACAGACAAGACATTTTTGTTATTTGTGTTTTATGATTTCTCTTGCATGGAAGGATTAATAACTTTTAACAGTACTTCTTCACATTTAGATTACCCATGCATTCCTCTGTCTGCAAGGCTTTTCGCATTTTGCCAAGTACAGAAGCAAGCTTACACACATCAATAAAATCTTATTGTATATATAAAAAAGTCACAGCTTTAACAAAGGCTGACCCCAACAGCACATCCAGATAAAAACACGCATAAGTTCTTCTTACTGAACTAGGGCTAAAGATGTAATCATTCCTGTAAATCCAAGCACTAGAGGATGTCATAAAATGCAAAGTTGCATTCTCTAAAATGGAAGTCCATTATACATCCAGATAAATATTTCAAATGTAGCCATTAAAAGAAAGTTATATTGGAAGAACATTCATATTTCTCCTCAAGAAACTTATGATCAAAAAGCACACAATGCAACAATAACTTCAAAAAACAGTCAATGGCATTTTATAAATTTTTTTTCAGTACTGACAACACAAGAAGAAATAATCATTATTACAAATCTAAACCTAGTCTTTGACAGAAGTAAGTTTTAGGTCTGTGACGTAGCATAATGGTTTTCAGTCTGCTATGCATGGGTTCTGTGGGTTCAGTCCTATAAATAAAACATGTCTCAGTGTTCTTTTTGGTTCCATTTCTTAGTACGGCAAAGCTAGTGAAGCATCCAGTCGTCAAAAAGTACAATTTCCTTCCCTCCTCTTCTAGTGGGTTGGCACTGGCACTCCCAGTCAACACAGCTCACCAACACAACACAAAGCTAACCTTCTGTTAGATAAATAAATACATGTTTTCCTGCCATTTCAGCAAGCTCTCAAGCAGGGTCAAACAAATGCCAGTGTTCCTATGTGGGAGGATGGTGGATGAATATGGCCAAGCAGTGTGCCTCCGCTGCCTGTAATTAGATTAGTTGAGCACAAAGCTCTGGATTCACTCTCTTTTAAAAGTGCTGAACTGGCTTGCAAGAAAGTGGGATACATCTTTCTTAAATTGCTATGAGTTGCGCTTTAAGATAATTATAATAAATTTGAAATTCTGTCAAAGAGCTGTACAACGAGAGGAAAAACATTAAAACTCTGACATGATAAGGATCTTAAGAACAAGCAGCTAGGAGAAAGAGGGTCTTCTGTGAACCCTTTTCCAAAGTTTCACTAACTTTTAAAAAAATTACATCTTAGTCTAAATACATATAATTTCTGGTAAGGCTTGTAAAAGAGCACCACCTTCCTCAAAATGAAAAAAGTACTTTTTCAAGATTCCCACTTCATGCAGTGAACACACAAACAAACCAAAAATATGTATTAGCCACGCACCTAAGCAGAGCATTTCCTGAAGTGAAGGAAAGGTAACCATGGCCAAAATCTATGCAATATAAAGCCTAACTATTTAGCACGAGTTACAGAAGGCAGGGGTCCTTCAAACAAGCAGAAGGCAGCAATAAGTTGAAGGATGTGTTTCTGTGTGAGAGTCAGCTTGCATACGTGACATGCCATTCCCTCGTAATTAAAATTAGTATTGAGCCAGTCTCTGAAACATTTCAGCTAAAATTATGGTACCTAAAGGACATTATTTGTTTGAATCACAGTTGCAATAAACCCACAGAAGAATACTATCCTGACAGACCTTAATCTTTATCTTCCTTTAGTGCATTTCAATTAGGCTGACAGAGCATACATTTGCTTTCTTACTCAGGTAGATCAAGATCTCACCACTTTGCATTAGTGAGCTTTAGTTTCACATAAAAATTTCAAAGACTACAAACCTCTGAAGCGAAGCTTTCTTCAGCCATAAGATACATTACACAGCAGTAAATACAAACATGTTACTTAAAACTACCACAGGATATTGGGAGACCCTATCTAAGAAGTGCGCTAAACCACTAAATTCTCAATTTTCTGTCAGGTTCTGTAATGTCCCGCTGTGGTGGGTTGACCTCGACCAGCAGCCGAGCACCCACACAGCCACCCACTCACTTCCCCCTCCAGTGTCAGGGCAAGAAAACAGAGATAAGGGGAGAAAACACAGGGAGTGAGACAGAGACAGTCTGATAAATGAAGCAAAAGTTGTGGAGGGATTCATTCACTACTTCCCATCAGCCAGGCAGGTAAACAGCCACTTCCCAGAAAGCAGGGCCTCAGCAGGTGTAAGGGTTACTCAGGAAGACAAATAGCAGATCCACAAACATCGCCCCCTTTCTCCTTCTTTTCCCAAGCTTTTATTGCTTGAAATGATGCCAGATGGTGTGGAGTATCCCTCAGGTCAGTCCTCAGGTCAGTCCGGGTCAGCTGTCCTGGCTGTGTCCCCCAGCTGTATCTGCTGGGGGAAAAGGAGTGCAGAGGAGAAGAAAAGAGCCAGCCTTGACGTTGTGTAGGCACTATTCAGCAACAGCTAAAAGACTGCTGTTACCAACACTCTTTTAGTCCTAGGCCCAAAACACAGCAGCTTAGGGGCTACTATGAAAAACAGTAAATTCTATCCCAGTTAGTATACATACTACAATAGTTATTGATAAAAATGAACGGGTACTAAGTTTGTAAAGCATCAACATCCATTGGAAAAATGACTGTAAGGCAGCAGCAGTTCTAAAAATAATAATTCTAAAAATAATCTGAAAAAAATGCTTTTAGCAAAAATCAACTGAAGTGCTATAGATAATTTGAGGAGAAAAGACAACGCAGAAAGAATCGTGCCTTGCAGAATATACCACCTAAGGAGTCTTTCTGCTGTGCCTTTTGCAGCCGGACTCGTCTATCTCATATTGGCCTTTTTAGCCACCAACGCGCCTGCAACAAATGTGGGTAGAGCCCTTCCCAAATCTTCATTCACGAAGCCCAGCCATGATGCTATAGATAATGGAACCTTTGGAGGGACAAACGTGAAGAGCAGAGAAATTTATTTATTCTGAAAAGAATTACAGAAATTCTCTTTTTGCCCATTTTAGAAATTCAACCACTGACATGATCAAAAACAAATCCCAAGATTCTGTAAAAATATATTCCAATTTAAAATGGAGGTTTTAAATTGGTTTTCAGTCCCAGAACCAAACTAAATAAAGACTTACATCAAATATGATACAGTTACTTTAGATTGCTGGAATTTGTCATTGCAAAACTGCACTATAAAAAAGTGGTATAATTTAAATGTCTAAACCCAATATTCCACAGAAAGACAGATTTATCAGAATGAATGTAAAAAAGCTGCAATAGTAAGTTTCTTTAAAAGCAAAGTATTGTGGTTGCTTGTTTGTTTTTTTACCCAGAAGGATTCTGATTCACCTAGCAGGCACCCATCTCTAACTAGAGATGCACAAGCATTTTGAAACCAAAAACTTCATTGCTGTAGCCTACAGGAGTTTAGACACTTCTTCAAACAGGCCAAAAGAGGGAGTAAGAGCTCTGTTACTGGGAAATTGCCAATTAACAAGCATTGCACACGACCAGGATTAAAAACCAGAAAGTCAATACATTTTGTTGAAAGTAGACATTACAGAAGGGTAGACATTCTCTTCTTCACATTTAGTGATCCAATATTCTACTTTCTGCTGTTGGCATAATTTATATTTTACACTGTCTATTTTCTAGTAGATGAAGTAAAAACTAAATAAAAATAATGCTGAAGCTTTAGGGGTCAAATGACCAAGATAAGAGCAGTGTTATTACCAAAAGTGTAAGAAGAACAAGAGTTATTACAATGTGATATGAAAATACAGGATTGGAGGGAAGCTTGTTCTTATGGTAAAAAGCAGAGATTTATTATTTAGAAAGCACAGAATGCACTGCCAAAAGTACCCTCCCCAAAACTATCCTCCTGTAGTTTTATGAGGAGATGATAGCTAGAAAAAAAAGGAGCACATCTCTACTGCACCATGGACTGTCAGCCTCCAAATCTGTGTGCTGAGATTTTTACTGCCCTCCCCAGGAGGTTCTTGACAGTGGGAATATTCCAAACATTGGCCAGGTAGAACCCCCTGAAAAACTACTGCATACTATCAATGACAAACAAATAAAAATGCCCATTTTAATCTCTCTAATCTTGCAAACTTCCCTGATCTTTTGGAATACACTTCTGAAGGCTGGGATAAAGGTCAGAAAGTGAGGAACTCCTGAAAACAAAGCATATACACAGGGGAAAAAAATTTTAATGGTAAGGTATAGGCACCTCCTCATGATTAAAATGTTGCAGGAATAATTAAGTGATCCAAATTCCTAATTTTCTATAATCGGTCCTGGAATACAACAAAAGACAAAAGAAATCCATTAAAATTAATTCCTGGAGTGGATCCTGGGGTGATCTTTTTATTACTACATAAAGAAAGCATCAGCTATCCTGACTTCCAAATGCTTACTTCATATAAATTTTTTTATTTCACAAAACTGATTTTAGAGACCCTATATATAGATTTTAGAGACCTGATTTGTAGTATATAATTAGACTAAATAATAGAAGAAAACACACAGTTTTCTTTCTACATCCATCCAAAGTACATGTTCATGATTTTACAGACAGGCACCTGGAATTACCTCTTCTCTAGAGAACCACCAGCCTGGAGCTATTCCCACACCAACATTTAACACGCCTGTTGTAAAGCAGCAGCGCCTCACCCACATCTCCCTCCCTCCCACCCACTCTACTGCTGGTCACCACTCACCTGCAGTGCCACAGAAGAAATTGCCAATACCACCTAGCCCACAGGAAGAGCACCTCCCTAACTTCTGTCAAGTCACCAGGAAACAGACATTTCCTGTGGGCTCCCTCTCCAGCTTGGATCTGTTATGCACCTTCCAATCTGAGGATAGCTGGGATACAGCAACAGCATTATTCCCTCTAAAAACCTTGGGTAAATTCAGCCTTCACAGATCTAAAGAACAGATTTTATTTTCTCAAGCAGGGACTGTGTTTATCCTTTTTGCTTCTTACCCTTACACCTCCAGTTTTCCAAAAGCTGTTCCAAATAACCACACCTGTGGTCAGAGTTCCTGGTATAGGAGCGGAATTCAATATAAACACTACTAGACTTGTAATAGTTACATAACATATGCATTTCTTTTAGAACCAGGTGAAACATTCCTCTGAGATGCCCAAAGGTGCAACTTCATTATACTATTTTATACTGGTTTATCTTCAAATTAATTTCTGCTTTTTCTACCTTTATTATTTGTGAGGGATCTATTTCCAAGATTTGCTTGACATCACTATCTGAAATTATCAGGACAGCACTTCAGGAAGGTCAATCTTGTATTTTATAAAAACTAGAGCCATCCACTATTCCCCAAGTAGAAAGCAAAAGTAAAGATGTTAATATCGATAAAAAAACTAAAAACTCACTCACTGTCTTCAGTGGGAAGGACCTGCAGGGAATAAATCCATTCTATTATATCATCTTTGTTCACCACATCTAAGGAATCCAACATATCCAGACCAGAGAGCGCGAAAAATGCAATTGTCAACCTAAAAGAAAAAGATAAGACTTACACTTCCCACCATAAATATCACGGGGAAATTAACAAAATGTTGCAGAAACAGATTCATCTATGAATTCTCAGCCTTTGACAGTGGTGCAACCCAGAGACTAGCTCAGAAAACATGAAATGTATCTACTGGATAAAATAATGTCCTTTGTACTGTAGATATTTCTCTGTCTCAACAAGGTTTTTTATTTAAGTTGCCCCTTCTTTTATATAATAATGATATGCCAATTCAAAATTAACCTATGAGCCTGTTTACCTGAAAAAAATACCCAACAAAACAACTTACTACAAAGTAAACTAGGTTATGTTATTAATATATGGAGCACTAGTTCTCTGTGAAAAATTCTTACATGAGTAATCCCCTAAATATGCATTAAGTGCATATGCAAGGTAACCCTTAACTACAGTAAGCTGCTTCTCATTGTGCCCCAAACCCAGTTTCAGACGTTTAGAATTCAAGTGTCAAACAGCAAAGCCTACTTTGTAAGCAAACAATGTAAAAATATGCACACAGGATGAATTAACATCTAGAGCTATTTATTTCTTGTCCATGGGATTTAAACATCTAAAATTGAGTAACCAAATTCAAGTATTCAATAGAGTAGTGGAGAAGCTAGGACACCAAAAGTCCTTCTTTCACACAATCTGTCTCCTTCCATAAACTTATCCTACCAAATCTGCTAACTAACACTTTTTTTGCAGGGTTTGTTTTTACCTCAAACCACTGCAGCCACCCAACAAACAGCATGGCCCTTCAAACCGCTGCACTGCTCACTCTGACAGAGCACCAAAGCCACACTACCCTCAGAGAGTTTGCTATGAGAGAAAACGCTCATGTAATGGTACCTTGGAAGCCCAAAGTTCTGACTCAGATTAAAATTAGCTAGATGTATATTTTTGCCACCCACACTTGTGTCTGGCTATCCTCCTAGAAATTCTTGCTCTCCTTTCACCAGATAAGACGAGGGATTGTGAAACAACCGGTACATATGCAGAAACTACAATTCAGCATGTCAAGGAAAACCAAAAGTTAATAGCAGCTTTCCTTAGCAGATCAAGTTGTAACTTGCATTTTCCTCACAAGGTGGTGAGCCACCTTGGCCACCAGCAGTAGGCACCTCTGAAGAAGAGGAGACAGATGTGGATAGGCACCTCTACAACCACCTAATTTCTGCACGTGGTTCTGCATCAGAAGTCCAAACAGTAAGACCAAGGAAAAAATGGTGATGTGAGTCAGCCCAAAACACAACTCCACAAGAATTATTCTAGTTAAAACACAGCAGCCAAATGACAACGAAGGAGACACTAATCTCAGCACAGTGGCATAACCTCCAAGTGACATTTCTACCAGTGGGCTGGTAAAATATGTTTCTTTACAATTATTATTATTACAAATACATTTTTTGAGTAGAGAAAGCTAAAAAAAGTATGTTGCACAAAAAGGTACTTCTATGTAGAGCAAGAATATCTTTTAACTCTTCTGATAAAAAAAATTGTTTTTGAAAGTGGAAAATTAATGCTTCAAGGCTTTTATCAACTATTGCATTGATCAGATCTGTTTAACCCAAAATCTGACCCTGGATAATAAACCACTAATTCAAACAAAATCACTATTTTTATAAAAAAACTCCAAGGAATTTACTGTTCAGCTACAGGAAATTATTTATTTGAAACACTGCCTATATATTCTGATTTTCATGAACACTGACAGTCTTCTACTAGAACTACTTAAAACACATTTTCACACTATTTTACTCAGCTGAGCTACTTCCAGTAAGGCACAAACAACATGCCAACATCAGCACTAGAAACTGCTGCAAAGTAGGTCCCAAACCACAAAGGTGTGCATACAATACAGACAGTAATTCTCATCTGTAGTTAAAAATATATGTCAAATATATGAATTTAAAAAGTGGTTTTACCTGGGCTGGGCTTCACTTTACTTATTCGGAGTTGATTGTCTCCAGCATTACTAAGGAACAGCCTTTGTCTGTTGGAATTTTCTTGTGATGGGCAAGAAGATCTGGCACCACTGGACATAGAGAGGTCCCAGTACAGCCACTTAGATGCTGCATTCTTACTCCATAGGCTATCCTACTTCACAGAAACTTAACAGACATATGTTCCTACGAAAAAAACTCTTAGCGGCATCTTAGGTGACACATGCCATGAAGAGTAAGAATTTTATCTACAGTCATTTCCATAGAGGATGGTCAATAGGACATCTCTGATGACATATTCAGACCTCTTTATCTTCAGCCATGAACAAAGACTACAGTTTCTCAGCAGAGTTCAAAAAGCATTTGAAATGACTGATCTGAGAAACTGATTAGGTGTGCTACAAGGAGCACCATGAAGTACCACAATCTGAAGGACTTCAGAGACTAGGAGTTGACTTTCCTGCAAAACCTGACGGTACTGGCAATCTAAGTATGAAACACTGTCAATCAGAACACTTAAAAAGCACTCTTGTTGCAACTACTGTTGCATGCAATAACTACAGACAAAAATAATTATGAAGGCTTTGAGCCAAAAAGTTGAGTAAAGAACATTAAATGAATTTTCTTTATTCTCCCTTATTATTTGACAATCTACAGCTTAAGTCAGAATGGACCAGCAGAGTGTGGAAAATTTCAGTCTCTACCACCCGTGTCTGGCGACAACAAATGCTGCACTGCAGCGAACAAAAACCATCTCACTGACAAATGATTTTATTTATTTATTTATTTAACGTATCTTTAATTTAATTGAGTTTCCCCTCTAATTCACAATGGAACCATGCAAAGGCAGGAACAGGGGAAGCAAGAATAAAAAGGTTAAAAGCATTTCCTTCTGCAGCAGTATCAGCTCCAGAGGTTTGCTTAAGGTTTGCTGAATTCAGTGACCTTGACCTTGGCAAAAAGGCAAACTTAGTACCCTCGAGGTCACACTGGGGATGGTGCATTTACGGTTTAATCTCCCCTTTTGTCAACAGTCATGCATGCACACCTGCAGAACACTGATCTAAAAATCACTGTAAGAGAACCAAAAAATCTGTAGCTGGGTAAAAACTTCACAACTACAAAAAACGCATAAATTTACATGGCCATTATTTTTATTCCAATTGAAAGCTTAGACTGTGCTGATTAACCAAAAATTAAAGCATCATGAAATAGTTTCAAATTGATGGTTCCAATTTTCAGAAAACAAGTGTTTTTCTACTACTGCACAGCTATTACGTGCAACACACTAGGCACTGGTTATTCAAGGTACTGAGGCTACTATGACCACACATCAAATTAAAGCTCAGACATCTAATTAATTTCTCAACAGTTCTCAAACAATCATTGTTACTATTATTCAGTAAGATTGTGGAAGACTTTTTGTAAACTGGAACTTCTGTTTCAGATCAGTGGCAAGCTGCAACAAGCTTGACAATGCAATCAGAGCCTCTCACTGATCTCACCTTCTGCAGAACACAGGGTTTCAGATGAGATTCCCAGGACCCTGACAAGCCAAGTCCTCAGTGGAGACTCCATCACTTCACTGGGCAAGCTGTTCATGGTTAACTGCTCCAATGGTGAAGAATATTATCCTACATCCACACAATTCTTTCTGAAGCACCTTATTCCCATGGTCTCCTGCCCCGTCACCATGGTGCCTTCTAAAAAGCACACCTCCATCTTTCTCTGTAGTTAGTTTCTCAGTAACAGAAGACTGTGATCAGATTCTTCCTCTTCTAGACCAAAGACATCCCATTTCTTTAGCATTTTCATATGTCAGTGGGCTAAGGTTAGCTATTTGTTATCATTCTAACACATCTCCATGTTATTGTACCTTTAAGGTCTAAAAGCTGTTAAAAGTATAGGAGGCCTAGACTTCCTCTTGCTGTCATCTAAAATAACTGAGAAAGTACACTGAAATACCAAATAATTCTTCATGAATAAATTATTTGCAGCTCTGAAATAAAAAATTCACAAAATTACAGAATGGCTGGGGTTGGAAGGGACCTCTGGAAATCATCTAGTAAAACCCTCTCTCTGCTAAAGCAGGTTCACCCAGAGCAAGTTGCACAGGATCATGTGCAGGCAAGTTTTGAATACCTCCAAGGAAAGAAACTCGACAACCTCCCTGGGTAGCCTATCCCAGTGATTGGTCACCCCCACAGTGAAGAAGTTTCTGCTCATATTCAGATGGACCTTCCTGTGTTTCAGATTGTGTTTGTGGCCCTTTGTCCTGCCACTGGGCACCACTGAAGAGTCTGGCCCAATCCTCTTGCTGCTCATCCTTAAGATATTTGAATGCATTGATAAGATCCTCTCTCAGTCGTCTCTTCTCGAGGCTGAACAGGCCCAGCTCCTTCAACCTTTCCACACATAACAAATGTTCCAGTTCCTTAATCATCTTTGTAGCCGTGTGCTAGCCCCTCTCCACACACAACCTGGCACTGCTTGTGCCAGTCCTTACATGGTTCTGCCAAGTGTTTGTGCTCTCAACTGAAATAAAGCTTGATTCAGCAGGGCAACCTGATCAAAGCCATTGAGCATTTTTCACAGAATGACTTGCAGAAGATGATACTGTGAAAAGAATCTGATGATTTTATTGGTTGACTAATATATCAAACCATCTGCATATCTCCACGTTTTTATCAGGTAAAGCTTGACAATCAAATTATTGATCTTCTTGTGCCTCAGATGTAACCAATTACCTTACATGAAGACTTCAAAAACATGAAGTACATTCTCAAGTCACTACAGGGACAAATGTCCCTCTAATTCATAACATACTTCACTGGTATTTTATCTCTTATACTAACAAATGAAGACTTAAAATATTTCTCTTACATGAACAAGAATCTTATGCGTGTTGACCCAGAGCAACAAAAAGCTTAAGTAACTTATTTTAAAATGGCTTCCAGGGCGGATTAAGCAATGGACTGAAAACAGATTAAAAGGATCAACAAGTCTTCCCGCGGGGATATTGGGCAGTTTACGCGAGCAGAGACTACGCCCCTACATCAACCCGGTTTTTTTGGGAGCCTTCTGCCAGTGGCCGGATTTACAAGGACGCTTTTCCTTCCGGCCACGGCGGGGCTGCTCCCTGCCCACGGCCGCGGGAGGCCAGGCAGCCTCCGGCAGGGACTTCCCGTGGAGGCGCCCGCCCGGCGCGGAGGGGGTGAGGGCGGCATCCCGGGACGGGCGGGGGGCGCCGGGTGGGACACGGCGACGCGCCGCCCGCCCGAAGCACGAGAGCCCGTCCCGCTGCTACCTGCTGGTCTCCAGGGACGAGTAGCGCTCGGGCAGGATCTGGAGGCAGCGCTGGAAGAAGCGCACGTGCCGATCCCGCAGGAAGTCCAGCCGCTCCGGCTCCCCCGCGCACGGCGCCGCCGCCATCTCCATCCCACCACCGCTGCCCGCGCCCGGCGCGCCCGGACCGCGTCACCCGAGGGACCCGCCCCGGGGCGGGGAAAGGGAAGGGAACGGGGAAGGGGGAAGACGAAAGAGGAGAACAGGGGAAGGGGAAAAGCGGAAAGGGAAAGGAAAGGGCGGGAGCCAGTGTGACGACCCCCCCACCCACCCCGAAGGGATTGTCCCAGGCAGCTGTGGGGAAACGTGCTTTTAATGCCAAGGGACATCACGCCCGGCCGGTCCCACAGGCGGCATTCCCAACCCGACACTCTCAAAATACAAAGGGAATACACGTCATGTGTCAAGCCAACTCCGTGCTGGCTCCCGAAAAGTGCTGGCTGATGCTTCCTCTTGCGGCAGGGACAGGCTGGGGCGCAGCTATAGCCCTCCTCTCCAGGCTGGGACAGCCCTGACAACAAAGCAAAAAGGCATAAAGAGCTCGTACATTAACTGCACCTCTGTCAGGCTACACGTCCAGGGCTCCCTCCTCACCTGTGAGTAACACGTAACAGTGGTTCTGAAGCTGCTGGTGCCATCTCCTTCCTACGTTCTTCCCAGCCCTTGGTAGCTTTGTGCAACTCGGATCGGTCTCTGGTTACCTGAATCTCGACCTCAGAATGAAACAAACAACCCCCCCAAAAATTGATCTTTTTCCTCGATCACAGGAGTTACATTACACTCCTCGGGTCTTCATCACAGAAACAGGTGCAGAGTAAACATAACAGAGCTGGCTAGACAGAACGAGACACTTCCCTCCATACTATCACAGGGAATGGGTGAAACATGAAATCAGTAAGAGGGGCAACAACTGCTTGCTGTCACTAAATTTTAGTAATTTAAAAGGTTAAACTCTTTCAAAACCCACTGTACTCAAAATGCTTCCAGAAGCCAGTCTACTTATTTAACCAACAATAGAAAACCATTTCAAACAATAAAAGCCAGCACCCATATTGCAGCATTCTGTGACCTATAGGCTTTACCCAGGTAAATACTGCCATGAGATAAATAAATGCTCATCTTTCGTTTTGTTTTTAAACACAAGAACAACTATGCCTGCTGCATTTTTGTCTCCTGATAACAAGAATTACTTTATCAACCATTTAGATAATTAAAAACCACTGCTTTTTAGATCAATGAAAAAAAAAATTGTTTAAACCACCATGCGGCACGCACCTCAGATTACAACAAACAAAAAGTTACCTTCTCTCTCAACTTTGCCAACTTTTTTTCTTTTTCTTGTTCCTCTATTTCTTTAGCTTGTTTCTGTAAAACCTTTAGCTCCAGTTTATGTAGATCCTGAAATATAATTAATGGAAAATTAAACTTTTCTTTGGAAGTAAAACAAATGATATAAAGATATATATGTAGCCTTTTCACAGTTAATTATTTTTTGTTTTGAAATTATTGGCATAGTACAGGAAGTTTCACTAGGTAGCTACTTACTATAGCTTGTCCTGCACAAACAAATTATAGTTACGTGACTTTGAAAAAAATGGAGTAGTTTAAACTCTTTTTATAGAACGCTAGTTTGAATGCTGACAGTAATATCAGTTCTCCAGTAGTGGCACTTATGCTGATATGGGATCTAATTTTACCTAACAGCTACTGAAAGCTGTGAGGATATTAAAGTATCTCTTTTTATCTCATCTGCATCCAACACTCAGGTCCTCTGACGTTTTCTATAGCACAGAGGACAACACAGCCCAAGTAGTTTTTCTCATTTTTACACCGAAGTAAATAAAACCACTTCTACATGTAGAAAGAAACACGGGCTTGAGTAATCTTGTAGAATTTAGATATTGAGAAAGAGGAACACCTGTGTCTAAAATCAAGTTTCATACTACTTTTTGTCTGAAATAGATGCTGTTTTCATAGTGAACCAATTATGTGTATGAAACTTGGATTTTAAAAATGTTTAACATGATATAACATATGCATAAATGAAGATGTAATTACGCACACGCTCTTGAAACCTAGAAATTTTTTCTGCAGCAATTTTCTTCCCTTCCTCCTTTTCAGCTTCCTCTCTCTTCTCAATTTCAAGCTTTTCAAGTTCCTCCTTTACTTTCTTCTGCAAGGTATTCCTTTCCAACAGTAACTTCACGTGGCATTGGCGCTCTTTTTCCTGCCTTTTCTCTCTCTCTTCTAGTTTCAGTTGTGACGGTTGTTCCATTGCAAATGCTATTGCTTTCTGTTTCTTCCACGCTTCAACTGCTGCTTGTTTTCTTTTTCTTTCTTCTTCTGCTTTTTGCTTCTGAGCTTCTTCATGCTGTCGCCATTTTTGCTTGAGCATTTTTTCTGATTTCTCTTTCTCCTTCAAGTTTCTTTCTTTTTCTTCCTGCTGCTTTTCTTTCCACTTCTTAATTGACTGCAAGAGACCGGCAGGAAAAAAATCCAAGGTTTTAATGAAAATTTACAGATTCATATTGATTCAGTCTGATGGAAACATACTGCAGATAGGAATTAGAAGTTTACTTAAGGCAAAACTTAAGGCAAAGAAGCACCTACATATGTTTTCTCACATTTTTTTTTCTATTTTATGGATCACATGGGCAGGTTTAATAGATGTCTGCTAAACCTGTTTCAGTTACAGCAATTATAATAACTTTAGGTAGTTATGAATGTTGGTGTAATATGCTTTTTCTATACAAACATATTTCAGTTCCTATTTTTCTCAAATTAACAATTCAACCTATTATTTCATAATAGTTTTTATGTCAGTGCACCCTTTATTACTCAGATGGATAGTTTTTGAGAGAATCATAATTCTGTATGTCAGTCTGGTCTGGCATAGGTAGATTGTCTATAGAGAGGGGCCATCATTCTTAGGGACAAATGTAATAGGAACTGTAATTTCAGATAGGATCACTTGCTGCACTGGGATTGGTATCTAACTTGCCAGACCACTACCACCAGAAGCATTTATAACATACTTTGGCAAAGTATACATACACAGCCCACTTCAGTGTGTTATTAGGTCTATGCTTATTGGTAATTATTTATTAAAGACAAGTACTTTTGGCAAGTTGAGGATGCCGAAGACCTCAGTTATATACCAACAGAAATCCATCTAGCACTACCAGCAGAGAGGCAGATACAAAAATAAGAAATGTATGTATTTTAAAAATAAGTACTTTTTCTTAAATCTCCAAAAGCCCTAGAGGGGTTATTTTACCTCTTTCTTTCTTTCATGTAAAATTAGAAATTCTTGATACCATTTGTCATGCTGTTCAATATCTTCTTTTGTTCTTCCACCGAGATACTGAAGGGCTTTATCCATGTAAGACAGCCTTCCTCTGTATTTAGTCCGTACTTTCAGAAAATTTTGATGATCATAATCATCCCAGCCTCCTTGCCGCCCTCCTGTTTGCTGAAGGAATCTTTCAAACTCTACTACTTCTTTGGGTAGATGATTTTCCAGTGTTTTATCAACTGTAACCCTGGCTGATGGTAATTTCAGAACTTTTTCTGTTGTTAAGCTGCCTAATGCCCACAGTTCCACTTTTCTCTCAAAAAGATTGAGCTCATTAATGGTAGCTTTTTCCTCTTTCAAAAGCTGTTCATATCTGAAAGTGACAAACACTGCAATGTAAGAAAAAAAATCCAGTATTCATTGTCCATTCACCAAAAATGAATTTTGGAATTGTTCAATGCCACACAAAAGCTATTCTTCAAAGATTAAGAACTGGAGTGGTAACAGCACAGTTGTAATGATCTGATAATAAAGCACTACACAATGAGAATTAAGTTACCCTTTTTTACTGAAAGCAGACATTTATGGCACTCATACAACTAACTCAATCCCCTCCTGACACCAGTAGAGAGGAAGGGAAATCCCCACAAACCCACTCAGAAAACGGAACAACAGCCATCAACAAAACCCCCACAATCTAATGTCTTCTGCAGCCTTTCTCTAAAAAGCCTTTTCTTAGGCAAATGGTTGTTACATTGGAATGCTGGAATAGTCCGTCTGAAACAGAGTTTATCGGGATTCTAACGTTACAGCTCGTGCTTTGATTTATGTACCACAGGAATCACTAGCAAAAGAGTAAATCTAAAGAACAGTTTGCTGGACTAATGCAAAGTTTTCACTGTGTATTATGAAAGCACTTTTTCTTGTAGTTGAAGCATGTATAAACATACGTTTGCCTCTGTTCCTCTTTAAAAGCATTGATTGCGTTTTCAATTTCTTCCATCATTTCCTTGAGCTTGTCAACAACTAAAAGAGGAAAAGAAAAAAAGCATATAACTTAAGAAGTCTACAGTATTTACCAGCACTATCCAGAAATGCAGAGACTTTCAGGACACGTATTTCAGTGCACAAAAAAGCATGCATTTCCATCTCAAAGAGCCTTAAAAGACAGACTCTTATTTATTCAAAAAGTGTGTTTATGCAGTGACTTAGCTAACTAGATGCAAATCCCAGTATAAATGTTTATTTCCATTAAAGAAGTCTCATTTTGACTAACCCTCAACTGATTGTCTGAATAAGACAGCCTTATCCCTAAAGAGTTCTGCTTTTGTTTTTTTATAACAGTTTATAAACAGTTTATGCAGTTACTGACTTAAACACACTCAAATCTTTGGTTTATACCAGGCTGTAGCAATCCTATTTAGCCTGCAGGTCACTACTTTTATAAAGCTGACAAAAAACCATCAAAGTAAGACTGTCCTGTGCTCTCAGCATGCTGTAGTCCTGACTTTGAGAAAGAAGGTAAGACAGTTTTCCAGATAAGATTGCTTTTGTAATGGTAGAAAAAAGTTTTAGAATCTGTTTTAAACCAGCATAAATCTCTGTGGATACATACTGAACACATAGTTTAACTAACCTGGGTTTTGGTAAACTTATATAATCTGAAACTCTTATTTCAGCTTTCATGCCTTGCTAGTTCTTGGTATCTTCACTGACATCTTAAGAAGATAATAAATATTTTTTGTAGATAAACACTGAATAAATGAAATGAGATGCATTTTATCTAGCATCAGAAAGCCCTCAGCTAGTAGGAGGGCCTCAACTTAAGCTCCACACAAGGTAGTAGAGTATCACAAGCAAATGGTTCTTTTAGTGCTTATTTCCCAAAAGTTTCAAACCATCTTACCTGAATAAGTTGCAGCATTTGCTATAGAAGGACAACAACAAGCCCAACTATGCAAGAAACCTGTATGTAGACGAAAATGTTTTTAAATCTGTCACCATGACTTACATTCTGGTGTAGGCTTCACATCCTTTAATTGTTGCTGAAGTCTCTTCACATTGTTTTGTATTTTTGATAGCTGCTGCAGGATTTTAGCTTCTGTTAAACAAAATAAGGTGCTGATAGTTCTAAGTTTCTTTGTGCATTAAATTCCACACAAGAACAAGACCAATGAAGTATCCAAAATATACTGGGGATTTAATCTAAGCAGGGAGACAAATTGCGTTTGATCATAAGAAACTGCTGTAATATCTGTAACTGCATGTAGCTGACCACATGGTCCTTGCACCTCCCCACACAGCATCAACAGATTTTAAAATTAGTAGCTCCTGTTTCCAAGGGGGAGTCTGGAGAATACTGCCTATGTAGATGATAACTTCTCTAGAGTTTTGAGGACAACTTTGACCTAGGCCTCAAAACACTCGCCTGTGAAGAGAAAGCAAACTTGGAAAGTGTATGTGAATGAACTGCTTCAATGAGATTTATTTGTTTCCTGTGTTAAATAAGGTAGAATCAATGTTTTTGTGTACTCCAAGCATGCGTGCATTTATTTGCTTTTTTACCACTTGGCTCCTCCTCAGTCCATAAATAAGATACCGAGGAGGATGAAGTTCTGGATACATCTTAGGTACTAAGGAGCTGTATATTCCATCCTAAAAGATTTGGTTTAAGAAAGGGATAAGAGATTCCAAGACCTAAATGTAACAAAAAGTAGCTAAGACATGACCCTACTGGTTCCTGCTGAGACTACGGAAAGTGCAAAAGCACACAGATCATGCTGAAGTAAAAGGAAATTTTGAGTGTTCTTGTACATACTCTACAAGATCATACTCCAACATTCCTTCACATCTCACATGTAGTGTCTTACACCTCTCATCACTGTCCTCTTTGTTGTCTCATAACATTATCTCCATTCATACTTCCATGCTCCCTTCTTACTCCTGTAAAATTTTCTGAACTTATTAGCTTAGTCATTCCTTGAAAATACTTACATTTCTTAAGGACTGCAAGATGTAAACGATGTTGTAAGATTCCTTAAAGATGCATATTAAAACATATGCAAATTCATAAGGTAAGTGTACTTTTAGTTGTCTCTACATTCCTTTCCTTTCTTCACTTATTTTTATCTATATCAGATGACATAGCATGATTTATTTGATTACTTTTTAAAGAATCCAGGAACTGTCATCAGGGAGTAACTTTTTTTCTAGAATTATATTATTAGTCTGTAAGTGGAACAGATACTATAGGACAGACTGTGTACCATCTCACAGCACTATTTAAACTAGGAATAGTCATGACCCAAAAATTCAAAAAAAATGCAAACACAGAACTGTTTATATTTAAAGACAGCAATCAGTGTGTGAATGTTACGGTAAGAATGTATTTATTGTTCCTTAGCTAGACTACATTAGAGTTTGCAATGCACGCACAAAATTGATTCCAAGTTTCTGGAACAGTACCTTTCCACCAAAGTTTTGGGAGTGGTATCTCTTACATTCAAGATTAAAAGAAAATATAGAAGGCCCAAAATGTTTATACTTCTGAATTTTGCAAGTGAGTTGTGGAAGTGTTTATAAGCAGTACACATGGTGAAATTATCACATTTATCAGTACGTAGCTTCCACCTAAACTAATCTCTCTGCACTGCTGATTATTAAACCATTTACACAAACAACAGCAGATTAAAGAAAAAAAAGGCAAACAATAAACTGAAATAAAACCCCACTTACTTTCCATTTTTCTGCTGACAGTCATGCTGCGTTCCAGATCCTCTAGTATTCTGTATTCTACTCTGAAATCACTCTTCCTATTATAAAGAAGTCCACTTTTGTCTTTTTCTATATTTGCAAGCCTAGAAAAAAAGGGTGCCACAGTGAGAGGGCACGAACACTCAGCAAAGCCCCAAAATTTTCCAAGGTTAGTGTGCAGCTGAGGCTATGTCAACAGGACTGTCTGAGATTTTTTACATATCCCTGGTTTGTTCCTACAACTGTTTTCAAGGAAAATCTTTCTGCAGTTACAAGACTACACACCAAAGTAACTCAAGAACTTGAACGAGAGAAAGAAATTAACAAGGAAATCACCTCGCTGATAGGCAGCGGTTCACACACTGAAATAGCCTGAAATTCTATGTGTATCCTCACGATCTGAAAGCCTTATGAGAATTTTCCCAGAAAAGTGCAGGCAGACAGGCTGTATTAATACAGTGGCACACCTAGATGGAGCCCCAGCACAAACAACACTACACAGGGACAATGAGACACAGATGGCATGACTCATTTCAAGCTGCTTAGGAACATCTACATTACCTAGCAGTCAAATTTGGAGCCATATCCCAGGATCCAGGGTAATCAAGGTGAAGTCAATTCAGTCAGACAGTGTACAGCACTGCTGTGAGACTTAAGTGCCACTGTTCATTCTGGATTCACAACTACAAAGGTCTCCTTCAGCCAAGTGGCTACACCACTATTCTGCCATCACTATTCCTCATAAGGCTCATCCATTCAAGAAGAAAATTCCCTTTTCTTTCAGCCACCAGTGTAGTTGTTACCAGCACTTAGTCAAGATGTAGGGAAACAGATTTATATCACTTCTGTGCCTGAGCTGTCTTGAACCCTCATTTTCCAAAGCAGTGGCCTAAATATTTTAGATGAAGTCTTTCAGTTTTCTCTGAAGGAGCTGTTGTAATGCTGCTCCAATTCCCCTTTTGTTAGTATGTCTTAAGGGCTTTAGTTCCTTAGAAGTGTAAGCACAGCTGAGTAGGAAAACTGAGAACTCAATTGTGCCACACACACACTTCCTTTTTTGTGCACCTAAAGCAGTTCTTACTAAACAAGATGACTGGCCGAAGTCCAAATAGCAGTTGGAACAAGGCATTTTGGAGCTCGTAAGCCTATCCTGAACTCCTGTAACAACCACAGTAATTTTTCTGAGCTCCTGAAAAGGAAACCTTAGCCTGAAGATTTCATTACTATATATTCTTCTTTAAACATCAAGTTAATGCTACCTCCAGAACAGAATGAAGTGTTGAACTTACTGAGCTTTTAGCTTTTCTGCACTTCTTATGAATTCAACTTTCTTAGCTGGCTCAGCTTTCATCTTCCAGTTCTGAAATTGCAGACCAGCACCTGCAGCGCTGGAACAGCCCTCATTCTGTAGATAACAAAATAAAGTATTATTCACAACCAGTATTTTTTTAAATGCTCGTTCGTTAGTTTTAAGCAGACAACACCACAGTGCAGAGTGACAGCATCACTTCTGTTTTCTGCTGGCGTGAGTCAACTAATTTCCAGCCGCACAGGTACGAAACTGGAGTGACGAGTGACGGCGAGCTGGTGACCGCACACAAAAAAGCACTCCTTCAACAGAGAAATGAAACATCACCGGCTTGCTTTAGCAGAGGCTGCCATTCCGCGGCCAGCCCCACAAACCCGCGCTGCTTCCTACGTGTTCCTGTCGGAGGCTCATCCCTCCGCCCCCGCCGGGACACCGGGAGGCCTTTACCTGTTGCTGCCCGGCGGCCGCCGCCAGGGCCGTGGCCAGCGCGGCCATGTTGCCGCCGGCTGCGCTGAGGGGAGGGGCGGCCGCGCCTTTTCCTCACACGATTTAACTCTTTTTTTTCCCTTTCTCAGCTGTCGTAGGGCTGGTGTTACTGGCCCTGGTTTCGTCTGTGTCGAGATGTAAGGCTTTGTATTGATTGCTTTCTTCAGGAAGACTGGAATATGCCCTCATTGTCCTGTCAGAATGTAAAGAGTTCCACGTTATCCAGTAAATTTTTTTGAGACTCTCAAGATCACGTTTTTCACTCATGTTTTTTACGAATGAAACTTTAAAATGAGTTGCCATTTAACATTTATGTGGAGTAGAAATAATTAATCATGCAGTGGCTCTCCTAGCTAAAGAGATTTTAGGAACTGGTGTTTTCCCAGCTGCAGAACACAACAGCACTCATAGATGCTGGCTGAGCTGCCTAAGCTGAAGACATTTTTTTTGCCTAATTTATGTTTTTAACAGCACTTTCCTGATACATTTTCCTCTTCATATTTTTTGACTGTACTAATATTTGTTCTCTTTGTATTTGGTGAACGGGAATTTAAAAAGTAAAGGAGAACATTTCAAAACCTGAAAATAGTTGTCAGCATAAATTAAAGAGGATTGTTCTCACAGATTGTTACCTGGAATGGCTTGTAAAAGTATTCTCTCCATGGCAATGCTTCAAAGTCTTCTTTACCTTGACCTTCACTATTGGATGTAAGAGGAAAAAGTTAGTAGTGTTAGTATTTGCTTTCTTTTGGTGATTGTCAGCCCTTCCAGATTTTGTTGCTGTGATCAACAAATTGGCCACTGGCCAGGGACTGCCCCACTGGAAGCACCTGTTTTCAGCAAGCATTTAAGTAAGGTGTCTCCACTCATAGTGTAATTCAGATACTGCTCAGTTGTTCACCAGTTTCCAGATAGACAATCCCTATTATTATTTGCCACATGCTTTACTTGTGAGTTACTCAGAATCCTGAGAACTTTATGCAGTTGTGCTGGAAACCATTTGCAGGGATATTTCAGGTATCAGAGCAGAGTTAGACTTGGTTACTTCTGGCTTTGAGCACCAGGGAGTTGGACATCAAGTTGTGATGCTGGTATAGAGATGAACCCTGGCTTCCAGCTGTGTCATTCATTCCCTTGGTGGAGTAGGACTCATCCCCAATATGCCTGCAGTGGGTTGACCTTGACTGGGCACCAGATGTCCACAAAGCTGCTCTGTCACTCACTCTGCTCAGCAGGACAGGGGCAGAAATAAGATGAAAAACTCATTGGTTGAGGTAAAGGCAAACGCCACTATCAGAAGCAAAGAGAAACAAAAAGATTTATTCACTCCTTACTCTTAGTAGGTGATGTCCAGCCACTTGTGGAGGAGTGTGGCCCCAGTACATATTCAGTTGCTTTAGAAGGCAAACACCTTAATAAAAAAATACACCACACCTTAACTTTTGTTTTTACAACATCATATGGTATGGAATATCCCTTTGGTCCTTTTGGGTCAGCTATCTGAGCTGTGTCCCAACTTCTTGCCCACAACTCCTGGATGACCTCTGTGCCCTTTTTGTAAACAGGTAATCTAAATCCAGAAGAAACAAGCTAGATAATTACATAATTATCTCCTGACCTCTCCCACATTCTTTCTCAGCTTAGTTTGGTGTTTGAAGGCCATGGATCCCTGACTTTTCTGTGTGTTTTGCTTCATAAAATATTTCAGGATTTTGCGAAAATATGAAACATGGAAATAGACAAAAGATAAAGCTGTTAAGATTTAAAGTAACAGGGTATATATAGAACAGAAAAAAAGGACGAAATAACAGGGAAAAAATCCCATTAACCTAGAAGATGCAGTGCTAGCAGTCAAACAATTGATCACAGTCACTTTATTTATGCAGGAGGCCTTCTGTTGCAGCGTTAGTTCAGAGGTATCTGATATTTTCTGAAATTCTTCAAGCCAAATAGATAAAAAGGACTGCACCAGAACATCATATTCCTATCAGTGAGATCCTTGAGGAAACCACCTTTCTTACTGGGAGAAATAAGTATCCACTTTTTGGAGTGTTTTTTTTTTTTTTAATTGGTGCCTCTGAGACCTCGGCAGGAATGCATTAGGACAGTTGTATTAAGCAGAAAAGACAGACACTGTTAGAGAATCAAAATCAAAGCAATTTTAAAGAGAACAAGTAAATTAATGATCAGAAAAAAATCAAAACTTTTAACTCTCTGAGTACAACTATCAACTTGTGAATGTGTTCATAACATTGTCTAGTTATCCCACACCTAGTAGAAACACCTAGTTGCTGCTAACATGGGCTTAACTTGTGTTTTTGTTTCTGAAAATGGTATGTCCACTCTATCCTAGCCTTTAATTTGCAGATCAGAATTGAACAAACTCAAGACATCACTCATAATAAAAAAGAAAATATGGAAGCAAGTGCTAAACAAAAGCTATTGCTGGTACATAGATGATATGTGCTTATTCTGGGGACCTGTAATAATAGATTGGGAGGAGGGGTGGTTAAGCAGAGTTGAGAGGTCACCTGATAGGTACACCAGCAGTAAGTGCAGTAGTGCAGATGTGAGCAAGGATCGTACAGTTCTTTACTACGAAGGCAGGCTGCTTTCATTTCTTTAGCTTTTGTCCACCAGGTGTCATCTGAGAAGCATCTGATAGCTACTAAGGGCAGAGCCTGCGTCCCAGCCCTTTAGCTGTCTCTCTTTATGGGATGATCTGGCCACATATTGACACCATTAGCTCCCCTTTATTTGATAAGGACAGAGTCTTGTCGCTTCTCACTTTGAGACCTGGCCTGGGGTGCTAGCAGACCTGACAACCTGGACACACAAAGGTTTGTTGCTCTGCAGCTGTAGCCCAGTGTCAGTGCCCCCCCCCCAGTACCTTCTCCTGCCACTGCCTAACTTGCCCCAGAAATTGAGAAACTCCAGACTAGACAGTGGCATTATAGAAGATTCCTTTTCTGTTTCCCAGATGAGTCCCTATTCCACTCACCCTAACTCATTTTCTCATAAAGCTGTGCTTTAGTACCTGCTTGGTGGCATGAAGGCAAGGAATATAGGTGGCAGGAAAAATAATTTAAAAAAGTTTCCTCTCCTCTCCTCCCCTCGCCTTGCCTCACCTCACCTCGCCTTCCCTCCCCTCCTTCCCTTCCCCTGGTTGAAGTCTAGATTTCACACTAAAATTGAAGTGGAAGACAAAAGAGGAAATGAAACAAAAATCTGGACAAACCCAAGAGTTCCAAATGAACGGGAGCACAAAATTTTAATTTCTTCACTTTCTCCTGATTTATGGCTATGTAAATGAAAACTGGATAATTATTCATCTTATTCATTCCTTTTTTACTCTAATTCTATATTTCCTTTTTTGCTCTAATTCTATATTTCCTTTTTTTCTCCCCATTCTCTAGAACTTTTTAATGTACTTTCATGTTATCTCCCATTCTTGCCTCTTTTGTAATTATGTCCTTATTCATCTCCCTTTTCTGTTATAAAAGGAGAAAGAAAATGTTTCCCACAACTGTACTCAAGACAAACAAGAAGAGATTGCAGGCATGCCAGCAAACAAACAATTCCCAATGTGTTGCTTAAGCCTCAAAGGTTTTCTTGAAAATCATTTGGAATGTGATGAAGGTGCTAGTTCTGAGTTCAAGTCCTAGTGTTCCAAAATACTGTCCTTAGATCTGGCAAGCAGAGGACAGAAATGTGCTCTGGCAAAATTACAGAAAATTTTAGACTTGGCCAAACCTCAACACAGCAGAAAAGTTGGATGCTGTCCCTNTGTAGATTCAATCAACAACCTTAGCAGCTGCTTGTGTTTGAAACTGGCACAACCCTATAGGTCACACTACTATATCAATCATGCTGGGGCTTTAAGATGTTACTCAGCAGCTGTCTCTGCCACTTCTTTTTCATCATGAATTTTTAGTTTATCAGCACCTATGCTGCTCTTCTGTAATGTTATTAATGCAATCAAGTGTGAAGGACTTTCTTTTGGCTTTTCTTTGGCTTCTGCAAAAAACTGGCAGCCTACTTTGGGCTGTCAGGAGCTCTTCTTCTCCCTGTCATTTAAAGGCCAAGAGCCTACTAACTCAAATATGTCAGAGGCAGATAAATCTGAATGTGTTATCAGTCAGGTTCTCTAGGGAAGCGCATCCTTCAAAAAAGAAAGGGATTCCTAGATGCATGAGTAAAATGACTAGCTGGCAAAGCTGACCTATAATAGGAGCAAGTGCAAGGATATTTGTGCACAAAAGCAAAACTGACATACACAAATAAAGAGAACCGCCTGGTCTGTCACAAGTGCATGGACTAGCATTGCTACAACTGGAAGTGTTTAAGAGTTTCAGCACTAATTTTATAATGAGCACATTAAAAGTCCTAATTTTTATGGTTACTTTTATTTCTCTCAGTTCTTGTTGCTACAGCTTGCTGCGGTAGCTATGAGAGCTGAGTGATTAAATTAGTAATCAGAGTTAAATTTTTAATCAGAATTAAAAAGATACAGTTTAGAATGTTGTACTGCTACATTTTTTATTTGTAGTTACAGTAAGTCCTTATGCTTAAGCAGCTGAATGAGCATGAGTGTGACTTGGGACTCTAATTGCACAACCAGTACAGCAACACATATGTCAGTCACAGTCACAATTTTTGCCTTTGTTTTTCTGGATATATGACTGAAAGATACAAGACACACTCACTGCTAGTTGACATGGAAACAAGTCTTTGTGGTTTAAAAAGGGAACAGATAAACAAAAAGTCCATTTACAGAAAATAATAAAAAAAGAAATATTGTCCAAATTCAGATTAAAAAATAAACTTGACATGGGGACAACATTTACTATTTTTATGGCCACCATAAGGCTATCCCAGTTTCACAAATTATCCTGGATTTCAGTAGCACAGAGTTAAACATTGTGGGTTTCACAGATCGACTCTTGCAATGAAAACTAGCAGTTTGCTAGCAGATTTTCTCTGACCAACACCCATTTATCAAAGAGATGCAACTTCCAGACCATATTAAATATTGCCTCTACTTTTACACCTGGCTTCAGAACAGTGTACTCTAAAATGTGACAGTACCAGTCCGTGCCAATATTACATCAAGTAAAGGTTTGGGCAAAAGATGAAGTAAAAATTTGTAGGCATAAGATAGGATCTATTTAAGAGGAAAGGATATGGTGAAGACCTTCAACACATTGTCCTGTTCCCGTGCTCTGTCCTGCTATCTCTCATGTGGAGTGTACAGTCTCAAAATCATGTTTTGCTGGGATAAATACTCCTGGTTTATGTCCTGCTCATGCTCCAGTGAAGTCAGTAGAAATGCTGCTGTATGAACAAGTTGACACAAAAAACATTTATGTGTAACTTGATGCATTTTGCTAGGGTTTTTGACAGGTTTTTCACCCCCAAACACTACAGAAGCAATATTGACAAGCAATTAGAGAGGAAATAGAGAGCTCCGGAGGCTTTAAGGTCTTTCATATTGCTTTAATTTTTAATTTTCCTTGATTTTAAAACAGTGCTTAGAGTGAGAAGACAACCAGTGGAAAAACTTGAAAGCAGGCAAGAGGGAGACGACTACCTGTTACATACACAGGAACTGATCTGGTAGCCTGGATACCATTGACACCAGTCTTGCGGTTCTCAGCATAGCTGCAGGAAGCTGAGACTGTGAGAAGAACCCAAAAATACTCTGTGTAGATGATCTGCAGATGTGTTTGAAGCCATTGACCTCTTTCATATTTGTCCAACAAGATGCACAACGTAACATAAATATTTTTTTTCTCTTGGATTGCTACTACTGCATAGCTACCTTAGAATAATCTCCATAGGCATTATTGATTCCTGTCTGCAGTAGCCTGAAATTAGAAAAGGTTTGAAATGAGCCAAAAGGGAAAATTAATCCCATGAGCATTTTTACTCCAATGAACGTTTTACTCTTTTTTTGGAAACGTCTAATGTCAGGCAAGTGTTGTGCTAACAGGGGTTGAAAATGGTATAACAGTAAGTGACCCAGGGTCAAACTGAGATTAGCAATTACATTGTGTTCTTGTATTTTTTATTCTTTCCTATTTGTGCTTTTTGCTTTTCTTGGGGTATTAGATTTTTGTGCCTTTTAAAGTAGAAAATGACAGCAAAGCACTTTTGATTAGTTCCTGCCTGTTCCTGCCAAATATCAAGCTGTTGTTTTCAGTGAAAATGAACAGACTATCAAGGTGTACGAAACACAGTCACTCGAATGTAGGTGAAGATAATTGTTACATGTGTAATGTGATATCAAATGTGTAAGGTGCTGGAAACAGCTGGAGTGAAATAGCTCATGATGGAGGTGCACTGACAGAGGATGTCACTCCTGCCTCCAGCACAGCTGCTCAGGGGGCTTGAGGCAGGTCACGTAGACACCACTGGCCCCTACACGGAACATGCATCCAGTGTGTAGTGCTTGGGGAGCTTGTGTGGATAGTGCTGGGGCATTGCCACACATCTTAGGAACAACTGTGTTGAGAATTGCATGTCAGCATTTGTTCAACCACTACTTTGGAGCACACAAGATCAAATAAATAATCAAATCTGCATTTGTGCTGGGCCTGCTGTTAGACACAACTGTAAAACTGATTTAGGAAAAAAACCGTGCAAACATATGCAAACACATGGAGTGTGCGTATAGTATCTTAACCTTGTTAACATGGACCACAAGCCTGGAGGTCGCACTAGTCTTCTGTTAGATAATCTACAGAAATTGGATTATCTATTTTTTGCTTGGAAAAAAACCAGCATTGTGGGGCACAACAGAGAAAGTGAAGGATGCATGCTTAATTTCTCCTCACAAGCAAGCTCTTATATCAGGCTGAGCCATGCTTCAGGCACTGATAAGGAAATGCAGGAAGTCATACAATGAGATCTTTTCCTTTAATGAAGTCTGTAAGAAGGGGTAATGCTGCTGATTACACCTCTGAGAGGAAGCAGCCTGCCATACGTACTTTTGGAAGATAAGAGGCGTGAGAAATGCAAGAGGCCTAACTATATGTTACAGAACTTTCTGTCAGATTGGGGAAAGAATACGTAGTACAGTAGATTTCATATTTATAGAATAATACAAACAGATGGGACTGTTAGCAGCAAGAATAATTCATCAGCAGACAGGCCAGGATAATTAGACGGTTTTATCTGTATATGAGCATAACCCAAAACCTAAAGGTCAAGCTGAGATTACAGGTGGTTTTAATGCTGGTGAGAGTAGTGTGCTCACAAAGCCAAATGGGTGTCCTGGTGTAGGCTGTTCTGTAACACTGCTGAAAATAGCAACCACAAGTTTTCACTTTTTCCTGGGTTTTCCATGGATAGTAATCACAGGCACCATCTACTTGCCACATAAATCTTCACAGGACACTTCCAAACTCCACTCAGGTGGGTTGTATCTAGAGCTTTCCTCCTTGCCTTCTGGCTGGGTGGTACTTCAGTACCCACAGGAGAAGGAACCAAAAATGAGCTGTAGGATGCCAGGGCTTTTCTCTTGTCAAAAGGCGCATGTTCGTAAAGTGATGAATACATACTTGTGAGTGGTATATTAATAAACAAATGGCAGTTACTACACAAGCCAGACAAAATATAGATGGGCACCTTTTACAGATATTTAGCTGAAGCTATGTTGAGAGAGATATTAAACCCCTGAGTATACAGTAGTCCATTTAGAAGCATATTATCAATTGGTATATGATGAAGGCTGGAAAACATCCCTAAAGTTCAACATTCCCCTTGGAAACTATTTCACTGCACAATTACACCATTAAGCAAACTGTTATATGCTCTGACAGAACTTCTCAGGGGATTTTCTCCATTTCCAAGCAAAGTTCATATTTCTCTTTTTTCCCCTCCATAGTGTCATTTTATTCATTGGAGAATTCCAGTAGGATTGATAACGCTGTCTCTCCTTCTGACTTCTGTCAAGAGCTATTTCCATTATGTTTTCTTTTAAGGAGACCAAGTGTGGATCCTGACCATTCCTGCAAGTCAGATTACACTATCAGAGCATGCCGCTCTATTGAGAACCTTTAGTATCCCAGTTACAATGCTGAGGATAATTACAGTTTATGACAGGGTACTATGAATTGTCTGACCCCTGCTGTGCATGAGACGAATTGTCCTTTTTTTTTGACTGTACCTCTGTTGACCTTCTCAGGTTTTTGTTTCTAAACTGGTGTTTTTCTGTCACAGCAACACAATGAGCACTCAAATGAGTACCATTTGCTAGGATGTGGGAATACCCCTGTGGCAAATGAACGTGCAGTGAGTCACACTGATGCTCTGACACTGCTGATGTAACGTGATTTGAAAAGTTTCCCTGCTTGGAGAACTACAATGCAGTGAGATGCATGGCTTTAGCATCTTTGCATCTTTGTGTTGGAGGCCTCTATTAACACAGCAGCACATCCACACTAGAATTTCAGTACCTCTTCAAAACAAAAGCAATCCTTCTAACACCCTGCCTGTGTGTTTTAGATCCTGCCGTGCGTTAGAGGTCACTTTGTCTTCTCCCAAAGTCAGCTAAAATGACCCAGAAGGATTTTCCCCATGTACCCATCTCTCAGGTAGCAAAGAGCTGACATTTTGTCTCTTTCATTCCCCGTCTGCTCATTGCCCCCAGCTGGGGGACAGAATATTTGGAAATGTAAAAGGCTACATATCTGGAAACTGCTGTGTTTGTTGGGGATCTGGCATGGTGAGTTCCACCATGCGAAACACAGTTTACCTACAGACCAAAAGCTGTGGTTCTCCTTTCCATTCTGCCCTCAGTCTCTTTATGGGTGCAATCAATATGGTCTGAGTGTCTGCCAGGTTATTTTTCACATCACAGTTGCTTCTATTGTGTTTGCACTAATAAAGGCTCCTGCAAAGGTAAGGAGAAAGGCACAATGATGTGTCCTTAGCCATGAAGTCAAAGGGAAATGCTGAGCTTTTCAAATCTGACTCTTAAGTGTCGTGTCACAACTTACTCCCAGAAATATGCAAATGGAAGTGACCAAAACATATTTAAAGCTCTTACATGGCTTTGCTTTTATCAGGTGAGATTGTACTTGGGTGGATGAAGAAGCAGGTGCTGACATTGCCCTTCCTACCACTGCTACTGGACCATCTGCAGGAAATAAGAGCTGTTTCTTGGCCATGGGGACACTAGTTCAGACTGGGCCTGTGCCTGTCTGCTATGTCATGTCACTTGTAGTGTATGTTACTATTAAATCCTAGTCCAAGTGTCAAATCCCATAACCAGGTACATGCACAGATAACTTGACATGGCTGAGTAGGTCCCCCATAAAACAAATACTTGTGGTCTAAGACTCCAAGGTACTGAGGAATATGTTACACAATCCCCATCCCAGTACTTCATTGGTAGCCTCAGGACACATTCTTGTGGGAACCTACTGATACACATATATGTTCTGGTTTTAAACACTTCTAAAAATAAGCTTAACTATCATTTCTTATCTGACAGTTCTATCTTATCTCTCTTTATTGTACATTATCAGAATGCTTTCCTTATATTGCTATGTCTGGTGTGCCAGAAAGGTTAAAACCCTGTTTATAAAGGTTGCAGAGGAGCAAGGAAATTAAAAGAAAGATAACTGCTTGGGTCACAATCAGCAGTTAGAGGAAAGGGAATTTACAGGTGCATGTGCAACCCCAGTGCAACTCCTGAGACTTAAGGCACAGGAACTAATGTTAGTCCAAAACATAAACATCAAATTCTTCCAGTTGGTTTTTATTTATAATAGCAAAACTTAGAACATTTCAATCATGGTGTGGTTCAGTGTGCTAATTAGTGAGTCAGGCCATGGCTCTCAATATGCACTTCTTCTGAGTTAGGCTCCATCTAACCAAAAAAATGTTGCATTAAACACAGCATCCACAAGTAAATGTGATACAAAATCGTACTGATTGACCAAACCCCAGACCAGTGTCTGAGATGTCTAAGCATTCCTCCCGATGTGTGGTAAACCTTCTGTGGGAAGCACCTGAGATGGCAGGAGCTGTCAGAGCTCATGAAACATCATCAAGCCTATCTGTTTTCTCTCAGTAAATGCCATTTTCTCTCATGCTACAACCAGTCCTGAGGACATTTTCGCACTGACTGCACACGTGTATGCCATCTGCTGGGTGCTGACTGGGAGGCATGGACACTGCCTATGCAGTTTCCCTGCACCATGGAGGGTAGACCCACCTTGGGCTCTTTTGTTCCAAAGCCAAATGCTCCCCATCTGAACTAAAGCAGGTGTTGCCCTTATTATAAAGGCTAGTAATTAGCAATATTGATAAATTTACCTGCATTTGCATTAGTACTCCCAGTGGATATAATTGAAAAGCTGGTTTAAAGCAGTTACTGTTGCATTTTCATTTGAACTGGCTGAGCAAAAGCCCATTGTCTAAAAGCCAGAGGTGGATCAGTATTACAAATTTTATGCATTGCTTGCAGAACTGTTCCAGAAAACTGCACACTCTGAAAATATTAATGACGTAGCCAGAAACCAGATCGTAAACACTTTTGATGCATGTGAAATTAGGGGGCTTTACTACTGTTATCTTCATAACTGCCTAAATGGTTAGCAGACCAGAGCATAATTGTGTTTATGTTTTGAATAAAATACAATCCAATGTAAAGATTAACATAAATATTTAAGCTGAAAAAAGTCTTAAATGTCTTCTGGAAAATAAAAATAAGTAATATTGATAGAAAAATTAATCAAATAATCTAATATTGAACTGGTCCTATAGAATGCCTGTTCACATTTTGGAAGTTTTATGCACAATCCAGAAATGTGTAGGCCTCTCACTCTTGGTAATATTGGCAAAAGTTTGATTTCTAAGTACAGTTTAAAGTTCTGTCTGTAGAAAAGTAAGAATGTAACACCTGGACTATTCCAATGTAAATCAGGAAGAGAAACATTAATTCTGCTGTCTCTTTCATTAGTCTTAAGGACATTTTCGTTTTTCTTGCCTTTTGTCAATATATTTAATGTCTTCCAGAAACTTTCCTTAAGGAAGAATGTTAGCACACTTCCACAGTATCTAGAAAAAAATCAATATTGTGCTATAATGTCTGCTCTAAAATGCATCAAATATCACAATGCCTGAGCAGCAGCTCAAATTATCTAAATAAATACATGGACCTCTGTTTTCTAGTTTTTATTTGTTTTTACTGCTGCAGTTTGAAAGTATGTTTAAATATCAATTAAAATGTTAAAAGCATTAAATGAGTCAACCACAGAAGTCGGTGTCCCGTCAGAAGAATGACATGAGAGGCATGCAAGGCAGTTCATAGGGGAAGACAAGACTTGTCCTCTGCTCTTGCATGTGGCAAATCCCTTTAAGGTAATGACTGAGCTTCTGAGGGGCTGCCTGAGGGGGAAATAAGACAGGGAAAGGCTGCTGGAAAACCACAGCCAAAGCTCACAGGGGAATAACCACCCTGCAGCAGAGTGCCCACCATGACCTGGAAGCTCCAGTCGGGACAAATGCAGAAGTTGTCTCCAGAGGCTGTTGAAGGGCTGCTGTTTTGGGATTGTGGTGAGAACCTGCTCGTGGGATGGTGACCACCTGGAGACACATGGCTGTCCCAAAATAGCTTCTAAAGCTGACAAATGGACTGCAGACATGCTAAGTACATGTGCTTGTCAGGTACCTCCTTACTGGCATCTGACAGATATTTGCAGAAAAGGACTCCATTGCTGTTCTCTGCGTCATATAACTCCTGCTATGAATTGCATGCTTTAAATTTAGCTTATTGATCTCTTTAACAGGAGAGGATTTACCTTTTATCTTACCTGTTTTTTTTTTATTTTACCTTTGCCAGCAGAGGCCAAACATGTTAGATATTAGAGGCCAAACCTGACTTTCCTAAGTAAAATAAATTACTTTTGGCAAATAAAGAGGTCATTAGGTTAATAGGGATTATTTTTATTTCCTTCGATTGAGTGCAGTTCATAGCAGACACAAAATGATTTGGTTCAGCTCAGCCTTTCTGCTGGCTTAGGAAGCTGCAAATGTACTCCTACAGCTTGACTAACTAATATTAGAGTTTTAACTTTTGGGTATCTATTTAATTTCTCTTGTCTCCCAGAATTTTCTGCATGTAGTAGGCTAATTCTGTTTTAATCAGCACCTTTTTTGGCTGGTGTTCTCTTGTTGACTTCTACACAGTTGATCTCGTAGACCCAGCTACGGGTCCCTCCCTGCTGTTGAGGGACCTACTACCTACAGCAGTACATTTGCAGTAGAATATGTTTCAGACAAGCACAGATCTGCCAGGAATCCTATTTAAAGACCCAGGTGCTGGAGCCCGAGGTGTTAAAGTAATTAATTTCTTTCTGGTTAGTTAGAGCTAGTTTAATGTTAGCTGGGGAATGAATAGACTGCCACCACGAAGAGAGCTGGTGATTATATAGGCAGATGTCATGCCAGTGAGACAAAAAAAAAAAAGAGCCAGGGCTGTTCAAGTGGTGCCTCAAATGTTATGGTGTGGGAGAATATAATAGGAAGCCTGATCCAGCACCTCTGGACTCAGTGATGATCCTTTTATGGCTTTACTCCAACAGGGCCTTGGATACAAATAAGAGCTGGAAAGCGTTTGAAAAACATCACTTTGACAAATAACAATAATAATATAATCCCTTCCTTTTCATAGCAGGCTTTCCTTTATGCCGTTTTGCTTTCAGTGCTTGCTAAAGGCACCTGTGATTTTGCACCTTCTGTGCAAATAAATTCATGGGACCTTACTGGAAATGTGTGCATGAGCTCTAGACATGCCCATGCAAAGACTAAGCCTGAGCAAAAGTTAGGATTTGTAAAGCCACTTGAAATGAAAGATATTTGCAAATGCAAATGTATTTCTTTCCTGATATTGCATGACACTTTTCTCTTAGGAAATTTCACTTCCTCACAAAAAGTGTGTAGATATCCCATTTATTACAATCAGAGAAGACAACATAAATATAGATGAAGTTTTCCTTCAGATACCAGGACCTAAATGCAAAGAAGCAAATTGTTCTGTCCTGTTCTTAATGGGAGGACACTTTAAAATTAATCTGAAAATACTTGCCAATAAATTTGCAATTGCTAAGACTATAACTGCATTGGGACTTTAGTTTTGCAACATTTCTATGGGCTGAATGTTGACACCTCTTTAGAAAAGCATTTTTGTGACTTACATTTGAAATTACATACAGCCAAGCTGACAGTGCTACAGACACAGTCTCAGCTGTTAGAGCTGCCTGCAAAGCTCCAGACTATGCTGAAATGTCTCTTTGATAATGAAGGGTGACCATCTTACAACTTAAAATAGAAGACATATATGTTTTGTTTCCCATATGCCTTTAATACCTTTTTCAATGTAAATACTGTGAAATTACTGTCTGCCGAGGAAAAAGTCACAGAGGTAGAAAGAAGTCATCAGTTCTCAAATTTCTTGGTAGTAAAGCTGTAGGTGCTTGCTGGCTGTTTGCTGTGCCCAGAGCTTTTGACTGCGTGGCTGACAGAGGTCTGGCTGTGCACAGTTTGCCTCTGAGAGCCCCGCAGGTCACGCCCACGAGAGCAAGCTGGTAGGTGCTGCCCCGCGGTCTGACCTGTACACGTTCTGAAGAGGCGTACAGCACCATAAAGCACATTTCACAGGCCTACACAGGGTATCTACATGTTGGCTCATCATTAGATATATTTATTTTGTATAAAAAAAGAAAGAATCAAAAACTAATTTTCAAACAAAAGAAACTTCCTCAGCTAACGGGGAAACTGTGAAGACTTGCCACAAGAAAAAATCTCAAGCATGTATTTAGGGTTTAAAATACATGTTTTCCTATGTCTCTGTCCAGAAGGGGACTTTTTCTAAAACAGTGTGGAAGTTACTGAGTGTGGCTTGGGCCAGACTGGGAGGCTGATAATCTTATCTGGCAAAATAAAGGCAGTTTAAGAATCTCGCGGGAAGGGTCTTGCAGTAACTTGTGCACCAGAGAGCTGTTGACTTTGACAGTAAAAAACATACATTCAATGTGATTGAGTGGTGAGGGTGAATGTATGTGATAGTAGGCCTAGAAAGTCAGTTATCAGTAGGATTGTTATTAGAGATGTTGGGATTAAAACTCATTTGTGTAATTTTGTAATTAGGTGAAAGAATCTTAGTTCAGGGGTGGAAAGGTGGTTGGCAATTCATTGGTTGTCAGGTGTGGGAAGTAGTAGGGCAGGGAATAATATTGAAAGAAGAATTAGGGGATTGTTAAGAGGGATGGGCTTGTGAATTGGTCAAAGAAGCTTAAATTCATGGTCGGGTTCAAGGGGTAGTTTTTGTGGTTGTGCGGGTTTTGTTAGAGGGGAAGTTGTGGGGGGGTGAATGATGGGATTTTGAGCTGAAAGATTAATGAGAAGGCTAGTCATGATGTTAATATAATGAACAGACCAGCTAGGCAAAGTCCACATGAGGTGGATATGTGTGTGCAAATATGTGTTACACATTCTGTCAGTGTTAGTTCCCTTTTTATGGCAATCCAGTTTTGTATTGATTTTTTTTCCAGGATCTGTTATTTATATGGCATTCGTATAATTATGTGCTATTATTGTTATTAATGTGGTAGCATTATTATAATTATGGTATTATTATCACAGGGTAATATTCCAACACCTGATATTTAGTAAACCATAGATGCATTTTTGGTTTAGTATGGGAACACAGCTAATCACTATACTCCCTGCAGGCCTGCTACTTTAAGTTTCCTGCTCTGAAGCCAAAACGGGGGGCACATTTGGTTCAAATGATGATACTCTTGACTTGATTCCTGAATTTGTTTGCATCACACATGCATTCCATATTTACACATAAAAAGGCAGGATAGAAGAAAGTCCTGTGACTTGTCAGGTGGGAGAATGATGTACCATTAGGCTACAAAGCTCAGCTTTGCAGAAAATGAGTTTTACGTCAGTACAAAAACATGTTTATCAGATAGAATGTTCACCCACAAGTATCATTGCTCAATTTACCTTGCTTTTATCACATCACATCATTTACCAAGCTTATCTAGTGGGTGAAACAAGTGATTGACATAAAATATTGCCCAAACAGAAAATGAACTTTGATCAATTATCGGGGAATACAAGCAAGTTACTGGATTTATTCATATCACCTTAAAGTAAAATAAATTATCTAGATTTTTGTCTCTTCTGTGGGGACTTGACACAGTTGCTATCGAACTCAAATGAAGAGATATGGGGGTTTTTTAAACCCACAAATCATTGTAAACCTGGATATAAATCAAGAAAAATAAACTGCAGCAATATATACTGCAGTGACTAAGCACTCTAGATTACACTTTTTCTATACTTCAAAAATCAAAAAAAGTGGTTGTTGGAAAGAAAGTCAGTAGTGTGAATGAAATAGGCCCATATGGGTTTTTTTGAGCAGTCAAAAGTTATAGGTCCGTTTGGTTTTGAACCACCAATAGCACTATCTTATTACACTTGGTTCCGTTTGATTTAGTTGGCTATGATTTACTCTTCAGCTGTTCTCCCATTCGTAGATGTGGCTTGGGTAACTAATTACAACATGTAACTTTTTAACATTTTTTTTTATTTAGCTGGATTGTGTTCTCTTGCTTTATTTTATCCCGAGGGATTTAAAACTCACCAGAAGAGGGGTTGAAAACCACTTGGATTTCTAAGGGTTTGGGGTCATGTCCAGCCAATCCCTTACAGAGGTTTTAGAGGACCCTAGCTCCTTACATGCCGTAGCATTTGGAATTTAGAGCTCGAGACAGTCACTATCCTGACTTGCACCTGGCTTCTGAGGTGAGTTCACCTCCATTCTCAGCCCAGGACAGTGCAGTTTGCCGCTCTGTAGTCACTCTCTGAAACATTCCATTTCACTCTACCATCAGTCCTGTGAATGTGAATAAGTTTTCATAGGATCATGGAATGGTTTGGGTTGGAAAGGACCTTGAAGACTGTCTCGTTCAAGCCCCCTCTAATGGGGAGGGACACCTTCCACTAGATCAGGTTGCTCCAGGCTCCATCCAACATAGCCTTGAGCACTCCCAGGGGTGGGATATCCACAGCTCCTCTGGGCAACCTGTTCCAGTGTCTCACCACCCTACGATATGCATATGTTAGCTCATATAGGTAACATGCAATCCACATTCTCTACCCATACAATTCACAGATTAGACCTACAGTCATGCTAATTTGATTTGATTTGAGGTGATATTTTCAGATAAAATAAGGCAGGCAATTTCACCTTTAACCTGCTATCTTTTTCCCATTACTTTTAATTGAATTAATTGCAATGTATATTTGTAGGAAATAAGATGTGATGACGAGCTTTAGTAGTAAGAAGTCCACTACCCTCTTCCTTTTCATGAGCTGGGTGGGAGGCATTTTCCATCTGAATTTGACCATTGTTTAATGGTAATCTGATAAATTTTGTGTCTTTCCTGGATTAATCATCATCTGCCTCCCTATCGTTTCATTTGACACCAGGTTTGTGCAAATGGAAACTGATGACTCAGAAGGATTGTTCTGGGACTGGCTCATTAGACTCTGCAGAAAATACCACAATGGCTTTTCCAGAGAGGGCAAATGTGATTCCGTGAATAAACACGCTGTACTAACTGGTAAGACCCGCTTGGTGTGGCTGGGCTTTATGCTTTCTGTGTGTATGTATCTTCCTGCCTGCTTCTGAACCAAGCTTGTTTATGTAAAGGCTACTTGTGCAAATGAAAATGCTGTTGTTCCAAAGAACACAAGACGAGCAGTCAAACTGTGTATTGAATTTCTAGTTGGCATAAAACCAAGACCTTGGTGCTTTGCACAAAGAGTTCCCAACTCATGAGTGCACAATATGAGGGAAAGCAGCGACGGAGTCTGTGATCAAAAAGCTTTTACATAGTTTGGAGTCTTAATTACAAGAAACCCCCAAGAAGGTGCATTTACAGGTATACCTATCATTGTATTGTGAGTTTCTGTTGTCAGTACTGTAAATAGTTAACATTTGAAAACAAAGGTATAAAGGATTAGCACAGCAATAGTAAACATAGCAAAGCGGTGCTGTGGAGTGTCGCAAGGTAACAGAGTGGGAAACATATGAAATGAAACATCTATAACGCTGGAAAACACCATATGTTGCTTTGCCAAGAACTCTAGCTATGCCACTTAACTGTGCTGAGCATTAGTCATGAAGCAAACCATCCTCCTGGGAGGGAATTGGAGTTAATAATCCTGCCTTAAAGAGGCTTCACAGTGCAAGAACTCTCTCCAACCGCAAGCCCCTAGTCTTCTTATGCATCAGGGGTCATCACCCTTGTTAGGACTTCTTCTGTGGTATATCCAATAAAAATAAATTTTGCAAGCCTACTTAAAAAGTGATTTCTAATGCACTTCCTAGGATACTATTACTCCACAAGCCATGGGCTATTAATATCCCTTGATGTCTTTTGGAAACAAAAGACCGTCCCTAGTGGGTGGAAGGTTTCTCCCAGCCCACCTTCCTACATCATGGGCAAGAACACATCTGGGAATCCAGGTGGCTTTACCAGTGCCTTTCATTATACTGCCTTGATCCATGCTGATTTTTTTTCCCACTAGGCAGATGTTGCCATTGCAAAGGGGCTCCAAATCTGCCAGATTGCTTCTCGGAGTATCTCCCAGAGTTAGTGAAATCCCCAGGTAGCTTAAGGGGTGTGCAGGTGCCAGTGGTGTATTCTCAGTAACAATGTTGACACCGAGCACCAACCTTCACTGATGTGAAGAAGGAGATAAGATAAACCTCTGGTGTCACCTGTAATGGCATTTTGCTTTCCTGATTCAGTGACCACTGCAGAGCCTTGGCACTGTGTAGCTCAAACATGTTCCCCTCCCTCTGAAGGAAGCTGGAAATGCAGAGGTGGAGAGAGACTAAACAGTGAATGCTATTATACCACTATGTGTTTGGCTATGATATATCTGCGTCTTTGATGCTGCATTTTGTTTGAAATAGCTTAGAAAAAGTCAAAGAATTGAGAAGTTACAGAGAAAAAAAGTAAGATTTGTGAAGCTAGATAACAGCTTTCCTCTGATAGAAATTTGAACAATTTAAGACTGCAGACTGGAAAGGGGCAGAACTCAATGGTCTGTAAATTGTTGAGTGACTTAAAGGAGTTGACTGTTTGTCACGGTCTCTTCCAACACAAAACTTCAGGAACATCAACTGAAATACTCATAGGCAGATTCCAGACAAGCACAAGGAGGTGGCTTCTCACAAAATACACAGTTAACTTGTATCACTCGTTGCTGTAAGATATTGTAAATGATAAAAGTTGTTCGAATTTTCAGAATAACTCAGGACATTGATGGGAAAGGTCTACCTAGGTTTGCTAAACACAAAGAAACCACCATCTAAAATTAGAAGAACTCACCAGGTTTTTCTAGGTCTTCCCCGCCCTTTTATCCACACTAAAGAAGTCTCATCAAAAGTTATCTGGTCAAATTTTATGAAACTGTTTAAACCAGCTTGGCTGTTAATGATACCAACAGCTTTGAAATTAGTCAGTAATCTGTCCATTTCTGGAAAAATATTCATGACTGAAAAATGCTAGGCAGATATTCACAAGTGAACAAAAAAAAAAAAATTGAATTTGTCTGTGACCTGGATAGTAAGATTAGTAAATCAACCTGTACACCTAAGTGTAGCTTTGAGAGTGAAACTTCTGATTACTGTCACACACTTATGAGTGTGCAAAGGCTTATGAAATCTGGTTTTGAAATGGACTGGACTGGCCTTCAATCCGAACTATGCACATGGTCTAATTAATTATCTTTTGAGCTGCTAGTCAGGTAGATGTCAAAAGCAAAAACTGCAGCCCGAGAATGGGAAGGGAAGAAAATATTCATATGCAAGAAAAGAAGAGAGGGCCCAACAAGAAACCTATGCAGATGATGAACTTTACCCATCCGCTTCTATCTGACCCTGATGATAATGTTTCTGCTTGAGGTTACTCCTGCAGTCTTGTTCATGTCTTAACAATTTCTGGGGATTTTTCATTCATGTTCCAGGTGCTGTAATGGAATAGAAAATGTATGTGTAGCTGAACTGTGACATGAAATCTCCAGTATCCAAGGAAACAGAGAACATGTATGAGCAACTCATCTTGTAAAAAGTTAAACCAAATTATTCGTATCATTTTACTTGTCCAAGACACTTATTATCTTACGCAGATAAGCTAGTGTAAGGATATTTTAAATGTCAAAATAGAACCCACACTGCAAAATGTAGATCCTAGTCTCAAGCACCCTACTTCTTAAGAGGGTTTTTGTCCGTGGGTGTAATTTTGGCCTATTAAAATCACAAGGATGAATCACAGATCAATTATTTGTCTTCAAAAACCAGGATCATCTCTCAAGATGAGATGCTGATTGCAGATAGCTTGAAACTGGGCATATTTTCTCGCAGCTTGCTAGTTCGTGCCTGCCTGTAATAAGAAGGTAATAGTAATGAGGTGATTAGGCAAAAAATAAGATGTACTAGAGGGAAAATACTGAAATGCTATCAGTAATCTCAAAAGAACCACAAAAGGAAAATGTCCCCTCATGTATTCACTACAGTTTATCTGCTGCTGCCCAGAAATGAGAACTGCTGATGTACTAGGAAAGCTGGTTCTGTCTAGAGCTTCCCATTCAGGAGGGCATTCAGATTATGAGTAAAAATGAGGAGAAATATTTAGGTGAGTAGTATGGATAACTGGCTCCTTTTGATCTGCTTTGTGTAGCCAAGCAAAGACCATATAATGCTATTTGTTCTGTTCCTTGCTTTTAGATAGATATATCAAGGCAGTATCATTATCTGGAGTTGCTATTTCTGTGAATAACAAGGTACAGACAAACCCATAGGCGTAATGAAAAGGGTCCAAGATGGGGCACAGAAGCTGTTTCCGTGGCTTACTTTTAGAGTCAGGTAAAATAAGGAAAGAACAAATGTGAGATCTTAATGAATCAGTGCAAGAGAGAGGTCTTTGTGTTAGAGTGTTGGGCTTTAATATTGCCCCACAGCATGCAGGACTGCATACACACACTTGTGATGGGCTGACTGAGGTTGCCCTAGAGAATTCACATTTACCATAGGTTTTTGAATCCGGGGAGAGATTATAGTCTACTGAGAGTCCAAATTGCCCAAATACATCATGACTTTTTCTTTTATCACTTATTGGGTGAAAAGTGGATCAGTGGAGCTTGGGTACAGACAGTCCCAGCAAGTCCAAATGCATACATATACCTGTATGTGCACCTATAAGTGTATTCTCCTCTGAAGCAGAGAGCAGAAGACAAGGCTAAAAGGATCTGAATATAAACGTAGTCTCTATATAGGTATAAAAATTGCACTGTTTTTCAATGGGAAGAAGGTCAGAACCCCCTAACAATGGTGCTGGAGCAGTGCACAGTCCATCCAGATTGTGAGGAGTCATGCAGACCCCTAGGAAGTCTGCAGCCTTATAGACAAATGATAGCTGGTAATGAGGTAGCAATCTGACTATCTGCTTGCAAGTTAAGGCAATTAATTTCTAGACCTCCCTGGTGTGAGGGAAACCTAAGCATCTACAGAGGTGTGGGAATTCACAAGGAGATAGAATAAACCTTTGTAATCTTAATGACTTCAAAGAGAATCCCATTATTCTGGGAGGGGATTAGTTTTTACTGATCTAGGCTAGGTTCTAATTATTTGAAAAGGAATAAAATGGGTCCAACTGCATAGTCAGGACTTCCTTAGTCAGTACTCAGACCAGCAACCAGCTCCAGCAGCTGTGGAGGACACTGATACCTAACAGCTGCACCAAAATTAGCAATTAAACAGAACAAATTTATGTTTACCCCATGGAATTTGCTTGGCTTAGTCGCTATATGACTTAGAGTCAAAAAATGACCTATTGTGAAGATGCACTTTTATAGCCTGTGCTGAAGCCAATTCTCCTCCTGGACAACCTCTGCTTTTCAAACAATAATGCTCAAGGAATGGCATGTCTGAGAAATTCCTGTTAATGTTTACAGTATTGCAGAGAAGAGGTTGCTCATTTCTCAGAAGAGCACCAGGTTCTCATTTTAGACCAGATCATTCTGTCACTCCTCTCCAAGTGAGTGGTTTCACGACCTGGGGGATTGCTTTCTGTGTCCCAGAACACTTTAAGTAGATATGGCAGGAGGCCATAAGACCTTTATTGAAGATGATTTCCCTCATTTTCAGGGTGTTTCCAACTATTTCAGCTGTCTCTCCAATTTCTGCAGCCAGGAGAAAGAACACATGAATTAAAGGTGGTCTCAACTCTGTCATCATTTATTCATCCCTACAGTTTACCACATCTGATGGTATAGTCCAAGCTGTGTTATGAGACCCTGGTGTGAAGTGCATTAACTATCAGCACTTAAAGTACTACTCTGTCAGCTGTTGACCATAGGAACCCAGAAGAAAACCAGGCAGATATGTCTCTGAGAGTGCTGGCAGGAACCTTTGTAGCATGCAAAGACACAGCATCAGTACTGCTTCAAGGCTCTCCCTGTGGCAGCAGGAAAGAAGAAGACAGAGAGTCAAGATTCCTCCTGTGTCATGCTTCTTGTCACATCTCTCCTCACCTGGTGCCCCAAGAGGTGTGAGCAGAGACAGACTGCATGTGAATTGGGTTGCCTCACTTTCTGCTCTGACTCGAGCATCTTTGCAGGAGCTGATCCCTGAACAAAGCTCATTGGAGGGGGGTGAACAGTATCATAGCACTGTGGCTGGTGCAAAAAGGCACTGCTGATCCCAGATGTTTAAAAATTGCAGAAACTAGAAGAATAATAAAATTAGCTAGAAAAAATACTGGAAGATTAAAATAAAGCTTTGGCTCTTTTTAGTTGTTGTTTAATTTTTTTGACATTTAGAGTAGCACTTATGTTGTATTTTCTAACTTTATCCACATCTCTGGCAAATAGAAATATACTCTTATTTTCACCTTAAGAAAAAAAAAGAGAGAGACAGAAAACTACACTGTCATTATTTAATCCCCTGCTTCATCATAAATAAGGTGAGATTCAAGATTGAATTCTGAGAGGGATGGGAAATGCCCTTCTCAGCTGACATGTCTGCAAGGCACCCTTGCAGCACAGCACTGTCTCCTGTGCTCTCACACTCTTACAGTTCCTCACCTTTCCAAGTAAAGGGCCAAGCACCTTCACTGTGGTCTCACAAACTGAGATGATGGGCAACCCACATAATGGAAGAGAAACATTTCTTATCTTGTATTTTATGATCGTAGCGTCATAGCTGAGCTGGAAGGGACCTACAAGGATCCTCAAAGTCCATCTCCTGGCCCTACACAGAACAGCTCCAAGAATCAACATGTGCCTGACAGCATTGTCCGAACTCTTCTGGAGCTCTGTCAGGCTTGGCACAGTGACCACTTCCCTGGGGAGCCTGTTCCAGTGCCTGACTACCCTCTGGGTGAAGAACCTTTTCCTAATATCCAACCTAAACCTCCCCTGACTCAGCTTCATGCCATTCCCTCAGGTCCTGTCATTGGTTGCCTGACAGCAGAGATCAGTACCTGCCCCTCCACTTCCCCTTGTAAGAAAGCTGGAGAGAGTTATGAGGCTTTCTCTCAGTCTCCTCTTCTCCAGGCTGAACAGACAGAGTGACCTCAGCTGCTCTTTGTATGGCTTCACCTCCAGACCCTTCACCATCCTTGTGGCCCTATAGCTTTATATCCTTCTTATATTGTGGTACCCAAAACTGCAGACAGAACTCAAGGTGAGGCCACACTAGCACAGAGTAGAGCAGGACAATCACCTTCCTCACCTGCTGTGCCTGGTGCACCCCAGGACATGCTCAGTCCTCCTGGCTGCCAGGGCACACTGATGACTTATATTCAACTTGATATTGACCAGGAGCACCAAGTCCCTTTCCTGCAGAGGTTTTTTTGTTTCCTCTCTTCTCACTGACCACTCCTTCAAGAGTCTGCAGCATTCAGATGAGCTTTCACAGCTAGAAGGAGGTGTGGGCTGCAGACAACCCACCCCATGGTCCAAAGGGACTTTACTGCCTGTTACAGGCAGTAAAGGGGCCTCTGGTGGTCTAGTGGTTAGGGTGCAGGACTCTCACCGCTGCCACCCGGGTTCGATTCCCAGCCCCCCGGGCAGATGGAGCTCGTCAGCCCTGTAAGGCAATCCATCTAAGAGAAGGTCACTCTAAACAAACCTACGTTCTGAGACCCTCACTGCCACTGTCCAAGCTTGCTCGGCCCCGGCAGATGAACCTCAGGATTAAAGGGTGGGCTCAGTTCAGCGCACGCTGTGTCTCACCTAAAAAATCCACTGCGCAGGCTCGAAGGGTTAATGACCTTTCCCAAATCTTCGCTCGCGAAGACTGGCCATTATTATTATTACAGGCAGTAAATCAATACATTGATTTTAGTTCAAATGTTTCTTTCTAAGAAAATGAATGTCAGTAACTATAAGCTCTCTGATAAAATGTGACATGCTCAGCATTACATGAGCCAAGTTTAATTAAGCAAGAGGGAGAGTGTTTTGCTCTTGTTTGAGAACAGCGGGAAGAGAACAGGAGGCGGAGAGCTAAACATGCTCCTGTCTGGGGACTAACAGTGCACAGCATGAGGAAGAGGGAAGTTGAAATGCTGGAATTATAATGTGGAATTTTCTGAGCTGTGCAGTTATTTCCTTACCTTTTCCACCAAGGCTTTATTGCAGGACACCCAATTAGGTGTATGTAGTGAGGCAAGTGTGTTCTCAGACTTGGAGAGCTGCACCTTGCTTATGAACATCATTCTTATGTGCTGCTCAGTGTATTTAAAGGTCACCAAAAATAAAGCCGCCACACATTCCACTCTATGATGTTATCTGTCCTCAAGTTTGATGGCCATACTGAGACATGTTGAGCACACCAGAAATTTTATGTATAGGGAAGTCCCATAGGATTTCACTGAAATACATGCTTTTTTAGGCTTTTGAACCACTCTGTAGAACTTAGTAGACACCCCTCCACTGCAGAATGGGGTATTGGAAGGGGCACTGATGCAACATGCTGCAGCTGTCCCAGGGAGAGAAATGCTGGCTTTACTGGCATTGTAGGCTGGCATTATTGAATCTGGACCAAAGTTCATGGACCAAAGAGAAATGCTTGACAGGACACTGTGCTGAAGGACTTAGGGTAGTGATGGATGTGACCACAAGTGTCACAGAATGCGGGTTTGCAGAGATGCTCAGCTGGAGGCAGAGTTTGGTGCAGATGAGAGCTAGTTAAGCAGGAGGGGCTTCCAAGGCTCTGGTAACATCTGGCATCATGGGTACAGGAATGGCTATTTTCAGCTGACAAGAAGACTTGTCCAGGCAGCTTCAGCAATGGAGGATTTACAGGATGGGGAGCTCTTGGCACTGCTGAGGACCAACCTGTACCTGCATTGCGGGCAGGAGGAGGATGTTCCATCAATATGGTGGAAGCAAAAAGAAACAAGCAAGGAGGATGCACCTGGGGCCAATGCCAGAGACCCTCTGTGGGGTGGAGAATGCAGTCTTCATCTCTGGTCCCAGGTCCAAGCCCAGAGAGTAGTCCAGCCCTGCCTAAGCACTATAAAGAAGGCAGTGCAGCTTCTTCATGGTAGCATGGTTTTGGGTAAGAAACAGAAAATACTCACTTTTTCTTTTCCTCTGGACAGCAGGCTGTCCATGTGAAAGGAGAGCAGGGCTGGGGGTCTCACTTAGGCTCTCTCCTGTGAGCACACAGCACTCCTGCATATGTGATCTCTGTGGACTAGGGAAAGAAGCCCACAGTGGGAAGCAACATGGTGGCCAATAATTCTTGATTTTGTTACAAGACGATGCTGCTTTTCAGCCAACTTTGCCCTATTCAGTGAAACAGATTGTGTCACCCTAGTGAGTATAAACAATATCAAATACAGAGTATCTGCCTCCTTTTCACCTTGACAGCCATTACACTGAACTTACTTGTTAACATTTTGTAAAAAGAGCAGAAGAAAAGCACTGCATAAAGCCAAAATCCATTTCTTTAATGCAGCAGATGTGGAAAGGTCAGCACTGGCAAGTCATGAGTGGTCCTTCATTTTTTTCCATACACCAAGTGAAAATAAGTCCTATTATTTTTAACATGGCTGTGTAGAAAAATAAGAAAGGGTAGCAATTAAATATCTAGGTGCTCATCCCGTAGCATGTCTTTCAAATGTCCAGAAGCTGCAAAGAGGCTGCAACCCAGGGACGCAGTCCTGACCACCCTTACTGAACTGGGTGCTCTTTGCCCAGGCAAATAAACATTACTAGAGTCAGCATGACACCTTGCAAGAATAAACTTTGCCCTTATACAGGAAGAGACTGGTAGATAAAGTTAATTTTAGATAATCTTTTGCTACCTCCCATTCAATAAAACAATTTTCGTACACTCAAAGGAGAGGGAGATGAGAAGTGATATTGTGTGCTCATGAAATATACTAAACAGGCTGCTATTTGTAATATGAAATTGCAGTAACTTTAATTACACTGAATGCTTTTGAAAGAATTTTAAAATGTAAAGGATTTAAAACTTTCTGACAGCTGTTGCAGTCAGTTATGGTTGAGTCAGCCAACAGCAGTGTGTTGTGCATTTGGGGAAAGATAACTTTAATCTGCACTGAAAAACAAGGAAAGGGGGGGAAAAAAGCGCCCCTATTGATTTTTTACTCTGTCACAGCATGTGATAACTCCTCTGAATAAAACTAGAGGATGCAGTGGGAAAGAGTTTACATCTCCCGCAGAAAGGTATCAAAAAATTGATACCTATGCTCAGCTTATCCAAAGTGCTGAGTGGGTTTAAGTCGTTAATAATTACCATTATGCACCAAGGAAATAATTGCCCCTGTAAACACTTGGTTTTAGGAGGGTTTTTGGTTTTATGCTGTGAGGGATATGATGTGAAAGTGGCTTTTTAGGCAGAGTTTTGATGAGGGGTTGAGAGATTCCTGAAGCGCCCTAAAAATAACAGGAGGACTAGAAGAAGACTGGAGGGGAGGGGAAGAGGTAGGGTGTTTTCAAACGCAGTGCAGCTCTCCAGCAGTGTGCTCTGCTCCAGTCCACAGCTATTCACAGTAGTGCAATTTTGTCACCCACCACTTTCCCCAGTGCATACAGCACACCAGTTACCTGTTGTGGTGACAGCCATGATACAATTACTGCCACTTTAAAAAGAAAGGCATCAGAAAAACGTTGTCAGTAAAAGTGAGCAAATAAGGCAGGGGAGTTTGAAGCTTGGGAGTTTTTGTTAGGTCTTCTTTCTTTTCCACGCCCCCGCCCCCCAGCCCTCCCTCATCACTTTCTAGAAATACACACACATATTTTAAAACATGTACTTTTTTCTGTCTGTTATCAGACATTTCAACAACACTGCTAGCAATATCGGCCTGGCAGGGCTAAACTGGATGAGATGATGAGAGAATTGGTCTACTGGTACAAACTGGTGCAGTTGTGTTCAAAGCAATGGACCTGTATCAGTTCATACCTGCTGAGCCTTTCTCTTCTGTAGAAATAACCTCATTTCATACCTCCCACAGTGAGGGAAACCAAGCAGGGGTTTTCGAAGCCTGCCCTGGGAGACCCAAACAGAGGCACACTAAGGAGAGCTCCAATTGCTAACGATGAAACCCCAAGCCCACTGCTTTTGGTGATGCTGTTGCTACCTGCTTGTACAGTGCCCTTGTGCAATGGGGGCCCTTGAGGCTATCATTCCCAAGGGGCTCATGTAGATTAAATACCTCATATTTGCATTTTGACAGCAGTAACAAACCTTAAGCCAGGAGGCTTACGTACCCTATGCACTGCACAAACATGAACTGGGGACTCTAGTTGCAAAATAACCTTCTCTGTCATACCCACTGCTCTGCAAGAATTATGCAGTCTTCACTGTCAAGCAATCCTCTTAGCTGTCAAACTCTGCCTCACATGTTCATCACTCCGAATTAAAAATCTTAAATAAAAGGGGTGTTTTAGAAAGACAAATATATTCTAGAGATGAGAAAAGCTATTTTTATGTATCTAATTAGTCACACTTGAGATTAATAATAGCATTATTATTATGCTATGTTATTAATATTATGCAAAATATTGGATATTGGTTGTATCATTATCTTTTCTTTTTTATCACAGACCACAGTTTCACCAAACAATAGCTTGTCTTGTAAACTCTTCTTGTTTTGTTTCTTTTTTCAATTTTACCTTCCTTACGTGAAGGTTCAAGTGTACCCATATTAGAGGGGCAGGAAGGAGCAGAAATCCTGTAAGGAGTCGAGGTGCCAGGTGAGGACCCGACGCTGGCTGGAGAGCACTGAGCATGGCCACTGGTGTTTTCTCAAAGATGCTGATTTGCAAGTACCATTGTTTGGCGCTTACCCCCGAAAAAGGGCAGCACTTGCAGTAGCTGTTTCCTCCATTATTAAGGACTCAACCAGTTTAGCTGCAGAGAGGGTGGTGGTGCTGGGCTGGAAACCTGTTGCTCTGGGGGAAGGGTTCCAGCTGACACGGCTGGCTCCTCGAGTGCACTGGCTTGCTCAGCGTGCATGAGGAAGCTGCTACAGTGCCGGACAGGACAGAGATTCCAGCGAATCCTCGGGTGGCCTGGGAGCCTGTGCCCTTCATCAAAAGGTAGAGTGGCTGTTTGGAGCTGTCACACAAGCAGAGATTTTAGTCCTTGCTTGTCAAGGTGCCATGAGTAAGGGCTGAGCCTGTCAGACACAGGTGCCACCCTGCAAGAGCACCCTGTGGGTGGCACATTCATTTACCTGCTCCTGTTGTTTTTTGGCAAGTTGGAAGCTCTCAGTGCAGGATGTGCACCACAGAGAAGGACATGTGCACCACAGAGATGTCCTTTGTCTGAAGAGGTGTCTCCTCCAGGCAAGGGTCCCTTAGGCACCCACCCATAGGCACCCATAGGGGAGGTACCACGAGCTGCATGCACAAACATCTGGGAAATGCCAGGAACATTTCCTCTGGTCCTCAGACTCCAGCCATTGAAACACTGGGTCAAATTTTGCCATCAAATCCCATGTCACACCACAGTATATATGTTCCCGTGCTATCTGGAGAGCTTCCACCAGATTTAATAACAGTGGACTTTGTTTTTCATGATGTTTAGTCTAGCATACAGCCCTCTGTCCTGCAAAAAATATTTCTCTTCTTTCTCTGAAATAACATTTGTGAGTTTAAATAGGTATTTATGGCTTTGACCAAGGATTTTAGTTGGGTTTTTTTTTATATTTTCTCCTTACTAAGGCAGCCATTCTCCTGGCAAAGATGCATTTGTCCTGCTTAGTGGGGTGGATCCCATCTTTCCCAAGCAAATGCTGATCTTCAAACACAGTCCCATGGTCCAAAATGATACCGTGCTGCTCAAATAGGTGTTGACAGGCAGTACCATTGGCCTCCTCAGGTTGCCCAGAGAATCTGTGGATGGCCCATTCCTGGAAGTGAATGGGCCATCCAGAGCCACATTTGATGGGGCTCTGACCAACCTGGTCTAGTGGAAGGTGTCTCTGTCCGTTGCAGGGGAATTGGAACTAAATGATCTTTAAGGTCCCTGTAACAGGGAAGGGTGGAAAAACCAGGGGAAAAAACAGGTTCGAGGGATCCTGGTACGTGAATAAACCAAACACCGTTGCTAGTTGGCAAAACAATAGCTATTTATTAGGAAAAAGGTGGCAAACAGGGGAAAAAGATGAATAAAATCAGGCGCCTGTGGGAAAAGGATTAGGGCGGAGGAAAAAGTGCATAAAAGACCCAAGTAAGATGTCTTGACACCCTACTCACCTAGGTGTCACCCATAAGAAAAGTCTTACCCACTTTAACTAGTACTAAAGCCACTTTGAAGCAGCTGCGCGTTCCGGAGGGGTGGCAGGCTCCCACTTCAAGCAGGCGTCCCCGCTGAAAAGCAATCCAGTCCGTCATGAAGAGCCAGCCACCTCAGGGAACGAGTCTGCCTTTTTAAAGTTTATTGAGAGCACCTGCCCTGGGGAGGTGTGGCCAGCACCGCCCCTCCAGGGGCTCTCAATCCCACCCTCTTGGTTATGTAAGTGCACCCCTCATGCGCCTGCGTGAGCACCTTGGAAATCCCCTCACGCAGGCGCAGTGAATTGGGGGGGGTCTTCCCAATTGAGGCTGGGGGAGGCCTTCATCACCTTCCTCATCACTTTGTCCTCCAACTGCCCTTGACGAGCAATCGACCAATCACAACAGACCAATTAAAACAGTTTATACAGAAGTTCTCCCTCCAAGGCCAAATCCACTGCTCTATCAGTAGACTTGGCAGGCGAAAACATAAACTTTCGCAGGTGGCTAGGGACAAACACAGACCAAAAAATAACATCCCAACTTCCCCCCGATACAGTCCCTTCCAACCCAAATCATTCTATCGTTCTACAGTTCTATGATTTTTATGAACTTATGTCAGTCATAGTTATAGGACTTCAGACAGAGCAGAAGTCACCAGTTTCCATCCCTTGCTTTCACAAGAGGCTGCCCATGCTGTTCTGCTGGGGATAGACCCTGCCTGCATCTCCATTGCACCTGGGGCCTGGGGCTCTTGAAGCTGTTCCATATCTGAGAAGATTCTGTCTATCTCTGAGTTCTACTACATATTTGGTTCCTCTTTTTTCTTTTTTTTTTTTAAACATGTGGGAGAATGTTCTTTTCTTCTGCTGTTATTTCTTTATTGCAAAGAGAATGACAAGGAAATTGCCTTGAGTTCCTGCATGATAGGAGATCTTGCATAAGCAGAAATCACTTATTCAGCATAATCTCTATGAACATGTGCAAAAGGCATTGGAAGCATATTAGAATCAAGCTGTCTTTGCCTAGCTAGTGTGCGGTTTTAGAGAAAAAATTATTTGCATACAAGGAAAACAAAAGGTCAACATACCATTTAAAGTTGGTTGAGATCATGTTTAAGCTCAAGATAGGGCTGGTAATTTCACTGGACAAAAAAATGCAGCTGAAGAAAGCATCTTCATCCTAGAAACGAAATGCTCCCATGTGACCTGAGTATTCTTTTGGTATGAAGCAGAGAAAGGGAAGCAGAAAGATTCTACATGATAGGAGATAAAATTTTCTTAGGACTTTGTAAACTAAGGCAGAAGGGGGGGATGAAGGACACACCACATTTCCTGTGAAGTATTTGAGAGTTTCAGGTTTGAGAGTTTCATCCGTGTCATGGCCACATTAAATGCACTATGATGAATACTGGAGCTGGAAACCCTACATGGGTCTGATCCACCGGAGGGAAAAGAGGCCTTGTGGTACTCCTGCAGTCCATGCAGCTTTCCTGTGTTTCTGCTGGATGCTGAGAACAGACCACTGTACATGAGCACTGGTGCAAGGCGTACAGCACTTCCAACAACTCAGATGTTTCCCCTTATCATTCTCAGCCTTACTCTGCCAGCAAGGCTGTCCATGTCTCAGTCCCAGCCAACAGTACACCTGTGCAGATTTCCCATCTGTAAGGAATACACTTTACTCCTCACTGTTCAGCTAACTAAGGAGCAACTGGCCTTATGCCCTGTGGTGAACCTGCAAGCTGGGAAGGCCCTGGCTCTTGTGCAAGGAAGTGAAGGTGCCTGGAAAAATATTCCTAAAGGTGGTTTCGAAGCCAAAAAAATGCAAGATAACCAAAATACAGAACAAGGTATCAGAGATAAAATCAAGACATCAGCCTTGTCTGTATTATTGAATAACCACCACCTACTTCATTCTATAAATATTACCATTGGGATGGGCCAAGTTTGAGCTCCCTCCCACTTTGCAGAGGAACTACATGCCAGTGACTCCCCTTGTGCAGGGACACCTCTGAAGGTCTGAGATCCTTACCTGAGACTAAGAGATCCCTTATTCATGAGAAATCCTCGCTAAGTGACTGATACCATGCTGAATTAAGACTAAGGAAAAATTACAAATCCATACAGCTACTCAATATTAATTATTATAAATTTTGTGTAGGTAATTCCGTTAGACATAAAACTGTTGTCCAAGTCCAAAACTGAGATTGGTCCTAGCCACACTTGGCTCCATGGGGAGTTGAGAAGGTAAGAGGGTCCACTCTGATCCTTGTAACTCAATGGAAGGATCTTCCTTAATCTTTGTGTTTCCAGTTTCTGTGTGAATCATTTTAACTCAGTTCTAACTCAGGTTTCTTTTATGTTGCTTCCATGCAGTAATTAATAAAAACCTTGCTGTCAAACTTGGTAAACCACTGTTACACTGTTAAATCCATTGAATTTATTGAACTCTGTCAAATTATTATTTTGCCTCAATAATACAGTCCTGAGTCCTGCCACTGTGAGGGATTAGTTTGGAGTAGCAAGGGATAAAATAATTTCAGCTCTGGAATCACCTGTTTTCCTGAGCCTTCAACATGACATGAAGCTGTGTTCCCAGTATTAAAATTAACACACCTATTTTCACACACAGGCTGTACTTTCCATCTTGCACCCCACAGCTGCCAAGAGCTATTTCCTTTATGGTAGTGTTTATGAGGTTGTGTTGGTTCTTAGCTATGAAATTAACTTGGGGCTGCCTAAAATGGTACTGATATTGAGACAGTCTGTTCCTGGCTTGGAACATTTTCAGACACACTTTTTAACTTCCTCTCAAGTGCTGTGGTTGCTTTCCTCACTATGCCATGAGTACCATGCTTGTTTTGGGAGCTATAGAACAGCAAAGACTTCTAGGAGGAGGCTCTACTAGTGTTGATGTTGATAAGTGCAGCTTCCTGTTGGGAAGTTACCTTCCATTTTAGTGTTTCATTTACTGTCCAAAGAGCAGTAGTTTTCATGCAACTTACTACACCAGAGAACCAAGTAGATTAAACCAACACCTTAGATTTCTTTTTTAGTTTTGATCATTGGAAGCTTGCAGAAGCTCTTTTCTGCCAAAAGAGAGAGGATGCATCTCTTTTATGAAGAGGATGTGGTTCATTATTTTGTTGAGGGAACAGATCTCCTGTTATCCAAAGAAAAAGTACTCATCAATAATCAGTGTTTATTTTTTTCTGTGAATATATTTACTAGTGCTGGCAGAAAGCCAGCCTCCTCCAAGACAACTTGAAGTCAGCTCCTTCACATGCAGAAGTGACATTTTATTTGTATGACTAATGCATTTGCTAATTAGCAGCTGGCACACTATTATTATTTTTAATTAACTCATGCACCTAAGCTCATTCTAAAACAAGCAACTGTTTATCATTAATGTAAAAGTTAAATCCTGACATTTATATGTTAAGCCTAGCTAAAATAAAAGGCAAGCCCTAGAGAGCTGTACGAAGCCTGTGCGCCACAGACCACCCCTCTGTGTTTGCGTGCGTTTGTGTGCAGATGCCTTCACACAGATACACACTGACCTGCACACACCACACACCCCCCGATTCCTACGTGCATTTTTCAGTATGTCTTTCAGTTCATGTCTTTTCTGAATGGAAGTATAAATCAAATTGGCTATAGTTATGCTCAGAAATGCCTGTATATTCTCCTTACCTCTTTATTAAAAGTAAAACACTCTGAGGTAAGATTTGCTTTATGGCCCATCAACAATAATCTGACAGGTATGGTCTGATTTGAAAGCAGAGTGAGGAGCTTGATTGAATTCAATCCACTGATCCCAACAGACTCTGTTTTTGCAGCTGTGGCTTTTTACAAACTTGCTGCATCATATAAGTACCGTGTAACTATAACTTACTGAGAAGTACGAGGGACCTTAAGTCCTGGAGAAACTGAAGAGTTACTAATAGTAGAGTGGTCTACAGCAGCCAAGCTGTATTACACCAGGTTCATGTCCACCTGAAGCCTACCAAGTGGAAATGCTCTGGGAGATATATTCCTATGGAGGAAAAAGCAGTTGAGGGAGCAGCAGGACCAGGTCCCTTGTCAGAAGGAAAACAAATTCATGAGAAGCAGGCATAGGAGACAAAATCCCATACCCCAGCCTTGTCTACCATTTGCTTTTGTTTCCTCTGGCCTTTTGCAGTCCAGGTGCCTCCTGAGGCTGTGGAGAATCAGTCCATACCACCATGCGAGGGCAGCACCCATCACCTTCAGAGCACCTGGTGGGGATGGGAGGATGGGGAGAGATCTCCTCCAGAGCCCAGAGACCAGCTGGGGGAGAGGGATGGCAGGTGACAGATGGAGATGTCTCCTTTCCTTACAAACTCTGTTTGCCTGCCCACCCCCATGCATCCCCTGCCTGCTCAGCCCATCTGACAAGCAGACCCCAGCCTGCTGTGTGCCACCAATTATTCTGCTGCGTTCCAACTGGATCCTGAAAAGACTTTGGGGTTTAGAGTGCCACCAGGGTGTAAAGCAGCCTCAAAAACCTACAAAAGCCACTAATGCTGCTTTGAGAAGTGGGAAGCTGGGATAACTAATTGTAGGCTAAAACCTGCAGGTTTTACAGAGTTTTTTCATCCTGAGGAGTTGCTGCTGGAGAGCAAGGAGTCACACTAAGGAAGGTCTGATTAAGAAGGTCATCATGAGTACTGGTTTCAGCCCACTGTATACAGACCTAGCTCCAAGCTGAGCCATACAGTCAGTCCTAAACCTCTAGATGCTTTCCATCTGCATCAGGCATGCAGTGTGCTCGGCAATGCCATGGCACTGCAGTCCAGCATGGAAAGTTCAGGCTTAAGTAAGCCAGGCTGAGTGGTAGGCAGGGCCAAGTCCCTCTGCCAGATGCCCACACCAGAGTCCTCACTATCCCCACGTGGGGAAAGGCTTCCTTGCCCAACCCACCACCTCAAGAACTGCTGCATAAGGCATTTTACATCTACCCAAAGTGCTTTGTGAGACATGAGTAGCTCATTATTTTTAATAGCTCTGACATCACTGTCAGTCAGGGATTTACCAAAAGGATAATGGGCTGTTGTTTGCCACTGCCTTTAGCATTAACCCCATGGTGCAGGCACACCCAGGCACACAACTCAAACTATTTTGCTGCCTTCATCTTCACCTTTAGGCTACAGTCCACATTTTATAAACCATCCTCTGCTCTAGTGTCTGTGTCTTGTACTGGAAACATCACTTGCTCTCCAAGGATCTTCTTCTTAATGGTGTTATGAAAATACAAGATTCTTTAGTGGCTGAGAAAAAAGGAGAATTTTCTTCTTTCTCATAAATACCAGAAGACACTGAAATTTTCAGTTCATCAGTAGATGAAAGAATATTTTTTCTGGGGTTTTTTGCCTGTTTATTTTTAAACTAATGTCCCCTAAACTTCCAGCCTCAACCAAGTTTCAACATATTTAATTTTTTATTAATAAAATAAAATATTTCCAAGTTCATTTACTGTAATCAAAATCATAATACACATTGGCACTTGGGTGGTACTTTTAATCTGTTTTTCTTCTTATATAATGACACACATCCCTGTTCAATTAGGTGACTCATCGTACACTTCAGCAGTAGCACACTCTGAGAAACAGAGCAAAATGTATTCCTAACAATTACATACTTCTTTTAAAAAGTTATAGTCAATCAAGATTGATAGAAAGAAACAAGGTTAAGACCCATTTGTGTCATTTAAAATGATAGCATGGTCTATTTCACCCCAGCACTCATTTTAAAAATGGCAGCATGGTTTGTGATTCATAACCATACCCCCTGTCACATAATTACACGTTTAATTCCATTTAACCACCTACACACATCGTCTTGCTTTTCACCTTTGTTGTTTGTTCTTTCATACTTCACCCAGGCTGATGTGGTCCCAGAGCTCTTCTAAGTAGTAACAAAGACATGATTTATTTATTTATAAACTCTGCTTCTGCCAATTGTTTTCAAAGTTTATCGCACAGTTAGCCAGAAAAATCTAACCCTGATAAAAGTATGGTAGACAGGTCTAATAGGAAGGATGTGTTTCACTGTAGCTGGACAGGAAGCAACACAGTGAGAAGATTTGGATTCACTTGCTTTTCAGCCCTGTCCCAGTGTATAGGAACCTGCAGCCACAGCCAAGTTGTACCACATGGCAAATCCCAAGACATCAACTCCATCTCACAACCAGCCAAGTTACCATAAAACTGCTCAGTTAGTTTGGCTCTCCCATGCAACAGGGATTCAGAAGCTGTTTTATGGGAATACTCTTTCATGAAAGAGTAAGGACTGTCTGCTGACCAATAACCAGGAAAAAGCTTTTATCTGAATCCAGGAGACTGGATATTGTGATTGTCAATATCATCCCCTTCAATACCTCAAGACAAACCATGTGAGCCTTGGGAATCTAGATTTGGGCTTAGTTTTAAACAACATGAGAAACCAGAGCACCTGGCTGATATTCCCATGTTGCTCCCAACAGCTGAAATCGAATGGTGCTGCACAGCACACCCTCCAGTGACCATGGGCTCATTTCCAGGTGTAAGGCATTACAAGCATCAAGCCTGTGGGACACCAAAGTGTAGACCCCTGTGGCACACCTGTAAATCTAGTGGGAAGGGAGACTGTGTTTATTGTGCTGTAACATGAAAAGCAGTGCTTCCACAACTTTGAGATTCACGTGTCCACTATGTGTAAGGAATTGAAGGGACAGTGTGTGATATGAGTTAGAGATTTTCCCTAGGAAAGGTGGGATAAAAGTCAGATACAGCCATAAAGCTTTGATCTACAAGATGAAAAGCATTTCAAAGCAGGGAGAAGTTCAACAGGTGATTTCTGGATATAGTTAAGATATTTACTTAAATATAATAGCTCATCTTTATTTTTGAGCAGTTCATGAAACAACCGTACAACACTATAAAGAGTTCAGATGACAAATAGTGTTAGATGATAAATAATCTTGTGTAGAGGAAGTCACCAAAATATTAACAAATATAAAAATTACAGATATCAGAGCAGTTCAGGAATCTGCACAATGGATTTTGACAATCCAGTCTCGATTGCTCAGCCACAGAAATACTGCTGGATATTTTTTTTCCCCACTAATAGACAGATCCTATTTGAATTACTTACTTGTTTATATCTCATCTAATGAATTGACATGTTATTCAGATTCAATATGTAGGAATTAATTCTATTCTTCTCTTGGTGCATTCATTAAAGCTGATTTATCCTGTGTGTTGCTCTTGAGTAGTGTCTTTGGTTATCCCTTTGGCTATCTGTTTTCCCATGGCATTGCTTCCCCAAGGCTTGCTATGACTTGTACTCAGGCACTGCCAGCTTGACACCCACACAATGGGGAAGGAATGAATGGCAGCAAGCCAACAGTACTGGTTGAACATCACTCTGCAGATAAGCAACTGCACAGAGTTTCCATACTCTCTCTGATGCCCAGATATTGGCATTTGGAAGAAATGATTGTCAAAAAGCAAATAATAGGTGTTCAAGTTAGTGAAGCTGATAAACTCATCACACTTATTCACAAAGCATTAGTGATTTGCTGTACTGTCCTATGCTAGAAATTGGGGCAGCCACATATCAATAAGGATTTTTATAGTCAGACCTGAACCTCTAGTTATCATTCATACCCAAATTCTCAGAGTAGAAATATCAAAGCAGTAAAGTACCACCTAATCTCTGGAGCTCTGTTCTAATTAGTCAAATGCTTACTTCACCTGTAATTTACTGTCTTTCAGTTAAACCACACAAAATAGAGAAAGCTTAGTTACAACCTAAATATGTCTTTTCTTGTGAACCACAGAAAGATCAAAACATTCAGTTGCAACATTTTTATCATTTATGTTTTCCATAACATAAGGAGAAATAATGTGAAACTTAGCAAATATATCAAATAACTCAAACTCATCAAGCTTTCTGGGGAGTAACTTCTATCAAAAAAGAGTAGCTGACAAATTTTCCTCAAATTGGCTGCAGTAAAGTTTATTCCTATTAAAATAAATCAAGTGAAACTGATCAAATCAGGCTGTTTGCTATATTACTGAGTGATGCAAATGTTTTCTGTTCTTACCTAGAGTAATTCTGCAAATTTCACTGTGAATGAAACTAAATTGTGCATCAGTGGAGGCAGTAGAAAAGCTAAAGCTCAGTGTTTAAATTCAGTAATATACAGTGCATCTAGAAATCAGCCCACCTTGCAAAAGAAACTCATCAGCAGACTAAAGGAAGCAAAACTGCACAAGGAAGAACATCTTCATTCGGTGACCACTTCAGAAGTGCCCAGCATGAGCATCACAGCAAGACTGAATCAGAACTCAACAGCTGGAGAGGGAGTCTTTCCAGCTGGAAGGCCTCTTCACCCTTACTTAATTTCTTGCAAGTCGTCACTGTGCTCAGGACAGTCTGTGTAATGGGCAACCTCCACATTTTAATGGATATTACTGCTGTTTGGATGAAACTCTGCACACTGGTGCAAACTGTGCAAAGTCAGTAAGACAAGTATTTTGCTGAAAATATGAAAGCACATTCATAGGAGATGATTCCTCACTGGAGTTTCCTTACAGAAGCAGAATAAAGGAATGGCACAGAAAGCTAGAGCATGCTTACACAATTAGTCATCAGGTGCAATTTTGAGCAAGAGGGTGGATGGGAGGACAGGAAGCATTACCACCAGCTTTCTGCAGAGTATGCCTTTGATGGTGTAGAAAGTAGTGAAATAACTGATCAGAAAATAAGGGAGGAATGCCAAAGTTAGCAAAGATACAGCAAGCAGAACTATTACTCTAATGATTCATTTTTTATAAATTTAGAAAAAAAACTGTTTCAAAAGAAAAGAACACAAAGATTTCCACTGTATGAGCTTTAGGACATGTTTTGACACAGCCATGATAGAAGATCTATTAAGCTCAGTGCAATGGATAAAGACAACAACAGATCTTTAAAACTCAAACAGCAAGTGTCACAACTGAGAAGAATGTGAGAGATGGAAGAGCTTTCACTGCTGCACTATCATGCTTGGCAATATTACAATCAGACAAACAAAGAGATTGAACAAGAATAGAGCGGAAGTGCAAAAACAATGAGAGAAAGGTGGTGGAGCTTCTGAGGGAAGAAACCCCATAGGAACACTATGTGGAGAACTCTAGCAGAGAGGAGTGCCACATCACAAAAACAACAACAACAAAACCCCCAACAAACAATAATTAGAAGAAATCAAGAGAGTCAGAGAAGGATAAATCTACACTATGTACAGTTCAGAGAAGCTGGTAAGTAGCTGAGAGAAAATAACAAAAGGTTGAGCATTGCAATTCTAACCACATGGTGCAATTAAGAAAGGCCAAATAATTAAAAGAAAAACCATCCAGGAGTATGGGTTGTGGTTTAACTCCAGCTGGCAGCTAAGCTCCACAGAGCTGGTCGCTCACTCCCTCACCAGCAGGATCAGGGAGAGAATTGGAAGGGTAAAAGCAAGAAAACTCGAGGGTTGAAATAAATACAGTTTCATAGGGAAAGCAAAAGCTGCACATGCAAGCAAAGCAAAACAAGAAATTAATTCACTGCTTCCCATGGGCAGGCAGGTGTTCAGCCTCTGCAGAGGCTGAGAGCAGAGAGCTCTCTGCAGAGAGCATGGCCCTGTCACATGTAATGTTGGCTTGGGAAGGCAAACACCATCACTCCAAATGTTCCCCCCTTTACCTTCTTCCCCTCACTTTATGTACTGAGCATGATGTCATAAGTTCTGGAATATCCCTTTGGCAGTTGGGATCAGCTATCCCAGCTGTATATCCTCCCAAATCCTTGTACACTGCGAGCCTGGTTGCTGGTGTGGTTGGGTGAGGAGCAGAAACAGCTTTGGCTCTGTGTAAGCACTGCTCAGCAGTAATGAAAACATCTCTGTAAAATCAACACTGTGTTCAGCACTAATACAAACCACAGCCCCATACTAGCTACTGTGAAGAAATTTAACTTTATCCCAGACAAAACCAGCAGAGCGTGGAAATACCTACCCCTGCTCAGACCACCTCCTCTCTTTCCAGCAGGAACCTGTTCAGGACACAGACACGCCAATGCTTTAAGTGTCAAGAGTACATCATGACTCACCAGATCTGCATGTTTCATGTGAACTCACTGGTTGTCCCTTGGTTTAGGTGAGCTGGTGTTCCTGCTCAAACCAGGATACTCAGCAAAACCTTAGGGTTTTGCTCATTTATTATTTACTTCTGATGTTCTCATTACTGGCTGCAGTACTAGTACTAGATGGGGTTCAAGAAGTCTTACATGACAGCAGAAAAAGGCTTCACTGATAAAAAGAAAAACTACCTCTCAGATGAGCTCTGCTATGGTGATGCACTACAGTAATCGTATTAAAAAACTGCACAGCCTAAACACCATGTGTGGCAGATAACTTCTTACCAAAAAAAAAAACAAAACAAAACAAAACAAATAAACCAAAACAAAACCACCACACCTTTCTAAAGTACTCAGAAGGCAACCTGCCAAGCAACTAGAAATCATCCCCAATTACATGAGCATGTAATGGAAGTGCCCAAGGCATTTGACTCTTGGGCTACCCAAGGACTTGGAGCCCTGTTTACCATGAGAAAATATCTACAGAGACATCAACCATGAACTGCTCCGTGCATGTAACTAGGGTTCACATCTGTGTGGTACAAAGCAGGTGCGATAACAGTCAGAACCATTTGTTTGCCTTCAGGAAGTTCCTGGCCTGGACCTTCCTTGCTCTGTGGATAAAGTGAGACTGTGCCCTTGTCAAAGAAGCCCTAAAGGAAATCTCCAAGAGGCATCTGTTCTGATTTTACCTCATCACTACAGAATGCTGCTACCATGTAAATGCCCAGTTAATCTAATTTTAGGATACTACCTTGTTATCTTACAGATGCCTGTAAGCCACAGAATATTGCTACACCATCCAGATGGAAGAGGAAGATGGAAGAAGACAGATTTTTTTTTTCTTTCTCCAAAGTCCAACTTTTCAATGGGATTGCTGTGGTTATTTTTCATCTCCCTCCATAAAGGACAGACTAAGTGAAATAATTACAGACCTTCTCTGAGCATTCTTATCTCCTAGAACACAGAAAATACAACAGAGCACTCACAGAATATTGCTACACCATCCAGATGGAAGAGGAAGATGGAAGAAGACAGATTTTTTTTTTTCTTTCTCCAAAGTCCAACTTTTCAATGGGATTGCTGTGGTTATTTTTCATCTCCCTCCATAAAGGACAGACTAAGTGAAATAATTACAGACCTTCTCTGAGCATTCTTATCTCCTAGAACACAGAAAATACAACAGAGCACTCACTGATTTATCTGTACAAAGAGAAGAAACTAAGAACACATTCAGGCAAATCCCTTCCTGTTTCCCCCTGTATAGTTATTTGGAGGAAATTATTCATACACGGTATTTTTCTGAGGTTTGTGTTATCATTGCTAAATATATGGTGACCCAGTATTTACCTCAATAAGTAGGTCTGAGAGCTTTACGACTGTTACAACTTCCCTGTAGGAATATTATAGATCAAAGAAGATTGTTCCAGCTCTAGTGAATTTTTGTAGTATCATAGCCATTGCATTCCTCCCTTGTGCTTGCAACCACTACTTTGGTTAACAAGATATACTCTGACATAAAACAGCCTGAAGAGTAACATGGTGCTTTTGCAAAAGCAGGGTCTTGATGCACCATTTTGCGTAAAATATCTTCCCAACAATCAACAGCTTTAGTAAGAAAGCACAGAATTATCACTTCTACTTATACCCTTCTGAAAAGAAAGTTTGTACATGCCTAAGTAACAGTCCTCAAAATTGGTTGATGACTCTTTGCACACCTCATGTGACAGCTATATGTCCAAATACCCAGTGTGTGGGAGACATAGTCTCTGTGCAGCCCCTCAAATTTATCTAGCATAACAGTTTGTGCTAGATATTTTCTACATGAATAAGAAATAGTGAATTCAGTGCAAGGTTGGCTGGGTGTAATTCCTCAGCCTGACTTATGCAGAGATTCTGAAGGGTGATCAAACAGGCATCTGGCTCTGAGCTCTGGTGGTCATGTGTAGTGGGCAGTAGGCATGGGTGGCGTTTCCAAACTGGAGTGTATAAATGTGTTAGCTAGCAAGCTGTTAGTGGTGATCAGCAGATTTAGAAACCTGATCTATGTCACCTAAGGAAAGTTCATAGCTTTTGTCTGGTCCACAAATAAAAAAAAATCACTGTTTTTACACTGGTGTGGAGAGATGGAGAGTTAGCACTTTTAGTACCTGTGGAGCCATAATCTTTAAAAAATATATATCTTAGTTGATTCAAGTAGGTTCTCAGTTTTCCTTGCAGCCTTTCAATTCTTAAAGGGGGTTATGAAAAGAGTGAGAGAGACTTTTCACATGGGTATATGTGAACATAGGACATATGTGACAGATGTCACATAGGACAAGGGTGAACAGTTTTAAGTTAAAAGAGGACAAATTTAGACTGGATATTAGGAAGAAATTCTTTACTCAGAGAGTGGTGAGACACTGGCACAGGTTGCCTAGAGAAACTGTGGATGCCCCATCCCTGTCAGTGTTCAAGGCCAGGCTGGATGGGGCTTTGAGCAACCTGGGCTAATGAAAGGCATCCCTGCCCATGGCAGGGAGTTTGGAACTACATGATCTTCAAACTCCCTTCCAACCCAAACCATTCTATTACTCTAGGATTCTGTGATTCCCTAGACATGTTCCCATGATGGCCAAAACAGTTGTGTTTTTCCAGCCATGGAAAAACTGTAAAATTATGGCAGAAGCAGTCCTAATACTTACTGAAAGCTTGTTAGGAAGCTGGGATGCTTGATGCCAGGTTAGCTGGCCATAAAGGTTCTAGGTTTCCCCATATGCTTTACCTTGGCTAGCTAAGCTTATCTTAAATCGGAGTGCATATATGCATCTTGGAGTCTTTAGAAAAGCACAGAAACTTATACCACCAGCTCTCTATCCCAGCAGAGACAGGGCCTCTTCCCTAAAGGACAAAGTAATCACAGAAATGTGGTTACGTGGTGATTAAACTGTAGTGTGCAATTAATATGGCAGTTTTAGAACTCACTTGGACAAGGGTTCAGTAACAAGATCATGTGGACAAAAACATAATTTTGATGTTTCCTGTCCTGGAAGGGTGGAAGTGGGGCTTGAAATCAAAACTTTACTGGTTAAGAGAATTTCTGGGGGCAAAGGCACCAGTGGCTTTGTGCCAGTGTCCAGATCCTGATAGAAAAATGTGTAGTATTGCTCAGATTTGCATAGCACCTGAGCTGCAGGAAGGGGAGATGGCTCAGCCACTGTCCTGCCACGACAGTTCTGAAATTCAGCCATGGAAGCCAGCAGCTGTGCACCCCATTTGCCAAACCTGCACTGTGGCATGTGAAAACATGAAAAATGCATTAGCCTCACAGTTGTAGCTGCATGAAAAGTCCTGGATGCAAAGGGCTTTTGATGCAGAAGATTTTAAGTTGTCATTAATTACAGAGACATTTTTAATGTCTCCATTACATCCAGAGATCATATTACAAGACATAATTGCTTTTAGAGTGCAATTAGGCTGTAAAATTACTATACTAAAAAGCAATGCATTAATAAAATACGTATTCAGGTATTTTGTACATCAATGCCTTTTAGAAGATAAGGAACTGCTCTGTGTTCAGTGCTGTCCCCAAATAGCTGTGATAATTTTCTGGTTTCTGCTGTGATCTTTTTATTGTTCCACCAAATCTTCCCTCAACCATGTGACAATACTGGGACCAAGCTGTGCTGCAGTAAAAAGGTAAAGAGTTGTTCTGGTTAATAAGAATGGAAAGACATGGGATTTTCTATTGACATTGAAGACTTGCTTTATTATCTTTTACCAGGAAAAAAAATCTGCTTAGAGACGAGACTCATACCGCAGACAAGAAATGGTTTACAGCTCGTAGCCTCCCTCCATTTAGTGCTGTCCACTGCGGAACAAAGGAGAAACCTGAAATTCTCACTCCCAGTTTCTCAGAAGAGGGTAAAAGTGGCATTAGGTCTCAACTCAGCCCCCAGAGGTACCTGGGCCTCAAATCCAGCAATTCATAAAAATAAATGTCACTTAGGCTGGGAAAGTAGGAGAAGGAGGAGAAGAAGGAACTGTTTGTGTAGCCACTGAGGAATGTTACTGTGATACAATTAATCAGTTGAATCTCTCTGCACTTAGCAGAAGGAGTATTTTAAAAGGAACTAAAAGATGCAGTAGAAGATACGAAGGGTAGGAAGCATGCTGCATGTTTGATAAGAACAGGGAGTATACTCAGCCTAAAAAACCACACAATTGTTCTTTTGCCCTAAACTAAAGCAGGCGCTATTATTTTAAAATGTTTTTGTTTAACTCTTGTTAGTACTGAATATGTATTTCTGAAGACTGTGAAGTAACTATAGAACTGCCATCTTCTATGAAGAATGACTTCAGTGTGCAAGCACAGCCCCTTCTACCTCTCCTTCACCCACTGATGCTCCATGCTAACTCCAGCCTTCTGACCCCTGAGCATGTGTTGTGCTCACAATCCTTCTTACACTGAAGCACAGCCTCACTGAGACACTAACCCATACTGGGCCAGAAAAAGGACTGTTCTGGACAGTCTGCCTGGACGTGGGGGGGTCCTGGACATAGCGTTGGTTCTCACAGTCCTGTGCAGACCACTGCATGCCGTTACTCCCTGTGTGCCCAGTGAGTGCCAGGTGTCTCCCAACTCCTGCTCCCATTGCAGCACCCTTGGTGTTTTCTAGTGTCAGCTATGTTGGATTTCCCAGACTGATTACCATGCTGCTATTTATTTGCTAGAGCTGGAATAATTTCAGTCCTGGCTGACTCAAAATCTTCACTGGAAACGTCTCTGCTCCAGCTGGGTCCTTGGTGGAGAACATGCACAACAGGTAGAATTTCATAAGCAACCTACACAAAGCTCCCACAGAAACCACAGGTACTTTCTGGGATTGTGGAGTCTGCTCAATGAGGAAACCAGTGCTAAATATAACAACAAATTGCTGCTTAATGAGTAAGACTTCATTTGGCAGAAAAGATTCCTCTACCGACTTCACTGGCATAAACGCTCAAGGTGTAGGAAGCCTTGTAGTAAAGAGGGTAAGGAAGGCGGGGTGGCAGGGTGGGACTAGGGGGGCGTCTGGAAGTAAATAGTCTTAATTTAGTGTCAAGCAGATCCTCCAATATTTTCAGAACGTGAACAAGTTCATATATTTCTGTAGAAGGACAGGAAAATGCCTAGGCCTGAGACAGTCATTTGAATGTGACAAATGCAGTGGAATAAAATGTCTTTATTACATATTATTCCTATGGGAAATAAAGACATTTCCATAGGAATAAAATAGTATTGCAAACATTTTCTATGGGAAATCAAATGTAGAGCAGCTGATTCCGAATGGCAAGATTTACTGAAGGGGAAAAAAAAAATGATGAAGTGTCCATGGCATCTTGCATGAAAAAGGCTGAGTATCCTACTGTATTTAGAAAATACATGCTAAATATGCTAAAGATAGGACAAAAGTACCACTGCTGGTACTTATGATAGAGTTGGCTAGTGGCTTGGGAAATCACAATTCTTGCAGGCTAAAGTGGAACTGGGGGTCAAATTTTCTCTTCAGCAGGGAAGTCTGAAGTTCGGAGCCCAAGCTGTCCCCACAGTGCACGGTGTCCTTGCAGACATCAGTGTCCTCCTCAGCTCTCTTGGGAAGTTTGCTCTGTTTGCTTTTGGTATGCAGTGCAAATTGGCAGCATTCATTCCTGGTCTGTATGTGGTGGTAGGGTGAAATGATAGCATATAGGCCTGAAAAACAGGAAATTTAATTATTGGAATGCTACAATTAATATAATAGGGTGATTGAGAGTCCAACTGGTAAACAACTAGATAATTGGACAATGAGGAGGATGTCTGGAGTCCATCAAAGGCTGTCTAAGGCCTCCACAGGGCACCTGGGGTATTTTATGACAGAGACATCCAAATATAGTACTTGAAGATGTACAGCATGAACTGAACACATGGTGCTGCTAATGACAGATGCTGGAGTACATGCTTTGCCTAAGGACAAATAATTACCCAGTTAAAAACACGTGCTAAGTGCATGATAGATAGTAACAACAAAAAGGCATGATGCAAAGCGTCAGAGATGAATGAAACATAAGTCCCAGGGAGACAGCGATGTGGACTGCCTCCATGGCTTTTGCCTCATTTACAAACACCCAGGTTGCTCACACGTGGTCCGGTGCCCTGGCAGCTGGCTCCCTGTAGGGAATTGGCTATAGAACACTGCTTGCCTAGGCCGTGAGAAGATCTGAGATAGCAAGGCCACAGTGTCTTTGTAAGTGCTAGTTGGCTGGTAAACAGGACGTTGTGATTAGCAAAACAAAGGCAACTGAAGAGCCACCTGTGTCAACATAAGGAGGGAGTAAGAGGTGAGATCAGCATTTAAGCAGAACCAATAGCTCCCCACATCTCTTCTGGCCGTGCAGAAGCCCATCCAAAAGAATTCAAAACCCATTCACTTTCAAGTGCCTCCTCCAGAAAGTGCCTGGGGAGTGGAGGGGAGGAAGCTGCTGCCCTGTCATTGAGGTGACACTATTATTCACTGCTGGGAAAACTCACTCTACCAGTGGGTGTGAGAGGAGGGAAGGGAGGAATAGGTTGGGAAAACACATAAAGGCAGAGCTGTGAACAGACAGACAGGGTTAATACCAGTGGGGCTTATGCCTCTTCCCTCTCCTGTACCCCTAGAAATTTCAGAAAACTCAGGCTGACTACATAAATGCACATGCACAACAAAGAATTATTTATACTGGTGCACCAGAAGGGAGTTTTTGCATGGACATGAGTGCCATTGTCAGAATGAGAGTTGCCAGGGCACAGCCATGGGTGGCTGCAGCCTGCCCATGTGGTTTTTACCAAAATATGAGCCCAGGCCATGCTGAAGTGGTAGGGTGTTTGTTGCCAGGGATGTAGCTTTCTCTTGGGCCAAAAACAAACAAAAAAAAAGATAAATAAATGTATAACGATTAACACCGAAGCTGTCCAATCAAAGAAGCTTGCCTCAGACCCCAGCAGACAGACTGCTGGCCTTGGAGACTGAAAGTCCAAAGTCTTGCACTGAGTGTTAGGCTATTGCTTCCTTTACTCCTGGAGATGTTCCTTGCTGCGTGGATGATTCAGTACCTGCTGGATGGCAGCATGGCAGGTTGGATAGACAGATGGCTCAGGTGTTCACCTGAGGCACAAGCACTGAGTTCAAACCTGCGCCCCAATTAACAGGTGCCAACACAGAGTGAAACTGCTCCACTCTGGGAGCTGAGGGTGACGATTAGATCCCTCATCCCACAGCTGGGGCAGAGAAGGACTCTGCACTGTCACCCACTTGCCCTTCCCTCCCTTTGCCCTGCTCAGCTTTAATGTTTGTCCATCCTCCTGTGCTATAGGAAGACAACCAAAAAGCTGGAAGAAATAGTCATGATGGGAACAGCATGTATTTTAGGGGATTTACATTGCACTTCATAAAAGGAGGATAGTGACCTTAAAATGCTTCCAGGATCAGTAAATAAAGTAAAAAGAAGAAATTTGAGGAACAGAGCTAAATTTTAAAATGCAATACATTATACTTAGTCTGTCACCCTGTTCTTTCTCCTTAAAGAGTTAAAACATGGTTTATGAGAGGAAGAAGGTTAATATAATTTATATTAGAAATTATGATCATTATGGCAGAGAAATCAGGGCAAGTATTTTTATTCATGCCCACGTTTTAGCAATGACAATTTACTTTTGTAATGCCCTTGGGACCCTGCTGAAGAGCTATAAATGGTATTATCAGCCATGCCTCAGTGAATCGGTAGCACAGACACACGGGTGGCATGCTGGCAGGGCAGCAGCTCAAAGAGAGCCCAAGCAGGATAGCAGGAAGAGCCACTTTACATCCTGCAGCCTTGTGTGTTGCTTCTCCACCTGCAGGTCAGTTGTCAGTGGGGTCACATCAGGGATGAACTGATCTGTTATGTGCAGAAGTTTTCAATAGCCATATTGTTGCTATCGCTTGAAGACAGTCATGGCATATGGGATGTACTGAACACACAAATTCTTCAATTATTCACCAAATGCTGTGAAATTTGTAGGTGGCTCGGTACTCAAGCAAACAGCACTTGCAGCTCCCAATTACTAGCAGGATGCCTTGTACAAGCCCACAGTGTACTTGAGAAATTATTAGATAATTAGCATAGATTGGGAGAGTTGAAACATTTCAGATTTTTCTACAGGTCTGTTGCTAACACGTCTGAATGTGTAATGGCTAGTTCTGAGTATGTTTATAACACCCGGTCTCCAGCTCTTTAAGGCAGAGCCCATCTCTCAGCATGGACGTAGGTACATCCCAACCAAATGATGCATTTGGGCTCCCAAAAATCTAGCTCTTGTAATCAAGAGCTAATCAATTCATAAAACACAAGCTAGTCTTGTCAGAGGAGGTTTTGTATAGAAATGTTAACTCTGAATAAATGCTATGTTATATTGATTGAAAAATGTGCAAACAGAAGATTTCACAACTCACCTTTGGTAGGATATACAAAGAGGAACACAGTGTATGATAAAGCCCATGTCAAAGGATTATTTAGCAAGTCCTGAGGGGAAATGGGATCATATAAGCCACTGGGAAAGAGTCATAGAAAAGCAAGGGGACTGTCCTACAATATAGGTTATGACAGCTGGGACTGAGTACGTTATTTCTGATCTACTTAAATTGGCTTAGAATGGTTTTGCCTCAGACTGAACTAGAAAAATAAATTGGGAAGGAGCTGCTTCCCCAGCTCTGAAAAGGGTGGGGAAAGCCAGGTGGCTTGGGATGTGTAGAAGGTATTTTGGGAGCTACAGATTAAAAGAAGACAGAATTCTTGTTACTGTGTCATATTGCAGGGACAGTTGCCATAGCATCGTTTGCTCTAAGAATAGATTTCTATAGCCCAGCAGCAGGTCAAAACATTTATAAGAGTTCGGATTTTTTCCAAGTCCAAATCAAACAAAATGCAGGACCCTGTACAGAAACTGCTGAAAAGCACATAAGGTAGCTCTCAGAACCCGTCCCCAAACTAGAATGAGGTGGGACAACTTGAACACAGACATTTGGTGTTTGACAAGAGCCTCCACAAAAATCGGAGACAGTCTGCCTTGCCTGAACCTTTAATTGGGAGACAAAGAAACAGAGCATGAACTGTGAGGCATCCCATTCTAAAGCAGAAGACTTTGTAAATGAGGGGTATATCTGAGACAGAACAACAACCCGAAATGATTTTTTCTCTCATTCACTGATTTTTTCCTTGATAGGGAACTTGGCAATTTTTTGCACTCCTTATGGTGCAGAAAAGAGATTTCCAAGTCCAAATCAAGACTCCGTTCTCTCTGCAGTTGTCTCCAAGATGTAGCTGGCAATCCAGATGCCCCAGTCAGAAGCAGGTCAAAGGCACGGTAATACAGCTGCCCCTTTCAGGCACAGGAATAACTTGCGCCAAAGCAGGAGTTTGGAGGCAGTAGCTAGAAGCAGGTTGCCCAACTGAGCTTGCATTGTGCATTGATGCAGCATAACTGTCCTTGCTTACCCAGCAATCATCAGGTAGAGTCAGAAAGATGCTAAACAGCACAAAGCAGTTCCCAACACTGTGTTGAATCAGAATCTGATCATGGAAACATGCAGCTAATAACAGACCCTCTGCAGTGCAATGGATCTACCTTCACTCTCTCACCTGGGCCATAAGGGCAAACTGCACAAGTGTCTCTCATGACATGGAGTGAGGTTGAAAAGGGGAATTCAGACTGTTCTTCAGGAAGAAAAATAAAAGTTGATGACAGTCTCCATAAAAACAACTCCTTTTGTCACTTAGAACACTTCTCACATAAAATAGTATTCATTTATGATTATCACAGTTTCACACCTCATCACTCACTTGATTAAACCCAAGAGACTTACTGCAGAGACAGGCAAGATGTGGGCAGAGAATGCTGCCTTCTTTTTAGCACTTCTGGAGGATTACAGTGGAAATATCAAATACTGTGAGAAAAGGGTGAGCAAGAAACAAAAGGCAACCAGTAGAGTGTCATCTTTAGAGAGTATCAATTAAACACAATGACTCTCTGGAAATATGTGATACACTCTGTGCCTCTGAGCACTACTGCAGAACAAGTAGCTTGTTCTGTGCAGGGCATCTGCTAATTGCTTATCTACTACTCTCATCAGAATATCATAATTTTGAAACTTGGATCTATAAAATAAATGAGATGGCCGGGGGCTTAGTACTGACAAAAAAAACATTCCAGACTATTCTTAAAACTCACCAAGGCACTAATATCTTCTTATTATTCTTTTCTGATGTGTTTGAGCTACACACAACCTTCCCACAGCATTAGCATGATGAAACATTTTTTAATTCCTCACTGTGATGTTCGCAAGAAGACGTTTGCTGACTAGATGTATTTCATGAACATCTGTATGGTGCCTCCTCTTTTCCTTTCCCCCACACATTTCTATACCAGCTCATCTTTGATTCAATTACATCTCATCATTTTAGACAAGGATATAGGCTGGGCTGCAGTGGCAGCCACGTATGTACCTAAGTGATTTCCCATAAGGTTGTGTAAGAGAAGTCAAAGTGGGATATGGACCTGTCCTAAAGTTTTTGTGCCTTAGTGCTTGTCTTGTTGCAGTGAATAGTCATCAGCATACTGAAAGCAGCACTTGGGAGGAAACCAGATGTGCTATTGACAAAATACACAGCATGCCTTCCTCTTAAACACGACCTAACTTACCAGCCCAATGAAATGCACAACTCTGCTTGTGCTGACCTGTAGCAAGGATGATTTTGATAGCACAGCTCAAAAATAGAAGCCAGTACAAACAATCAGTGTGGAGATTTCTTATTATCTGGAATGTCCCATATCAAGCTCATCTTTGAAGTCGTGTAGGAGTGTGAAGAAATGGATCCTCTCAGCATATGAAGCTCTTTGCAAACAGTACAAAGGTGGAGCAAGCAAAAAGGAAGAGGATAGGAGGAGAAAACAAACAAAAAACCACACCAAAACAGCCCCAGTCGGGTCACTTCTCCAAAGACATTGTGTCTGGGCCGAAACCAATGCTTTCTGTAGAGCACACACCTGTAGGATAGGGACTGTAGCCAGAGAGGAGCCACTGGAAACAGGCATACAACTCCTCAGGCAAAAATCATTGTATCAGCTGCATGTGAGACTGGGTCAAGAACCTGGAAAACCACTTTAGCTGCTGTTCCACTGGAGTGTGGCCTGTGTATAGTCATGCTAGGCATCACTAGAGTACAGAGTTTCACTCAGTGCTGCAAGGCTTTAGAGTGGAGGCAAACAGCACTCCTTACCAAGCTGGCAAGTCTGAATTACAGAACGATGTTAAACCTGCAGCCATTCTCACTAACATATGCTTTAAGTAATTGCCCTGCCTTCCTAAGGAACACAAGACTCACCTGGGAATGTACCTGTTCTCAGTGCTGTGGTAGGGTGGGAGGCATGGAGACCCAGCCCCTGTACCTGCCTTTCTTACAGGGACATCCCAGTGCAGAGGTGAAGAGCCTTCTCTGCACCCTTTCAGTTGGTGGGTTTATCTGTGGGCTTTTTGGTTCCCATCTGGTAGCTTTTCTCTAGATTAGAGGTATGTTTTATCTACATGTCTGCTGTGAAATCTAATGCTTACTATATGGGAAATGTAGTGATGATGCTACAAATTATTCTGAATCATTCCTTCTATAGAAATGACAGGATTCGGGTCATAAAAGGCAGAGAAATCTTATTTATTCCTGGACATCTGGTATCAAATGAATGTGTGCGCTTGAAGAAAAGAAAACTATCCTCCAAATTAAGGAGAGGAGAAACCTCATTTCCCTTTAACCTGCTACTTTGCTCCGTATGGGAGTGCTCCTTATGGGAGATACTCCCTGTCTCATTGATCTTTGCTAGTGACTCCTCAACCAGTTTTCTTTTTCTGATAGCTTCTTTTGATACTTATTTTCTTTTTCTGATACTTCCTTGTTTTCTCTTTCATCTTCCCTTGCTCCTTTGCTTTCAAACTTTCTTCACTGCTCAGAAATGTGCACAGTTAACAGCTCCATCCCTGTCACTTGTCACTGCTGCCTTTCCCCATCATCTGTCCCAGTTTCTGTGGACACTTCACATTGAATTAGTGGTGGGGGGAGACACTAAGCTTGGAGGCAGCAGTGGGGAAGGAACTGAATTTGTGGCCACAGCCTTGGGAGACCAAACCTATGTGATGAATGTTCTCAACACACATGGCTGCTGGCAATCAGAGGAGATAAAAACACCTATTGTTTTCCTTTCATGCTCTAGACTCTCCCAGCGATATTTTTGCTCACTGTGTTTTTTTCTGCCTCAAATTATGCAATTCACAGGAAGCTTCCTCATATAAGAGATTGTTGAGAAAATAACTGTTTACACAAATCAGCTGCAGGCTTAAAGATGTTACACACTGAAAGAAGTCAGCTGCATCTTCTTGACATATCCTGTTGGTTACACTATGGTAAGATGCTGAGACACTGAGTCCATTGAAATCTTCATTGTTTTCTGTTCTAGCAACACTGAAACATACAGAAGATAGACAGAAGACTTATAAAAGTAGCATTATGATTTACAAAACAGGACTCAGAGCAAAAAGCAAACATAGTCCATGTGAAGATTTGATGGTACTATTTTTCTATAATAGGGCAAATAAATAAATAAAATATTAATGGAAAATTATTTTTGTATGGCCTGTGTAAGGTAATAAAAAAAAAATCCCAGAAATCATCAAAAAGAGCACCTTGTGCATTTCCTCTTTGAGGGACTCTCCACAAACTACTCATCTTCTTGAAATCTCAAACCATGAACCACTGGAAATGGGAAGGCAAACCATGGCGAAAATAAAATTTTATAGATACAAGTAACACTTATCATCTCTGGATGGCATCACATTTATATCCGGTGATTATAGTTTGGCAAACTGCTTAGTCAGTTCTCAGAAAACAATTTAGGAAATTTAAACAACCTCCAAATTTGGGAAGCCCCACTTTAATAGAATTGTCGTGACAGACACCTCTTAAAGAAATTTCATTTTTAAATGCAGTTTTTCCACACTTTCATTCAGACAAAAGTTTTATTTTTTTTTTTCCTTGATTTGGCTGACCTAGATTTCACCTAAGTTCCTAGTGTCCTTCTGGAGAAAGGGGGTTACAGCAGCTGCCCAAACCATGGGAGCTGACTTAGAAACCAAGCCAGACAAGCAAGCAGGAGCCTGCCATCCAGGTCAAAAGCAATCTGGCTTAGCAAGTGTACTTCTCCAAACACAGAGGATTATGCTGGTTTTGCTGGGTTTTTTTATAGAGGAGGACAGTACTTCCAGAGTATTGCATTGCATGGTTTTGAAAGTAAAAATAAAATGCCCTGTGAAAGGCCAGTGGAAAAGAGCTGAAACACATCCTATCTTTATATTTCTGCTCCACAGGAGTGTTAAACAAGAAAGATCTGCAGCACTTTCCACAGAGTCCCTTATCACATGTGCTTGGCTAAGAGGCCTCTGGCACCCCAGACTGTGCTCTGAGTGCCATGAGAAACACTGACAGTCAGACCTGGCTGGCTCCATGGTGTCATGGCCATCATACACAACCTTGGGCACTGCAGGCCTGGGTACCGAAGGCTCCTGAAGGTCATAAACTATGCTTACAAAAGTAATTAAGACATTTTATATTTATATTTAACTTTCCAGATGGATCAGCACCAGCCACTTGCATGTCATGTGTCACCCCAGTGACAGCACCACTGAAGAGGTCACCAAGCCGTTTGCATGCATGATCCCACCATGCTTGGGACCCTTGGCTGGAAGCTCCAACCAAGCTGGGACTGCTGACAGAGAGCACAGCTATCACACCTGTGTGAGTCCTACTGGGAACAACAGCCAGAGGTCCTTTTGATGACTGCCTGGAGAAGAATCTACTCTCCAGTGTTTCTGCTCCTGCTCTGCAAGGTAGTTGGGGAAGAAACATGTCTTTTGTCTTTGTTGGTCCCCAGCACATCTGTAGTAACCCTTCATGGCACCATCACAGTGGCACTGAGCATGAAACTGTTTGCAAGATGGTATTCAGCCCTGCTGAAGCACAGATACTAAAGCTGTGGATGATCTCAGCTGAGGATTCACAGAGAGAAGGGCAGCCTTAATCTCCCTCAGGAACACAGGCAGAGTCATGTAGTTGGAAATAGCAGCACGCGTGCAGTAAACAAGCACAGCATTAGCTGCTTCCATCCATGTGCCAGCACTACCTGCCCAGTGCAAGGGGCATCTCAGGGCCATGATACCCACCACATGAGCCCCAGGCACTCAGTTTCCCTGCCAAGCACCAGCTGTGTCTTTGTTGTGTGCTTGCTGCCTATCCTTGCAGAACTTCACCTCTGCTATCACAGGTTGTAGCATTATCTGCTCTACACCGGCAGCTCAGCAACCTAGGAAAGACGAAATCATCTGCAGCAATCAGCCACTTACCAGGAAGAAGAACACACTGTCCTGAACTGACCAGAAGTTCAGCTCAGTGGTCAGCACTGTCACTGATGCATCCACTGCTTACTGAAATAACTTTTATAGCCTGTTCTTGCTGTCTTAGCATAGCAACTGAGTATCTTAAGAGAAGCTGCCTTTTTGCAATTTGCAAATTTGTTTCTAATGCTCTAAATTGCATTAAGGAGAACTAAAGGAATGGGATTATCATCAGCTCAGGCAGAGGTCCACTGCTGACAGGGCTGTTTCACAGACTGTGTCAGACCGAACTTTCTCCACTTATCAGTGCACTTTGCTCATGAGAGCACAGATCACTGCTGGCCATGGAAAAGTCAGCTTTAACCTGAAACAAATCCAGGGAGAGCTGAAGGGGTGGTTTGTGCAATCCAGACAGGGGATACCTGTAGTGTCCACATTAGGATGCTACATGCATCAGCAGAATGAAGCTGCTGTGGGAGAAGCAAATCTGTCCATGCACCTCAAAACCATGCATGGAATAGAGCCAGTGCTTAAGGCAGTCTCCAACCTCAATCACAGAATGGTTCAGGTTAGAAAAGACCTTTAAAGCCATCTAGTCCAAGCCCCTTGCCATGAGCAGGGACATCTTTCCCTACACGTGGTTACTCAGAGCCACATCCAACCTGGGCAATGAACACTTCCAGGATGTGGCATCCACAGCTTCTCTGGGCAACCTGTTCTAGTGCCTCACTCTCACAGGAAAGAATTTCTTCTGAATATCTAATCTAACCCCATCCTTTAATGGTTGTTTAAAGGCATTCCTCCTTGTCCTATCACTATGCTATCTTGTAAAACATCACTCTCCAGCTGTCTTGTAGGCCCCTTTTAGGTACTGGAAGGTGCTGTAAAGTTTCCCCCGAGCCTTCTCCTCTCCACCACTGATCATCTTTGTGGCCCTCCTCTGAACTCAGTCCAGAAAGACCACAACCTTCTTGTGTTGGGGACTCCAGAGCTGGATGCAGCACTCCAAGTGGAGTAGAGCAGAGCAGAGTAGAGGGGCAGAATCCCCTCCCTTGCCTTGCTGCCCATGCTGCTTTTGATGCAGTCCAGGATATGATTGTCTTTCTGGGCTGCAAGTGCACATTGCTGAGACATGCCCAGCTTTCCATCCACCAGTACCCCCAAATCTTTCTCTGCTCTTAACCCCTTCATCCCTCAGCCTGCACTGATACTGGTGGCTGCCCTGACCCAATTGTAGCACCTTGCACTTCACAAGCCTCACATGGGCCCAAACCTGTCCTCAAGCTTGTCAAGGGCTCTCTGAATGATTCTTGCTAACAGGGGTGCAAATAGAAGGCTGGTTCTGCATTTATTTCTGCACCAGTGAGGTTTTAGACCCCAGCAGCTTAAGTGAGAGAAGACCTTGTCCTCAAAGCCAGCTCTGCAAGCCTGGCACCCCACACTGTCCCTGGACACATTGTCCCCTCTGTGGCTTCACAGACATTCTCTGGCACCCAGCAGTGACAGCTCTGCACAGAGCATGGCAGGCTCCCAGGAGGGGAACAGACGTTGCTTTGTCTGCTCACCCATCACCCATGGGTTCCTGTGGATGCCAACACACAGGACTGGCTGCTGATGCCCTGCCACATCCATATCCGGACGAGCTGGGCTGCCCATCCAGGCATTGCAGGAGGGGTGACTGCTCAGAAGTGGAGAAGCGATGCTGGCAGCTCACTGGAGGGGACTGCGATGTCCTGCTCCTGCAGACAGGAGCAATAATGCAGGATGGTCAACCTCTGCTCCTTCTAACTCTGACCAGCAATGATGGAGACTGGCTCAGAGCCTGGGTCAGCTCTCCTCTGCTCAGGCCACCAGCCAGTGGTGACAGCGTGTGACAGGAAATGCAAGCTCTTCGTTGGGGCTTAAATTGACCAGGCATTAAATCATCCCTCGTTAGCAACTAAATGATTTCACATATGTCCCTGGCTATACTTTGGAAGGGATAAACAAGTGATTATTGTTAATCGTAGCAGGACTCAAGTAGTGGCATGGAAGTGGAAGTTGTGGGCTGGCACTGGCACTGCCCCTGCCTCCACATCTACTGCAGGCAACAGAGCCATTTCACATTTGTGCTCCTCAATGCTGCTCTTTAATATTTGATCATCAAGTTATGATAAGTAATCCTGGGACAGCCCAGGTGCAAGTTATACTTCTTCAGATATGGATCCTATTGCTGAAATGGTTCTTGGTTTTGGTTACTTAGGTTTTTGACATTGGCTGAGCCAATTAGAAAGAACAGAGAAAACAGCATGTTTGATGTTAGTTTAACAATACCAATCTCTGTTCTCCATCCTCCTATTATTCCATTACTTTTCTTTCTCTAAGGACTGCATAGCTCCCTTATTTGGGATTAATTTATGAACAAAAATGTTACATTTCATCAATCATGCTCTCAGTTTTTTTAATTGAAGTCCTTTACTCTTGCTTGCCATAAAAAACCTCTTGCTGTGCTATTGTGTGAAACTACAGAACAAAATATGCTCCTTTCTAATGTTTTTACTTCTTTTTGCTTCATTGCTTACAAACCCCTTTATAGAAAATAAGTTTCTTCCCTGATGTAAGTCACTCTGTGTGGCAGCTTCCAGCAGCGTAAGAAACCTTTCTGAGCTGCAGTTCCTGGCACCACTGATGTTACCCACAAAAGTAAGCTCACCTTTTGTATGTTCAGTCACTTCCCTAAGTTACAGGCTTTTTCTTTCATATGGATAAAGTGCTGTACAAACGTATGTGTGCATGTGCATCTATCTGTTTAGGTATGTTCTGTGCTTACCCACATACACTCAACACGAGTGCACTATGACTAAGATTTCCCATTCCACACATTTGAGATGATTGCTTTGTTCAGACCATGAGCAGAAAAAGAAACTGCACACACCCAGTACTCTGTAACCCATTAGTCACATACACCAAAGCCACTTTACAGCTTCAACACATCAGTTGCCCCTGGACATTAATTCCTTGCCCAGAAAAAACTGCTGAAACACATACAATCTAAACTGGCTTCAGATGATAAAAAACCAGAGGGAAAAGTCAACCATAAAGTAACAACAAGTACAGAAAATGTGCCTGAGTCCTTGGGGGGAGTGCAGGAAGGAAAGAGGACACAATTCAAGATTTGCATCCCTTGCTTTTAAAGTTGAATTTTAAAAGGGACAAGAAGACTTTTAAATGGCTTTCTTGGGCACAGGGTGGCATGGCAAAATCGCTGACCATGGCTTGAGAAAATTTTGATCCTCAGAGAGAGCTCAGAGTCTCCTCTGACAGAGGGTACCACTGCCACCATCACCAGTACTCCAAAGGTGACAGTACTGTCACAGCAACCACACCACTGCTCTGGCTATAATATCCAAGGGTAATATTCCTTGGGAGGGCTCATGTTAGTAGCTGAGGTACTACAACGAATACACAAAAGTATGGCACTTTGAAGGAGAAAGGCATGACATTTCTCCAGCTGGCTTTCTATCTCTGTTTAGTTTAAAGAAATTCTATTTTGAATTTCAAAAGTCTCCTGATAGAGGGACCAGGGGATAGGGGAGAGCTAAGTTAGTCAAAAGTGCATAGTGACTCCCTGCAGTACCTGCTGGAACAGCTTCTCCATGCAGGTGCATTAGCTATACTTGACTCCCTCCCTGCAAGTACAATCACGTCATGCCATGAAATGATACATAAGGCTCAATAGCAGATGCAATTCTATGCTTTGGAGTATTTATACTACACAGACTATTAATCTTCCATGGGCAGGCAAGTGATCAATGGTGCTTTTATTAATTTTTATCCAAAGTAAAACTGAGTTCTAGGTAGGAAGGGGGCATATTTTTTTCCCTTTCTTTAAGAAAAGCATTTTGGAGATGGATCTGATGAAGCTGTTGACCTTCCATGTTGAAAAGGTTTCAGTTTGGGTAAGAAATAACCTCTTTAAGCACCACTTACATTAAATTTCACCCCAGACTTAATCAAACAGAGATGTGCTGTTTGAAAAGTAATAGTACATTTGAAATGCAGCAGTTCATCTTCATGAAGTAACTCTAAGACAGGAAAATGCCAGTCACAAAAGCAAGCAATTAGAGAGTTCAGTGGAGCAGAAAAGGGTAGGGCAGACAGCGGCAGGGGGGGTCAGAACAAGGGTAGGATGATTTTTACAATTTCTCATGCAGGTAGCTTCACTAGGGGCCTTGTTAGAGGAGGTCTTACACAGAGCATAGCTCTCTGAAAACTGCTGAAGTAAAATTATGGTGATTTCAAGGAGAGAGACAGGGAAAATGCAAGCTTTTAATATTCAGGAGGGTCAACTTGATGTTACTTATTTATTTATTTATTTATAGGCAACTTTATTTGTGATGTCAAGTTGAGCGCTCAAGAGACCCATTCTGGGATCTAGCAATATGTTTACTTTGATTGTAACTGAGGTATTTTTAAGCAGAGCAGAAGGAACTGTGTGGTGACCTTGCCTCATGCAAGCACCACATTTGCAGAAGCTTAGAGAAGTATTTTTGTCCTTGGAAAGGTGCACACTTATTTTAGCTGCTAGTTCCTATATTAGAAATCATCTTTTCCTGTAAAAATGCTTTGAAGTAATAGAAAGCAGAAACAGTATCTTATAGTCAAGTTTGGTTTCCATAAAGAAGCTGCAGCTGACAGCACACTACCTGAGACCCCAAGAGACCCCAGGCTTCCTTCCTCCCTCTTCTATAAGTTTCCGGTGTTGTCTTGTCAGTGGACTACTTCTGTTTCCTCTGTTTCTTTGCCTACCAGTACAATCTCCTGGAGATGTTTTGTGACTTAAATCATTTGCTTTCAGGCCCCAGGATGAGAGGCTCCATGAAAGTCCAGTGATAAATACAGTCAAGATTGCAATTTAATTACAGTGCTCCAATTATTTAGGGAAGAAAAAATATAAACCAGAAGCTGCCAGATGTTCTTTGCAGCCTTTTTTAAATTTCTCTGTCAATAAATTAGCAAGAGTTTGTGCTTCTGGGAAGTTTTCTTCAGCTTTCAGTCTCTTCTTGCATCTCCTGTTGGAGAGAAATCCAAACCAGCAGTACTTCTCTTAATAGTTATGTGAATAATTTTCTTCAGACCTGTGGTCTTACATAAAAAATACTGACACAAACAAAAAAAATTTACTGATGTTTACTCTGGGATAGACGTCACCATTAACTTGTTTTTCAGCCATGGGAAGACATATCTAAACCCCCTCCTTTAAAATGCAATCCAGTCATTGACAAAAGGGTACACCATAGGGACAGAAGGGAGAATCATAGAATCACAGAGTGATTTGGGTGGGAAGGACCTTAAAGATCATCTAGTTGCAAACCCCTTGTCATGGGCAGGGACACCTTCCACTAGACCAGGTTGCTCACAGCTCTGTCCAACCTGGCCTTGAACACTTCCAGGGATGAAGCATCTACAGCATTTCTGGGCAACCTGTTCCAACGTCTCACCACATTCATAGTAAAGAATTTCTTCTTAATATCCAGTCTGAATCTCTTGTCTTTCTGTGTAAAGCCATCATCCCTTGTCCTGTCACTACATGCCCTGGTAAAAAAGCCCTCTCCAACTCTCTTGTAGGCCCCCTTTAAGTATTGACACAATAATGTCTCCCCAAAGTCTTCCCTTCTCCAGGCTGAACAACCCCCCACTCTCTCAGCCTGTCCTCACAGGAGAGGTGTTCAATTCCTCTGACTATTTTCACAGCTCTCCTCCTAACTCACTCCAAAGCTCTGTTCTTCTTGTGCTGGGGACCCCAGAGCTGGATGTAATACTCCAAGTAGGGTCTCACCGGAGCAGAGGGCCAGAATAACCTCACTGAACCTTCTGGCCATGCTGCTTTTGAATTGTGAATTTATCTTATCCAAGTTGGAAAGAGTAAAATAAATGCTCTGAATACTGCTGTGCTCAGTGTTGTGTATATTGTCCTAAACACCTTATTCTGTATGAGTTGCTATAGAATTATAACTCAGAAGACCATGGTAAGGTGTTCACAGTGCAGGGCAAAGCTGTGTCCCCACATCCTGTGACGTACAGGACACACACTGCACTGCCTGGCACTAATGTGGGGGCAAGGAGCTGCCTTAGGCTCACGGCAAATCCATGGCCACAGTGACTTATCTGACATTTACTGGGTTTGCCACTGACTTGATGTTGCACAGATGAAAAATGCGAAAAGAAGGGAAAAATGCGATCAGCAGCTGTACCCCCAGCACAACCCACAGGCTGCGCAGTCTGCACCGCTAACAACAGCTGCCTGAGCTGTCTGCCTGCTGCTCTGCTGCCTCTCCCCCCTTTAGAGGTGATGATGTCTGAGATTAGGGAGGAATGACCGAAATTCCCTTCAAAGACAGCCCTATGAAGTACTGGCTTACAAAAAAAGAATGATTGGTTGTTTTCTCAGCAGAGAATGTCTTTGAAGAGTAGCAAAGGTACATAGCAGGGAGACAGCCACGTTTCACTTTGGGAGGTCTTTCTATTTAGTTTAGATGTTATAGATAACAACCAGGAGGCTGGGAATAGACTAGGGAACACACAAACCTTTGATTATAACTAAATTCCTGCCTATTAATGATAGCTTAATTTATTTTGATGGGGCTTTTGGCTTTCTTTGGGATGTCTAAATATTTACAGCAGGCCTCAGACTCTGAAGTGGTCTGTGCAGCATGTACTGCTGGTCTGAGGGTCCAAGGACGTGTGCAATGCCAAGAGCCTCCTTTACTGGGTGCAGGCTCTATCACCCCAGGAGTTGTTGATTTCAAGCTTATAGACAATAAGTAGTAGGGTGCCTTTCTCTTGAAATTAATCAACTTGGATCAACAACGTGTTGGTTATACTTGCTACTTAAAAACCTTTCATGGTCGCACATGTCACCCTGCTTGATACTTCCCACCTTTCATACTTCCACCTTTTCACAGCAACCAACCTTCTAGCAGCTCCAGGACCCAAACTATCTCAGGTTTCACATGTGAAGGCCCTTGCATCACTATAAATCATCTCTGGCCTCCAGGCTCCCATCACCTATAAATTCACCTCATAAATCAATCAAGGTCTTCATCTGCAAACCTCTCAGTGTCTCAGTGCATGGTATATTACTTGAGGCCAGTCTCATCTCTTCATAGCAGCCCTTGCCAGCCACAGTTCAGGTACTAAACACCCACAGATACAAAAGTTTCTGTTCTTAAAGGGCTAGAGAAGAAACTTTTGAGAACAGGCCCAAACTTTGTATTTCCTTCCAAGGAAGACCTGTTTGTGTCTAAGTGTGATTGTCATCATGTAAAAGTGAATCAAATGCCAAGTAATATTCAGAAAAATCCACATAAAAGCCCACATACTTGTTACTAAGGGGGAACACATTAAACCTCACTCCATTTCCTCAGACTCCTCCTTCACAATTTCCAGTTGTACTTCAGTTGGCAGAGATGGACACTTTGAAATGGGCAGCAGGGGAGACCTTTTTTTAGTACCAGTTGAGGCTGATTTTCTCCTGCACTTTTACTGTCAGATTTTTAAAGGCAGACATAAGCCCCACATGCACCTATTTCAAATTTCACACACATGGTTTAATTGCTGTTTCAGTTAGGCTAATTTTCAAACCTTTCCCCATTAGCTTGCTTGCTCTAAAAGGGTACAGTTGAAGGTGACCCTACACAGGTCACCGCAGTTTCCTTTTCTTACTGCCTCATAGCTCTTTACACTGAATTTCATTAGTACCTACTTACTCAATACACATGGTCTAAGTAGGTCATTCTGAATTTAGTTACTGCCCTCCTTTTGTATAAACCCAACCTTGTTATGCCTCTGTGGCTATGCTGAGCTGCAACTCACCAGGGAAGGATCGCTGTAGGGTCTAAACCTTCCACCCAAAATCACCATCAGCCCAAGGAGGGTAAGGTCAATCTCACTGAGGGTAATCTCAATCTCAGCAAGCTACAGCCACTGTCACAAAGTCCCTAAGACTGACACAAACATCATATAAAAGAAAGCTGATCTGCATTGCACAAAATGAAAAGGAGAGAATGCATCCATCCCAAGCCTGTGGCTAAGGATAGACAGTACACCATGTCTGCTCTAGCACTGTAATAGTTTTACCACCTAGCCATCAGTATCATTTTCTAACACAGATTTCGATTTCCCAGACAGATCTCTAGCCAGCAGACTGGTACTTGAAATTTAGTTGCTCTTTCTTTGCAGAATGATTACACATCTTTACATTCAGGCTTTTGCAGGCCCCCTCATAAATTTGACACATTGGTTGGTTTGACTTTCTGCTCCATTGGTGACATGTAACAAATTCATCCTAGCCTAACTGGTGATTACACCACCATTTGTACAGACCTCAGGTGGGACAGAAAATTACACAGTAGGAAGTCTTAAAAGTATCAGAGTAGATGACAATCAGGGAGACGACAGCCCTGATGTTTCCACTGATTTGGAGTGGAAAACCAGACTCGGTCTTCATGAAACAGAAGAGTTTGCAGGTGTCAGCTTTCCAAGATGTCGTTTAAGCCTGTGGCCTCCAAATAGTTTTGGTTGCTCAACCCCTCTCAGTAAAGAATCTTTGAACTATTAGGTATGTCATAACACACACACAAAACCAGAAATGAAATAAAAAGGATAAAGTAAACACTGTTTTAAAACTAAAATTTTCTTTTTTATTAATGGTACAAAAGTTATTTTCTTCCTGCACCCCAATGGACTGTCTAGCACAATGCCTCGGGTGCATACCCTGACACTTGAAAGACCACTGTTGTAACCTAGCAGACCAACATGAGGGAGCGAATCCACACAGCAAGCTGTTGAAAGCTGGTTAGAAGGGGAAAGGGACAAAAATAGCACTGTGCAATGAACACTGTGCTCATGTACTACATGTCTGACTATTCTAGGGTTGAGAGCAGCACAGCTTCTGAAACAAGATCTTCATTAACTGCTCTTCTCAGGGCTCATTATCCACAGATGTTATCGGCGCTCTCCAGTGCCAATGCAGACAGCTGCGAACTGTTTTCCAAGAGGTGCAGCAGGAAGAAAACGAGCAGGCCCAGGGAGGGATTTTGCTGGTCCTGGTTTTACAAAAAGGAACATAGGGTGAAAAAGCCCATTCTTAGGCACTTAAGCAAGCAGCGTGTAGAGTGACACAGGTCAGATCTGCCAGAGCCCTGCCGCTGGGCAGAATGATACATAGGTGGCAGGTTTGGGATCCTTGGTGCAAAAGGCAGAGCTGCAGAGATGGCAGTGTGCACTCAGCAGTACAAAACAAGATGAAGCAAAACAGAGGAACAGCTTGCTAGCATGAGACCAGTCTGGTCCCATATTTCAGTCAGACATCAACCAGCAATAAGTGCTTAAGGCAAGAGCATAAAGGACAACCCAAGTATGAAGCAGTCCTTTCCCTAGCATGCAATCTGGAAATCCACAGTTTATGGGCTCAGGTGCATGCAGACCACGCAGTGTTTCTTGATAGTGTCAATTTAATATGGCTAATCCCTTTCTATACCTGCTGGTACTTTTGTTCACTTCAGCCCTATGGCAAATTTGCAATTAAGAGTGCAAACTGCAGGCAAAGTAGCACAGGTAGGCAGCACTAAAAGGCAGGATTGGTACTGCTTCCAGAAGGACCTTACTGGTCACTTCCTACTGATGGTGCAGCTTCAGCAACAGCTTTAGCATCCCCTCCCCTAGCCAATGCAGGGACTCCAGTCATGTTGATCTGAGTGTCAGTGGGTAAATTCTGCTCCTGAACACATTAGACAGCAGAAGCATACATTTACCTGGAGAGTTTCCAACACTCAGCTCTTCTGAAATGGATAAGTTTTTTAATACTGAACCAGTGTACCTAAGCTAACACCTTTCAATAATGTAGCCCTCAGTTTCAGTTTAATTCGTTCATTCTGAAGCCCCTAAACACAAGTGCTTAATTTATTTTAGGTAATGATTTTGGTTTACAGTCAGTTGGTGTTAAATAGGAAAAAAAAAATGCAACTAACGGTCCCTTTGGGAGGGACTTGACTTTTAACCATGTTAATTTCTAAAAGTGGACAAAGTAGTGCCATAGTTGCTAGTACTGTGTGCTGAGGTGTTGTATCACACTGTAGCTGTATTCAGAAGCTTTGTTGGTAGAAGTGTAACAACAAGTCTTGGCAATATTTCATCTCCTTTCATACATCAGTTGTTTTCTGTGTCTGGTCTAAAACCAAGATTTCTGCTACTGAGGCTACCTTCCTCCAGGTTAATACAGATCTGCACCACTCATTTCCACCTCAGGACAGAGTGGGAAATTTCAACCTGAAAAGCAAAACCTTTAGTTTCTACAAGATCACACCCTGCTTAAACTTTAAGAAATGCTTCAGGAAAGGTTTTTACAATGCAATATTTTATCCAATTAAACAAGAAATTAAGTAAGTCTCTAGAATACTTCTTTAGGAAAATCAATTGGACTCCTCAGAAGTGAATTTGCAAGAGTAGTGGAGAAGCCCTTACACCTCACCAGCTACTTCAGCAGGCACCAGTGGGCACTCACTGGTGGTGATCCTGCAGCCACTTGGCATCTTCCACTGCAGATCAGCTGCCAGAGGAGCACACCAGCACTTCGTTTCATTCACATCTCTCCAAAATAAAAAACTCCCCTCAAAATAGCCCCAGCTGAGCAGCCTGGTCCACCAGACCTCCCTGTTGAGCAGGTGGCAGGCAGGAGGTATCCAGACTTTCCATCAAGTCACTTCAGTCACTGCTGCTGCTCGCCAGCAGTCTATAGTGACAGACGGCCTGGGAGATAAATCCCCTGTACGTGTCATGCCACAAGCAGCATATGCCTGTCCCAGAGCAAAAGCAATGTTTGCTTTCTCCCTAGTCATGGTGAGTCCTTGTTCCCAAAGGCTTTTAAAACTATGGAAATCTGAAAAAGGCAGAGAGAAGGGGAAAAGAGAAGGGAACAGAGGAAACGACCTCTGTTCCCTTCTATATTTGTTGCAGTTGGTTGCAGTATTTTTCTCCTGAGGACATTATGAGCATCGATTCACTCATGACCAGACAAATGAACTGCAACACAACCCACAGAGATTAGAGTCAAGTGGGCTGCTGGCAGTATTATGGTATTTGGTACTAAGAAATGTATAGATACATAAACCAGAGAGCTGGTATAAACATAATCATGGTAGGAGGGAGAGGCAGGTGACATAATCAAGCAGCTGCACTGTCAGAAGAAGTTTATATAAATCTTTGATCCCTTATACCATCCCACAAACATTAGTCCCTCTCATCAAGTTGTGACTGTGCTGCTAGAAGATGGGGTGAGCAGTAAGAAATACATTTTTGGAACTGGTATTAAAACACTACTGAAATGCTGTGAATGCAAGACAAACAAGTGTCTAACAATTTGGTCATTATGGAGTTTTCTTATAGAACTGTTGTGTCGGTTCCATTGAATATCTGATTGTAACCTCCTCTGAATCCAGTGTTCCTTGGAAATGAAACAGACATTGCTTCCTCACAAGCTTTTGGCCAAGATTAGCATCGCACTCATTTCACATCAGTCACACACTTCACTGGGGGCACATGTCCTGCCGTTGTCCAGGGGGAGCAGGGAGCATCAAGTAAATCCTTCCCATTCAAATGTCTCCATGCCCAAGTAACTTACATTTTAACAAATGCAGACATGCTAAAATGCTATGGCAACACTGAGGTTGTGACATAGAGGAAGTGGAGCAGTAAATTCAGTGTGAAGGATTACACATAGACCACTCCTTCTGTTACAAAAGAAAACCACGGGGCCATGACCGGGCATACAATTAGTCCCAACACCCAGATATCCCACTCGTGCCAATTCATTTTACTACGTAAGTGCTATTTAGTGGCTCTGTAATGCTTTGTCACCTGGTTTCCTAGGATAATTTTCAATGTTATGGTTCACTCCCTTCTGTTTCTCATATAGCCTCGAGGCAGATCATACCCTGAGGTAGCTCACTCCCGTCAGCAAAGGAAAGCTAGAAATTTCTATTATGCAGACCTCACGCTTCTCAGTTACTTGGCTTGCTAGAAGCATTAACAAGTTTTTATCAACAAAATTAAGGGCATGTCCTAGTCTGGGTTACAGCATGCCAGAGCACCCTGCAGCCACTGGTTTCCCAAGAAAGTGGCTCCTCTATGGACAGCAAAGGGCAGGAGAGTACACCTGTGTCTCCTCCTGTGGTCTGGACTGAGCTGTGCTGTTGATTAGCTAGCTAAAAGTTTCACTGATCAAGAAGGTGTTTGTAAGATACAGGCAAAGCTGTAAGTACATCCTCTATGTCCTGTGCCTACAGACAGACCTCCCTAATGTCTTGGGCAGAGGCTATGGAGATATATATTTTAGGGGACATGTCATATAATGCTCTACAAGAAGTTGAAAAATATATTCTCAATGACAAATGACCCACTTGTTTGCTTTACTAAACTAAATTTCATGTGACTGACTGCAATGGTTAGGTATGAAAAGTCCTGAGGTTGAGCTCACTGAGGAACAACTGGGTGAGGCCATCTAGTTTGTTTTGGTTTCAGTCATAGAGGTGTGCACTGTTATATTTCACACACACCTAATCTCTAAAACATCTTGTTCCTTTTTCTGCTCTCCAACACTCTTTCAGCCAATTTAGTTGCCTCCAATTTTTGCAACAAAAATTCACTCTTTGGCAGTGTTCAGGTCAGAGTAATTTTTCTGCTCAAACTACCACATTTGATTATGGACTTTGGTAACTACTAACCCATTGTCATGCTGACAAGCAAAACTGACAACATGACAAGTCATGCTGACTAGCAAAACTGACAATACTGTATAAGATTTAAAACACACAACTCTAAACCTGCATATTGCATTTTAATTCATATCTAAAACCACTGGTGTAGCTGTGTATCTGGCCCCAGCATTTTCCTGTGGACAAAGCCCTGCAGCCACTGTCAGTGCTAATTCATGGTATAGTGATTCAATGCCAAAGATGATGACTGTACTGAGAAGCACTGCTGAGACTGTATTTTCTTGGTGCAGTGCACGTTGCTTAGTGACCTGTCACCAAAACAAATGCAATCACTCGTATATTTAAAGAGCAGCCTTTTCTGAAGGGTCCAGCATTTTGTAGGGACACCTGTTACTTGCATGCTTGAAATTTCTGTCTTTAAATGACAGGCTTGATGTCGTACTAAGGCTGGTTAACACTTTTTATAAAGAAGTTGTGCAACGTGTGCAATCCTCTCTGACTCATCTCGCACAAGAGCTGGTTAAATCACACTTCAGTGTGCAAGTCGTCAGACTGACTGCAGGAGCAAGAGTCAGTAAAGACCTACTCTTTCCCAGACACATGGCAGTTTATATGTTTATTTTGTATTTCTCCATCGTTAGTGGAAGCTGAACGTAAATGGCACATTTTCTATCAAAATACATCATTCAGTTGCATATGAACAAGGACACGGGGCAGTATCTGAGGGAAAGGGTTTCCCACCAGCTGGAACTCAAGTTGTCCTGCGTCATCAGATCACCCCACACAGCCACAACAGGGCTGAGTACTGAAGTCCCGCTCATGCAGTGGGAGGGCTCTGCTCTGGAAAGGTCACACCTCGTATTTTGGGGCTGGGGGTTAAGTGATGAACTCAAAGATTGTGTGGGCAGGTTGGAGGGGCATGGCAGCCAGTGCAAGCTCTGGTAGAAGAAGGGTCCAGGTATACTGGCTTGTTTCTCCTTATATTCAGCTCCAAAATTAGCTGAAGTCTCAGTAAATACAATTTGAGTAATAAATTTATGTAATAAGGCTTCAAGTATCTGTAACAACATAGTGAATGTCAACAAAAGAATGGGAACTTAAGAGTCACTGATATCCATGCCCACACCTTATCCTTCTCACTTCAGCCTGTCACCCACAAAATATAAAAAGCCTCAAGCCTAACAAAACAAAAATGAATAGAGATTAGCATGCCTATCATATCTGATGGTGGCTTTCTTCTAATTTTAGAGCTTGAGAAACATTCCTGAAGTTGTCTTAAACAAGCTGTGACACCCTTTCTTCTTGGCTTTTGATGTCCTATTTGAAATGTGAAGGAGCCAATTTTTTAAGAATACAGAAAATTTTTACAGAATACAAAAAACATATTTCTTTGTATATTTAAAGCAAGTCTTTCCCATTTACTTCAGCTCCATCTGTAAAGATAAGACGGGTTTCCAACATCAGGTATCAAGTAGGTAAGCACCTGGGAAGTGTGAAGTGCCCAGGGAAGTATAACTGCCTGCAAGAATTTAGGCAGAAATCACTTGCTTTGCATCACCAAACTCATGTAACTGAGTCATGTGTCATCCCACTGGCCTGGGCAGCAGTCAGTCGCCTTAACCACAAGGCTATCCTTTTGCTTTTCCTGCAATTGTCGGGTCCTTTTGCTACAAATATCTCAGCTCCTGCAACAGCAGCTTCTTGACTCACACCCAGAATCACATCCTGTCCAAGGAACGAGGAAGGGTTTTGTGAATAAATAACTTGATCATATAATTATCAGCAGCTTGATCAGCCATGTGCATGCGGGAATACAGAATGAGACTGCTGGCAGTCCATACTGAATTTTTAATTGTTTGACTTTGTCATTATATTTTCCCATTAACTTTACTCTTCTCCATAATTATATACACCCTTGTCTATCCACATAGAAGAATTACTTAGAAAAAACTGTTCAGAGAGAGGGATTAGATGATGCTGGAAGAAGTGTAGAGTCAGAGGGGTGAGGGCAAGTGGTACTTGGAGTACATCTGGTGGCTGAAGAATAGTCAGTGACAAGTAAGCATAAAAGAGAAATGAGACCAATATGGACAATCAGAAAATGCTGAGGAAGGAAACCTGCAGTTTGGTGATCTATTAAATTAATATTAGGGGAAGAAAAGCACAAATCCAAACAGATAATGTGTCCCTGGACAACCTGGTCTAGTGGGTGGCATCCCTGCCCATGACAAGGGGGTTTGGAACTAGATGATCTTTAAGGTTCCTTCCAACTCAACCAATTATATTCTATGATTCTATTCTATCTTAAACAATGCTTACAACTTACAGATAATGTGTTCATGGAGCTTACTCTCCAGAGGCTGGTGCATTGAACCAGCCAGGAAAAAAAGCAGAAAGACTCCATACACCGGTCTGACTATTGCATAAGTTTTACTCTGAAGAGCATAAATGAGAAGTTTTTTTCTCAAAATATGCAGCAGAGAGGCCAGATGATTCTGTAAGAAACATTTATGATCAAGATTTTCAATACCCAACTGGATAAAGAGCTGAGGGAACCTGACCTGGCTTCATAGCTGGCCATGCTTTCAGACAGAAGCTGGACAAGAGACATCATGAGGTCCCATCCAGCCTAGATCATTCTGTGAAAGACTAACTAATGGCACCAACAGCTAGAAAACATGCAGTGTCTTATGTATGCTTAACATTTGGCTGATAGTAAAGTACATTTCCAGTCTCCTTGACAGCAGTGAAGCTACTCAGAGGAAGAGGTTGAGCGTGAGCACATGCTTAGGTATCAACCTGGTTTGATGGGCTGTGATACTATAAAATACACTGTTTCAAAGACACTCTGATTTTTAAGTTTCCAACAGCATAAGAAGGATGAAAATTGGCTGAAAAGCACGACTATAGTTAGCCTAATCATAAGTTCTCTGTACTCTGTGATGATCTTTGATAATATTAAAGGGATTAATATGCCTGGCAAAATTTCACTTCGCACAGCTGCATACACAGTGAACTCCTATCTTCGCAGGAACAGCTTAATCCTATTTCAACATATTGTTGCTTGATAAGAAACAAGAACACCAATAACTCCAAACCTTGCAGCTGTAAAATCCTCCCACGAACGAGAGAGGACAAAGTAATCACAGGGCCTCACCCCTGCACACTTTACAAGAACACCCTTTGGGGCTGAGGACTCCGCAAGCCTCTACAGTAAGGCTCCCGTAGAAGCATTTCCCCCATTTCCTATATCCATGGTGACACTACTACTGTCTCCATTTTGACTCCTCATACACAAGGTGAAATATAATCAAAAAATAAAAAAATAAAAAAAGTCATCTGCTTCCATCCTTTTTGACTTGAGACATTTCTTAACTCTGCAGGGGACCTGTGCCAGACTGCTGGCACAAGGGTCCCTCCCTGATTTATGAAGCCTTAATCCCACTGCTGGAAGGCAGAAAGATTCCCTGCTGCCGAGCCAGTGTATCTCTCTCCTCCTCTGCCCTTCCTCAGTCAGGTGAAGTCCTTACAGTCTTCAATGCTGTCCGTATTGTAGTAAGCAAAATCTAGCAAATTTGATTCCATAGTACCTTGAAACGCTAAGAAATACCTTGAGTTCCTGGAGGACAAGGAGAGTCCCAGCAGCCTGTCATTGTAGCGCTTCATTTGCATGACATGTTTTGATGATGCAAACTTCCCTGTGTCAAGCTCTTAATGCAACTTAGATCTCCTCCCAGAGAAGACTCTTGACCACAAAGGGCAGAAAAATGGTTATTTTAGCTGGAAGAACACATTACCACCAGTGAACTAGTGACTTCTGTACCAAAAGGAAAGAAGAAAGCAGCACAGGTACCCTTCCAAAGAAGGTGTTACCCTCACAGCTCATCTTTAATAATGTAAGCTAAAGGAAGTCTGCAGGAGCATTGTAGAGGAGTTGCATGCGAGACAAGTGTGGATTCCTGGGGCAGCTGCATCAGGGCATTCTCACAGCACCAGGTGGGAGGCAGTGGGAATCAGGAAAAACAAGGAATGTGATGGCACCCTCCAAAGCTTCACTAAGTTTTGGGAGCCAGTGCACCACTATTAATAATCTTGACATTTCTTTGTCTTTCCTAGGAGCTTTAGCTGGTATTTGCATGCTAATAATGTTGTGTATCGTTGTCATCCTGAAGAGATGGCTGGAAAACAATTCCAAATGCCAAAGCTTCAGGCTGACTGCAAACAGGAGATCTCCACCACCAGTTCCATCCTGAATGCTGGCATCACAGCCACAAACAATGATGTCTTTATTTAATTTTCAAAAACACAGGTCAGAAGTTAAGGAGTATGCAAAGGGGATACTTGGTAGTTTTGCAAACCTGCTGCCTCCATTCATTCCTGCTGTTGATAACTCACACTTGCAATTTGCACTATTTCAGAGGTGCCTCTTCCCAACACATGTTCTGCAGCACAAACCACCGGTAGGGATATGTTTTGGTAATAGCAGTTACATACTGAGGTACATGCCAACTACACCATGCTCTCCCTACTGCAGCATTTCACTGTATGATGAAGAATTGCTGTGCTTTGACCTCTCTGACACTGGAGGTAAGATAAAGATATTGCTAGTCTTCATTTCTGTGTAGAATCAGTTAAGTAGTTTTACAAGTGAGCTAATTAAGAAAATGGCATTTCGACTTTGCAGATAGTATGATCCTTTTGCAGCAAAACACAGTTGTTTTGTTACAGCTCTCTTTTACACACAGTAATTTCATTTAGACAAAGAAAAAATCCAACTGGCAGAAGATTGTAAGAAAAAAAATCCTACAGAAAAACCTGAGTCTGTAGGTGTTCCTCTCAAAAACATCATATCTTTATCAATACTGGAAAATACTCTTCTTCCTCTTTCCATCCAATGAGCAGCCTCAATGGAGAGGCTGAATATCTGCCAGATTTAATCCAAGAGATACCTCAGCAGGGCAGCAAGGCAAAAGTATATGCGGTGGCCTGCAATCGATAGTAAACTGCTCACAGTGCAAAAGGAAATAAAGGCATTTGGGTGTTTCTTTTCTCTTCTGCGCTAGGTTGTCACACATTTTTCTAACCGTGGCAAACCAGAAAAAATAGTGTCTCCTTATCTGTATCTGCAGTTGCATCATATGCCATTGGATACACAAAATATAGCTATGTCTGTGAAAATCAGTGTTCTGCTTAGCACATACCTTGGTCCAACTGCACTTTTTTCCCAAGGACAGTATCAAACAGCCACACAAGCCATAAAACAATGATTGTTAACACTTCTGGTTTTCTTAATGCCTCAGTTTAGCTATCTGGTATCTCTGCACTTGCCTCAGTCACTTTAAGTCACTCCACTTTGCCTTTGCTACGTTGGGCAAATGAAAAGAGACGTTAAAAGCACAGTTAATGATTAAGGAAGGTTCACAGCTCTCTATCTATAAGTACATGCATGCCTGTGAACATGCCTAGTGTTTTGCTGCAAATGCACATGCATATTTATGCCATGAGCTATACATGCCTATTTTGATGTAATACAGGCACTCTTGCTGGGCCCTACCTGGTTAACAGCAATGGAATGCCTGAGCCTCTTTTACACAGTTCATCACACACACGTGCTCAACCCCAGGTGCTATTCCAGGAGTTCCAAGACTCCTTTCAGCAGTGTGCATGGTTCAAACATTCAGGCTGGAGACAGACTAAAAATTCCATGAAGTTTTTTGATTTGTAAGTATTTCTGATATCCTTGATTAATTAAAAAGTCCACTTTTGTGTGAAAGCAAATTATTTCACTGATTTGCATAAAAGCAAGCACTTCTTGGAAGAAGCATCCTCAGCCATCTTCCAGAGAACATATAATAAAAGATCTATACAACATCACTTAACCTTTTTCTTTTAGAGGTCTGTATCCAATTTTTACAGAGAAAGCAAATGGGTAGTTTTAGCTATAAATAGACAGATCTCCTGAATTAAGGAAATATGTATGTTTCTACCCACCTTCTGAAATTTCTATTTTGAAAAATAACTTATTGAGGACTGAGTGGCTTTTTACATTTCTGATGCTGTTACACAATGCTTAGAACATTTCTGTCTCTGTATCTGATGGAGTAGTTCCTCATTTCAAAAGTGCTTTTTCAGCTGAGCAGATTGCTGAGCAGTTGACTATGTAGACGAACTCTGCCTAGAAGGTAGAGGGCTTTGTACTGAAAAGTCCTTTACAGAAGACATTGCAGTCACTTTGCATCAACCATGGTGGAGATTTCAGGAATTTTTAGCATAATGTCAGAGAATGGTTCTATGACTACACATAAAATCTTAACCGGTAAGAAAAGATACAAAGCTACATTTCTGCTTATTTACTTTTCCTGGGTTCAAACCTTGAGGTGATATTTCAGATTGTGCACAATATGTGAGCACAAACTCTGTTCTGTCTCTAGTCACTGCCTTGCACTGCTTTCTGCCATTAGTACAGAAACAATACTTCATTTTCTTACTAAGTGTGAGTATCCTCTCACCATCCAAATAAAATTTACTACTGCCTGATAAGTCAGCTTGGCTTTGCAGTAGCTGCATGGCCTTCTTTCACTTTTCTTCTTGACTGCTTTCTGCCAGTGTAAGACTGATGTCACACAGTCAAAGACTAAATGAGACAGGGTTTGAGGATTTATTAGGAAAGAGTGGCACTGTCCCAGCTTGTGGTGGTAAGCTTGTGCCCAAGCTTGAAAGCTTGACAGCTTTCAGTCAGAGCAGTGTGTTCAGATACCTTGAGTGGTATTTCACTCAGCTCCAGATCACAGTGCAATTCAAAGAAGGGGGCTATCTAGATCAAGTCTTTCAGTTTTCTCTGTTCTGGAGAACTGAGGGACAGCTGCTGTGTTCAGTTGACAGAAGAAAGGGACTTCTAGCAGCAAACATTGCTATCCCCCTTGCGTCACTGCTGGCTGCAACACCAAGAGCTAAGTGTGCACTCTTCAGCCTCATCCCTCACACTTGCTGCAACAGGAATGAGCTCAAACCTTTGCCCGACATGCAAGATGGACAGGAAAGACTACTATGAGAAGATGGTGAATGCAAAGGTTGAGAGACAATCTTCTGTGGCACCATGAGGTTACGTATAGCCTGGTAACGTCCAACTGACCATTACATCTTCCTCCTTCTGTAAGATCTTTTCTGGCCTTTCTTCCCTCTTCTGCTGCAGTTTCTTTTGCCTACTTTGCCATGAAGCCTTTGGCCAGCTCTGTGCACTTAGCCTTATTTGCTCTAAGTACATAAAGGTCTAATTATCTAAGTTATCAGTGACTGAGCAGGGTCAGAAGTGAATTTACTTGCTTCTCAGTCCCACCAGTATCAGCATGCTTGGCATTTAACTTATTAGAAGTATGTCCAGGTTCCTTTAATTTTCTCCTTTTTGGATTTAAAAAATAGTTCCATATTCAATTCAGGTTCTTAAACTATATTTCTACAGTAGTAATTTACATATTTTTGTTATCTCCAATTAAAAATTTTAGCCTACTAGAATTTATCCTGAGATAGATGACCCTGTGCCTTGTGAATGGCAAGACAGAGCCTGGCAGAGCACACTGTAAGAGGCAATTTTTATGCACTTTCCACTTTTGCAGAGTCAATAAACATATTCAGAAGAAACACACAAACTGTCACATTCCTAATATTACTACATATTTTCACAGCATAGAAGGGCAAAATGGAGTCATAAAGCAGCAACCTGGTGGACAAACTAGTGGGACCTGCCAAGATACTGAGAAAATTACACTTTTTCAAGGCAGATTTTAGGAGCCAAAAATCAGCAAGTTAGAAGACAGCTGTTTAAACAGGGACAAAGGTTTTTAAGTACCTTCTTCATGGGTATGAGTACTGCTGATTCGAAGATCCAATCTGCTTATGGAATCTTTAACAGCTTACACCAGCAATACCTGCAGAGTACATCTGCAACCTCATGGGAAACAAAACACACTGTGCAGAGCAATTAACAGAGCCCACACTTCACTTTAATGAGGATGGGTGCTGGTTTTGGTTGAGGGAGAGCTAATTTTCTTCACAGTGGCTAGTACAGGGCTGTGTTTTGGATTTGTACTGAACACAGGCTTGATAACGTAGAGATGTTTTTGTTATTGCTAAGCAGGGCTTACACATACTGCCTTGCTGGCAAGGAAGCTGGGAGGAGACACAGCTGGAACAGGTGACCCAAACTGACTAAAGGGATATTCCATACCCTATGATATCATGGTCTGAATACAAAGCTAGGGGAAGAAGGAGGAAGGGAGTTATGGTGTTTGTCTTCCCTGTCACCATTATGTGTGACAGGGCCCTGCTCTCCTGCAGAGGCTGAACACCTGCCTGCCCATTGGTAGCAGTGAATTAATTTCTTGTTTTGCTTTGCTTGCATGTGCGGCTCTTGTTTTCCCTATGAAACTGCATTTATCTCAACCCTCGAGTTTTCTTGCTTTTATCCTTCTGATTCTCTCCCTGATCCTGCTGGTGGGGGAGTGAGAGACCAGCTGCCGGGGGCTTGGTGGCTGTCTGAGGTTAAATCATGACAGGAGGCTAAGCACTATCACCTTGCTTAAGAACCAGGCAGATGAAGAAAGGACAAGCAAATTGAATCCTGCGTTTCTTCCAGCCTTCCCCCTTCCAAATCGACACAGCTTAGAATTAGCACAGCTGATTAAAGCATAGCAAGTGCCAAATCTCCCCAAGCATTTCCCATTTCAGCGCAGGGTTGAGTCAGCCACAATGGTAGCAGGGGAAGAGTGGGAAACGTGATACTCCAGGGAGCAACTGGGAACAGTAAAGACAGGAAGTGGAGAACATTTTGAGAAGAAACAACAGCATGTCTAGAAAAGGGTCACTAAGGATGGAGAGAAATCTGAGCATTTAGGGGTTTTTTAAATTTTTAAATAGCTGCCATTGCACATCACCAACGCTGGACTGCCACAGGCATCCCGATCAAAGAGGGGATAACTGGTTTGGCAGCTGTCTTTCAGCAGCAGCACAGGGCAAGGGCAACTGGGACCAAGCAGAGTGCACCGCTGTGGCCAGAGGGGCATGAGGGCAAGGAAACACTGCTGCACTAAGAGAACTCTAGAGAGCTGGAAAATAAAGCCCAGGCATGGACAGAATTGGGAATCTCAGAAAATTCCTGCTGGAGGCTCAAGAGAGAGCAGACCTCACTGGGCAGAAGTGTCAGATCCCTTTTCCCCCGGAAGTGTTCTTCACCTGAGACATGTTTTCTTTTACAGATTTCATATAACTTTAAGCTTTTTAATACAACAATTTCTACCCCTGAGAACTGAAATGAAGGGTTTTGAAAAAGGGTGATCATGGAGTCTGGTCTTGCTCATTCCTTGCACTGAGGTCAACAGAAATCAGGACTCAAACAAGGTCAGAACTCTTACTGACAAACTGGGAGTCATGCTTTCCCCAAACCTTCTTAACAGGCAATACCTACACATCAGAATTAACTGTGGACCATTTTGGCATGTACAGTGCAACAGTATACAGTCAGAAAAGGTCCCAGAATTTCTAATTTTTGAGCAGCTTGGCCAATTCTCATTTACATTCTGTGCCATTACAGCTAACTGCAACAACCCAGGACCTAATGAGGGAGATCACAGTGCACAAACCAGGATCATCCATTGGTCAGATGCTACCACATTGATGAAGAGGTGCAGGAACTGTATGACATATGATGTAATGAATGTGTGACATGTCTAAAACACTGACCCAATCTGCTGCTCTCCAGTAAAGCTCAGGTTATGAGCAAAGACTTTTTCATGGTCCTAAGTAATTTAATCCCTGTGTGGATTCTCTCATGCCTAGTAAGAGTCAAGCTCCTGCTGAATCCTCTTCTTCAGCTGGAACTGTCAGAATGGACTCTGCCATCTGCTCATTCTGGTGTTCCCAAGGAAGTTACAGACACACATATGCTGCTCTATTTCTGTTGAGTTTATTAAACTGGCCCAACATGTTCAGAAATTACTGAGAAGATGGATAGACACATACATTAAGACTGTGCAATAACACTAGCCTGATTTCTCTAAGAAATTCTTGGTGGTTTTGTTTTGTTTCATAGCAGACTCTTCATGTATGAAATCACCATGTCAAACCATACCTGGAGCAAAGAGTCTTAAAATTAAAGAACCCTGTTCCTTGCCACAGCCCAAACTTCCTGTGATCATTTTAAGAGTCTGTGTCTTAGTTTCTGCATTTGTATAATGGAGTAAATATTTCTTTACAACACGTGAACAGCATTTTGTACTAAGGTCCGTAATGCTGTCAGGAGGAAGCATCAGCAATACATACAGCACAGCTAATTCATTTTCCAGCAGTTAATGATGTGGTAGATCCATCTTAGCAATCAACTACATTTTCATTTTCCAGCTCAAAGCATAGATTATGGGATGTTATCCTGGATAGGCAATAACCACCTACAAGAAAGAGAAAAGAAAAACCAGTATAGGTGCTGTAGCATGTCCAAAGAAGGGCAATGAGGCTGGTGAAGCGATTGGAGCTGGTGAAGCGATTAGGAGCGGCTGAGGGAGCTAGGGTTGTTTAGCCTGGAGGAGAATCAGGGGAGACCTCATCACTCTTTACAACCACTTGAAGGGAGGCTGTAGCCAGGAAGGTATTGGTCTCTTCTCCCAGGCAACCAGCAATACAAGAGGGCATGGTCTTAAGCTATGCCAGGGGAGGTTTAGGTTGAACATTAGGAAGAAGTTCTTTACAGAGAGAATGACTGGACATTGGAATGGGCAGCCCAGGGAGGTGGTGAAGTCACCGTCCCCGGAGCTATTTAAAAAGAGACTGGATGTAGCACTCAGTGCCATGGTCTAGTTGACAAGGTGGTGTTGGCTCAAAGGTTGGACTCAGAGGTCTTTTCCAGCCTAAGTGATTCTGTAATGTTTAATATCAGAAGAGAAACTGAAAAGTACACTACTCTTGTATTAGCAAGAAGCAGATCTGTCACATGGAGAAGTTGGTGCCAAGGATCAAAAGTCTGTGACGCTTTTGAGAGGATGAAATAGGGAACGGGAGAAGATAAAAGTCTTCTCCCATGAACTGGACACCCATTAGTGGTCAAAGCCTGTTAGGTGAGCTTTTGGAGCACATTTTTCAGCTCAGTTGCATTCAAAAGGAATCCAGTCTGGGGACTAAGAGACCTCAGTGATATGAACACAAACAAGCAGAGTAAGGACAATCTGGAGACTGATTTGAAAAGCACACCCCTGATCTAAACTACAATGCTGGGGTGAGTGTTCCCTGCACAGACCACTCTTCTCACAGATCTGCTCTTTGGCCCTCGGGTTACCAAAGGTGGGAGTGGAAGTGCCATGAGCACTCCTCATGTACAACACACTGGGCATCTCCCTCACAGAGTAGGTGAGGTAATGATAAAGCAGGTGATGTATTTCCCTCAACCAGCAAAGCCAGAAAAACAGAGAAAGAGCACAGTCAGCTTAGGACTCTAAATTACAGGATAGCAAAAAAAAGTACAGTGCAAGCCTTGTAACCACATATGCGGAAAAAAAAAAAGAAAAAGCAAGTTCATTATTTTGAAACTATGGGATGGAAATAAAAAATAATCCATGCTTGTCTCATTCACTGAACATTCTGCCTCGCATTCTAGTTAGGATAATGCTGTGTGTGAATAGAAGAAAATAACATCTAGGGACCTAAAAAATCAGAATAGGACACAAGCTACACTATCTGAAAACAAGTGACTATTTACCGCAAAAAATCCCTCCTGTTGTAACAAGGAAAGAATTGGCAATTTAAATTGCCAGTTCAGCAGCAAAACATGTTTAATGAATCAGTGAATCCTGGTATTTGTGGTAGCATACAACCAAGAGAGGGGGAAAGGGAGAACGGAAACATTCTGTTGGCTTACCTCTGGATTATTCTGCTTTTTGCTCATCCTTACATCTTAGGGGGGGGTTGGCTGGTTGGTGTAGCCTAACCACATGAAGGCTGAGAAAAGGAACCGGCTGAAGGACAGACAAGTGCTAAAACTATGAGAAGATAAACAAAGCTGTGAATTGGGAATTAGGTTCCTAATCATTGACGGATTGGAGTCCCAAATGCCTTCTAAAGAGAAATTCTGGCAAGGAACTTATGACTCAATAAATTTTCAGGAGAAGAAGCAATGCTTTGAACTTCAGATAGGAACCCACATGTCTTATGATCTGATGGGAGACATGGTTGCCATATTCATCATCTACATTGCCTCACACTTACTGGCTTTCAACAAGCACTTACAGGGACCAGAAAGCAATTATTTTTTTCTCCTGTATGCATAATTCAATATTGCTGTTCCTAATTCCTGAGTATAGCCTCTCCTCAATTTTTCTGAATGCTAGAGATCAACTGCAAGGTAAGACTTTGATTTAGCGCGAAGGGGAAGGGCTTTCTGCTGTTCACTGTGGATGGCATTTGGCCCTCTGGATATTATGTGGGAAACAAACAAATGGATTGCCTTTGCCAGAGTAATATACCACACACTTCGTCTCTTTTGCCCTAGTCCTGCATGACTTGGTATGGTGAGTTTGGGTCTTCAACTGACAGCCAGCATTTGCTACTGCCAAGAAGCATTTTTGCATAGTTACACAGCTTAGGTAACAGCAGACATCTTTCAGCATCTGCAACTGCAGAGGGATGAATAACGATGCAAATGATCCTTTCCAGTTCTTCCCTTTCCTAATTAAGAGAATACATTCAAATCATTAAAGCCATCTGTGTGACAATTATCTTACTGTGAAAGCTCGGATCAGTTTTCCTCTTCCAGAACCTCATGTTGTTACTGATTAGGCCTAATCTAAAATTTCAGCTTTCTGAAATGTGCACTGCCTTATCGGATAGACTGTTACTACTGTGCTTAACTCTAAAGATATTTTGAACTTATAATGATAATGTTCTTCAAAGTGTTCAATTCCCTAGCTGCCTTTAATAAGGATCCTATACTTCTTTCACCCTTGAAGTATTTTATTAGTCTATTTTTTGAATTGTTCATGCAACAGGGGAGATACTTCAAGAAGAAAATTAATTTGTACAACCATTTTGATAAAGTGCCTGTTGCTTACTTCTTCTTCTACTTTATGCTAAAAGTACTGTTTCCACAGAGTTAATAGTATGACTAACTGCTTTCTTCTAGAAACTGGGAAAATAATCTCTACTATATCATCCAGTTTAAGCCTTTTCTTTATTATTACCCACTACCAAAATTCAAAGGCTTGACTGGACCACCATTTCACAGAAAGAAAGAGCATGAAACATGACATTTTGTTTAAGATACAATTCTTAATGACATGAAGATCAAAGTCTAAAGCTGCAGCAGTCACATTTAGCTACTCATACTCAACAGAAAAAGCAGTTTACCAACCAGTACTGCAGTACCCTAGAGGAAACAGATATATAGACTCACACAGGTGTTCTCCAAAACATATTTTTAATGTATTCTGCATTTGGAGCCTAAGGAGAGTAAGAGCAGAGAAATATGCTTGTTATTCCTTTTTTACATTACTGTTAAAGCTAAATTACTTCACGTAAAAAAGAAACTGCAATATTTCCATACACGGAGCTAGCCCTGCATAGGAAGTCTTCGCGATAGAATGGAACACAAGGACAACGTTAGTTAAAACCAAACCAACAACAGCTTTTTGTTCTGCCCTCACTGAGGGCTCAACAGTTACTTTTACACTCACAGCCAAGAAATAAGAGCAGTCTAGTATGTCTCTCATCAACTTCCCCAAAATCACTTTGAAGCATTAAATACCAGTCGGATTCATTGTAGTCACAGAAGGTAAAATTAGTGTTTAGTCTACTTTTTCGTGCTTCTCAGCATTTTAGAGTATAACAGTCCTTCCACTCTATACTTCAATGCATGAGGAAGCTATTTCAAGAGCAGTCATATCCTGCCACTGTCACCTTGCAGCTGATACAAAACTGAGAAGAGGCACATTTTTTTCTCAAAAGGTTTTTATCTTCTTATTAATCCTCCTTTAAGGATTTTGCTTTAGCATTGTATTCCTTTTTTTAAAGTAGTGTTTTTTAAAAATGGAAAGAAGTTAATTTTAACCAGTTACAAAACAGTTGTTAAAAGACAGCTCTTTGTGGACTTAGTAAATACACAAAACTACTTCCTTTCTGTTGTAAAGTATATATGGAAAACTAACACACTGTTGCCTTGCATTTCAGAAAGCATCTTTACACTGCACTGAACAAACAGGACAGAGACACCGCAGACAGCTGGAATCTTGTTTCCAGCCTAAGTGATACAAAAATAGGAATAAAATTTTAGAATTTTTTTACGAGAATATTTTTCATCTTCCTTGTTGAAGTGCTTCAGTTGAAACCCAGAATGATTAGAAGCTGCTTTAAGCATATATCCCCTTCACAAAAAATGTAACTTCAGAGGTCTCAACAAGCAAGGAGGTATCAGTGTCTTTGTCTCAAGGAAGTTTAACCTGTAAGTTGTTTAATCAATGTAAAACCTGTTTCACCCCTGCAGGGTGTACAATTATTTCCGCAGTGTTGTCAACATTTTTCTGTGTCAGTAGCTCAGAAGCAGTGCATCTCATCAGAAAAAAAAAAGGCCAAATAGGAAGAAAAGAGAAGAACAGTAAAAGAATGAGTTAAAAATATGACAAAAATAAAATCATTCTTTGTGTTCTGAATGCTCTTTAGTTCCTTGTCCTTACCACAGCTTGCAATACCACTGCATTTAACATCAATATGTTTCACTAAAATAAACTTATTCCCACCTCTGAATAGTAACAATAATAATAATAAAAAAAATTAAATATCTGGTCCAGGAAATTGGTATCTATATTGAAGTGGAGACAAAACTCTTTGTATCAGGGCTGAGGAGGCAAAACGGCTACTACCCATCAGCACAGGCCTTAGTGGCACATGCATCTCAGACAGGGCCTGCTCTCCCAGCCCTCCTTCCCAGCCAGTAAATCCTAAACTAACCCCTAACACGTTACTCAGCACAGGCTCTGTACCAAACTGTTTTAAAATTAAGAGAAATAAAACAGGGTAGTGTAAACACACAGGGCTAAATGCAAAGTTGCCGTAAATGCATGAACTCTCCTGCTGGGACACCTAAGTCCAAGTTATCTGGCAACATAAGTGTTCAGCAGAGAGGCTCACTACCATGAAAAGTTAAATTCTGCATAGAGGTGATAAGTCTTTTGGATTGATGCACTTCAGTAGATATTTAGACAGAACTACATGCAATATATCAGCATGTCCTAATAAACTGGTTTGTTTCTAAAGAGTAACTAACACAGTAAGCCTTCCTTGTAGCAACATTCACTAGATTTACATAGATGTAATAGTGATATGCTATCATTTTGGGAATGTTTTCAATTTTAAAAATTTGCTAGTAATTAACAATTTTTAGATTATATTACTGGACTAATGATCATAAATCACAGAATGGCTAGGATTGGAAGGGACCTTAAAGACCATGTAGTTTCAACTCCTCCCTCATGGGCAGGGACATCTTTCACTAGACCAGGTTGCTCAGAGCCCCATCCAGCCTGGTCTTGAGCACTTCCAGGGATGGGGCAGCCACAACCTCTCTGGACAAGCTGTTCCAATTTCTCACCACCCTCACAGTGAAGAATTTCTTCCTAATATCCAATCTAAATCTCTCCTCTTTCAGTTTAAATCCCCTTGTCCTATTACTATACGACCTTGTAAAATGTCCCTCTCCAGCTCATTTGTAGCCCCTTAAGGTACTGGAAGGTGCTATAAAGTCTCCTTGGAGCCTTCTCTTCTCCAGGCTGAACAACCAAGTAATAATGTCCAGCTAATACTAAACAGGGTATTTGTCAGTTATGAAGACCTAAATTTAAACTATAACCCCTGAAGAGCAATACAGATTCCAAAGTAAAAACTCTAAAAATCCCTTTCTCTGTGACCTATACAAAAAGAATTATTCTTATGACTTGCCAGATAATGTGTTTCTAGCATGGTATGATTTGTTGATTATCTCTACTTACAGATTAGCAGAAAAGCATTGAAATATATCAATTCAAAAATCAAGCTACACGTTCTCACAAATGACAAGCTGAATGGCATGTGTCTTAAGCATTACAAACCAGAGCAATTCAGTCAATTGATTAGAATTTTACTCCTCTGTGATGCAAGCAAACCCTGCATGCTGGCTTACATCGGCAATGGCGTGGCCAGCAGGACCATCCCCCTGTACTCAGCACTGATGAGGCCACAACTTGTTGTGAGGCCCCTCACTATAAGAAAGACATTGAGGTGCTGGAGCATGTCCAGAGAAGGGCAATGGAGATGGGCACAAGTCTGAGCAGCTGAGGGAGCTGGGGGTGTTTAGCCTGGAGAAAAGGAGGCTCAGGGGAGCCCTTATCGCTCCCTACAGCTATCTGGAAGGAAGTTGTGGCAAGGTGGAAGTAGGTCTCTTCTCCTGAGTAACAAGTGATAGGACAAGGGGAAACAGCCTCAAGCTGAACGAGGGAAGGTACAGATTTGATATTAGGAAAAAATTCTTCATGGAAAGGGTGGTTAAACTTTGGAACAGGCTGTCTAGCAAAGCAGTTGAATCACCATCACTGGAGGTATTTAAAAGATGTGTAGATGTGGCACTTAAGGACACAGTTTAGTGCTGAACTTGGCAGTGCTGGGTTGAGGGTTGGACTCAAGGGTTTCTTCCAACCTATGATTCTTGTAATTTTATACAATGTAGACATAGCAAGGGACAAACAGGTGAAAATTGCTTCAAAATAGCAAGTCTTATAGTGGCAACACACAAACAGCACTGCTTTCAACACATCTTTGCTTAAAAATATCCCCATAATTTTCCTAAGAATGGCTAAGCTAGTAGGCACCATGCTGTGCACTGACAGAAATGCCAAAACAGACCAAAAGCGTGGAAGTACTATTCTTATATGCTCCCAACACACATTCTTCCTCAACTTAAATGACAAAAATGTTCCAACATCAACTTAAAAAATAAACATTAAGTATTAAAAAGACCCTTCTAATCTAATTTATTTGGATTCTAAATATCTTTCTCTAAAACAACTTGTTGAATTTCTGGAGTAAGAACCCCATAGATACACATACTGTCCACCACTGAGATGAGACATTAAGTCAAAAATATCCAGTATGCTAGACCACTAAATTTGCAAGTAACCTGTATCCTATCCAGCAGAAATTAATTTCACTTTAAGACATCTGCAGGGCTAATGTGCCGTAATAAATCCTACCAATAATCAACAGTAAAGTGCTGAATTATATTAATTACCTGAATCGCACTCACATTTATGATCTTCATTTATAGACTTATCGAGTCTTAAGAGCCCTTTCTGTTGTAGAAGCTAAGCTGTTGTGCAAATATTATAAAAATATGTACTTTAATTAGGAGCTATATACACAACAGAACTTCCGCTTTTGTTAAGTAGAGCTGACACAGTAGAGATGAAAAATCCATGCAAGTATTTCTAAAGATACTTAAAAAGAAGAAAAAAGGACACTGTTATAGAATTTCCAATATCCTGGCAGACAGCCACTTACTATACTAGGTGATGTCTAGATCTGGACTGATAAGCATCATGCCACAAACATGCTTTAGTTTCTTCTGTAGATTTGCAGATTTTAAAGTACAGCATATATTTGAACTACTTCTCGTTAAAGTGTATCATTAAGGTTTGAGGTTAAACTCTGAGCAAACTTCACATCTAGTCACATAATCAGCACAAGCAAGACATTAGTGCAAAGGGGAAGGTGTCAGTTGTACATAATGAGGACTCTTCCCCCAGCTGCACGATGCAATAGAACAATTTTCAGATTTAAAGTTCAAGTGGACTACAATCAGACAAAGCAAGATTTTCTTTTCCCAAATTTAGGACAAATTTCCAGAGGAACAAGATGAAAGCAATCTCAGTTACAGCAGTCAAAAAAGTCAAACCCAAGTTTGGAGAGCTGATAAATAACTCCAAAATTCATCATGCTATGAAGACAGCATTCTCAAAAGAGCTCCAAACAAACTGCAAAACAAAATTGGCATTTAAGTTTAAATTGGCCAAGTGCTGCATAGAAATATGCTCACACACAACAGTCATGTTTAAGCCAGTGCATAGAGAAGATAAAAGCACTTATGGTAGTTGCAAATGTTAACAAGTCCATACAACTTGTACAGTTTAGCAATGAGTCCATAGAAAAAGAAGAGAGTAAGAGTAGAAATGCTCAAGCAAAACCAAAAAAAGATGACCTTCCAACTGTATAAAATCCACATGACAATTACAGTAGAAAGACATCAGTGGAAAATACTCATCTCAGTCCCAAACACTCAACAGGCAAATAAGACCAGAAAAGACAAGCCTTTGGCAGACAATTTGAAAGTCTAGATATGGCATTACATTTCTAAATAATCCACAAAATATATTATATGGTATATTCATATTAAATACTGGGTAACCAACTCTGCAGATCTGATGCTAACAACACTTTAGCCAATGAGAGCAAAATGGAGCAAGCTAAGGGAACGCTGGTGTATCACAACAGTGCTCAAGGAAAATATTATCACCAAGTCGTGCTTCAAAAACAGTGCTCTGGGACACTACACTATCATCTATGAAGCAAAACAAAGTTCTCTAGTTTTTCAGGGATGTTCCCTGCATAGGATATGTTATGATTCACTATTACACGAGCAGCAAGACACTGCAAAGTAGTATGATTTATGGGCTGGATTAAATTTTTTGCTATTTCCTTCTCATCCAGCAAATCACTAGCAGTTTGTTTATGGGAGTTTGTGGCATCAAAATGTGAACCTGACTTGATAAGAAGATTCATGATGTCTGGATGGTTGTTCAGTGCAGCAATGTGTAATGGACTGTTGTTATCAGAGTCTCTGACATTTACATCAGCACCACATTCCACCAGGATAGCAGTAACTTGTAGAGAGGGGAATTTACAAACTGGGTAGCGACCGACACAGGTAGTATTATTGTCAACAGCAAGGTGAAGTGGACTGAAGTTATTCTTCCCTCTAGGCTGAAGTTTAAGAAACTTGTAGATAGTCTGTTTCTTAAAATGTTCCTGTTCTGCGCTGCAAGGTACTTTCTCCAACAAACAAATCAAATGCAAAATGATGGAAAGGGCTTTGTTCAGCTGTGTTGGATCAGGAAGACACTGGGTTTGTTTCATGGCTCGTTCTATTTCAAGAACACTTTTGCACAGTATACCCATTAGATCATCAAATGTGACAGTAGTGCCTAGCAGGCCTTTTGCCCTATCCTGAAGCATGAATGAGAAAAGTTCAGCAAACGATAGCAAACTGCTGGCTGTCATAGGGCTCAGTGGATCAAGGTTGCTCTGCTGCATGTCCAAAGCATATTTCCATAAGTTGATGCAGCGCTTGAAGTTTCCAGAGTCTGCATAGACAGCACCTCTGTATCTAATATAATACGATGTGTCTGGGTGAGAAGGGCCAAGAATACGTTCTCTAATTAATAATGCTTGCATTCTCATTTCATCAGGATCTGCAATAAGATTTTCTAGCTCTTCTGAGCTGTTTACCTCTTTAGCATAATCATACGCCATAATCAGTGTTTGTGGCACAGGTTTGCTCAGGATATTAGTCCTATCACTGTATCTCATTTCCATAGCTCGCTTCCAGTATTTCAAAGCACCAAGCAGATCTCTCTTTTTGTCCACGAATGTTGCTCCCAGAAGTTCCAGAGCATTTATGCGCTCAGCCTTACTAGTCTGTACATGCTGGGTCAGAAAGTCCACGATATTTGTGTGGCCTGTAACACTGGCTGACAGAAGGGGAGTCATTCCATAACCGTCCTTTTCCATTTTAGCACAATACTTGAGAAGCATCTTCATGATCTCCAAACTTCCAGATTCAGCACAGTCATGTAATGCTGTATTTCCTGCAAGAGAAGAAACATGATTAAACGAATCATAATCAAGTTATAGTCCGAACCTCACCATGCTAATAGTTAAAAAAAAGTTAAAAAAGTCAAATATTAATAGTTTTAAAATAGCTTTTTCCACATCTCTGTATTATGAAAGCTTAGATGACAAGTCAAAATACTCAAGATCTGATTAAATATCAAGGTTACCAGACAGTTATAAAAATAAAAATGCTTGATATTATGGCCCCAAGTTTTTAACAAAAGCAAAACCAAACCAGAATTAAAATGCAAGTCTCCACTACACAAAAGCACAGGAGCAGGAATTCCACTGCGTCAAAAGTCAAGCAAATGGTTGAACAGGGAACTCCTCATGCTGCTCAAGAGGAAAAAGAAATTGTATGATCTCAGGAACCAAGGTCAGGCTTTGACAGGGAAGGTGAGGAATTTGACAGAGCTGTGCTTGATATAAGTAGGGACAAGACACAAAAGGCCAAAGCTCAATTAGTATTGAAACTGGCCCATATTGTGTAAGACAAAAGGGTTTTTAAAGCACATTAGTAGCAAGAGGAGGTGTAATGAAAACATTAGACTGATACATGTTGGAGATGGTCATCTGATTATTAAGGGTGAAGTAAAATGGAGACATTCAATGTTTTATTTTGCCTCAGTCTTTAATAACACACAGGGACTGCCCTCTGCCCAGTCCCTGGCTTCAGAAGATGACTGTGGGAATAGTGACTTTCCATTTGTCTGGACACTTCTCAGGGACTGTATCAGCTGAATGTTCACAAGCCCACAGGACCTTATGGGATTCACCCTAGAGTACTGAAGAAGCTGGGCGATGATATGGCAGGTCCTGCCTCCCATCAACTATCAAAAGTCTTGGGAGGTCTCCACTGACCAGAAGCCAGATGTTATTTCATTTTATAGGAAGGGCAAGAGCGATGACCCAAGAACCTACAGATGTATTAGTCTAACCTCAGTACTTGGACAAATCATGGAGTAGATCATACTGAATGGTACTGAAAAGCATTTAAAGGACAATGCAATCATGAGGAACCATCAACACAGATTCACAGAGGAAAAGTCCTGTTTTAATTAATTTGATATCCTTCTAGGATAAGGTCATCCACCCAGCAGATGAAGGGAAGGTGGTGGATGCAGGTTTTTTGCATTTTAGTGAGGTTTTTGATAATGTCCCTCACAGCATCTGCCTGGGCAAGTTGTCCAGCTGTGGAACGAGTAGGTTCAGGGTGCACTGGGTGAAGAACTGTCTGAAGGGCAGAGCTCAAAGGATTGTAGTGAATGGGGCTACAGCCTGCTGGCAACAGGTCACCAGAAGTGCTCCTCAGGGCTCAGTTCTGGGGCTGTGCTGCTCAATATATTTGCCTATAATCAATATATTTGTCAATGACCTGGATCCAGGAGCCAAATGCACTGTTAGTAAGCCTGCTGATGATTCCAAACTGGGAGGTGCTGTTGACTTTCATGGGAAAAGAGGCCTTCCAGATGGATCTGGATAGTTTGGTGCATTCAGCAATCGTCAGTGGCACCAACTGAACAAGTACAAATGCACCTGAGATTTAGTAACACCAGGCACAAATATAAACTGAGAGAGCAGTGGCTGCAGAGCAACCCTGCAGAAAGGGACCTGGGGGGCCAGTATGAGTCACAGTGTGCCTGGAGAAACCCCATCCTGGGGAGCATCAAACACAGCACAGACAGCTGTCCAAGGAGGTGATTATCCTGCTGTTTGCAGCATTGGCACAGCCCCATCTTGAGCAATGTGAGCAGGTCTGGGCCCGACAATTTAAGAAGGATGTGAAGGTCCCTGAATGCGCCCAGAGGAGGGCAACCAAGTTGGTGGCAGGGCTGTAAGGAATGTCCTGTGAGGACTTTGGATTTTTCTGGTTTGGAGAAAAGGATGCTGAGGGGTGACCTTGTTGGTCTTTACAGCTTTCTGAGGGGGAGAAGTGGAGACAGAGGTGCTGAGCTCTTGCCCTGGTATCCAGTGACAGGACAGATGGCAACAGCTCAAAGCTGTGCCAGGGGATGCTGAGGCTTGACATGAGGAACCTTCTTTGCTGAGAGGTGGTCAAACAGTGGAACAGGCTTCCTCCAGAGGTCGTTGATGCCCCAAGCCTGTCAGTGTCATTACCTTTGGTCAATGTCCTTAGTAATTTGATAAAATTTTTGGTCAGCCATAAATTGGTCAGGCAGTTGGACTAGTGATTATTGTAGGTCCCTTCCAACTAGAATAATCTATTCTGTAAAGGATTTTGTAACTGCTTCCAAGTATAAAACAGAAATTTAAGCTGTCTATCTTCACATTGCTTTACTTTTCCCTCATCCCTTGTTAAATTTCCCTCCTTCTCTATCTCCAGCAACAATTAAAAAATAGTGAGATGTGTATGAAAATTAAAGCTGGGATAACCCAACATTGGCTTTCTTTTCATCTACCCTACACCTCTTCCTCTCTCCATCTGCCAACCCTTTTGATGGGTATGTTTTGAAGCAATGATTTTATATAGACAACACAATCCATCAGAACAGACCCTCCATCTCAGCTGGGACCTTTCAGACTGCCAGTATATTCTGAGGGAGCAGAATATTTTGTCAAGGGCATGTACCTACCCAGACAAACTATTCTTAACGCTTTCTTAGGCCTTTATCCTGAACTCCCATCTTAATCCCTCTGCTCTTGTAGTTAGGATTCCCAGAGCTAAGATGAAAAACATGCCCTCAACACACAACATGCAGCCATCTATCTTACAAGCATCTTATCATTTACATGCAGATTATTTTTCATTAGCATGACATTGTAAAGTCTTTTATTTAATGGCATTCCAGTTCCAACACCACGTGAGGAAATTTCTAGTAAGCACTAGTGCCACCTATTTGAAAACTCTATTTACAGAAAATTAGAGACCAAGTATTGGACACCACAGTTGAATATCTATTAGGCTTCAACTAGATTAAAAGTTTGCTTAACTTCAGATATGAGCATTTCAGTGGAGGAGAAAGGAAAGATGGAGATAAACTCTTCTGGTCCTCTCTCAACATAACGGAGTCTATTATGTAGTTGACTGCTTTAAAACCACACAATTTACATTATCCTTATTCTTTATATTATCACTACAGACACAGGCATAGAAAGTTTTCAGCCTCACACAAAATTAATTAACAGAAAATTCATGTTAAAATCTGCCCTCCAACCCAATTAAGATCTCCTAAATCATTAGGCCTGCAAATTCCAGTTAACTGTTCATCCAATCATCACTTTCTGTTATGCTGTCAGCAAGTTTCCACATTCACAAATGAGAACCTAATTTTCTAAGGGTTCACTGCCCATTCCTAGTAATCAGATTTGGCTTTTAAAAGTTAAGACAGACAAGTTTCAGGAAACTTCCTTATTTGCATTTTTCGTAGGCTTTTTTTTAATGCCAACAAGAGAGAGATTTACAGTGTGCTTTGCCATTGTATTTCTAGTCTCTAACAGAACTTACGTGGGTTAGGAAGGAATGCAATAGAAATCTTCAGCTCATGTGAGGGATAAGTGTATTTGTATAGTCTACTGATCTGAACAGCTTCTATTTATCTTCATACACTTTAACTTCTTTCCTGACTCTGATCTCTAGAATGCACGGTTCAGTCTTCATTCTAGAGCATTAGTTAATGAAACTCTAGTCAAAAGCACGCTTGAGATCTGCCTGAAAAGCCTAACACTATACAGACTTAAATTGAAACTAAAATGAAGGTGAAGTCTTTACATTAATACATTCTTTCTGCCAAGAATGCATAGTTTACACTGGCCTGAATACAGTAAATTCAAAAGCAAAACATGTCAAATTAGTACGCATATAAGAAAAAAGGTTTCATACTTATTAAATACTTCAAAAATAGAAAACGTGTTCCATTTTCAATTATAAGAACTTAATGTAGATCTATACAAATAACTTTGACATCTTCTAGCTTTTACATATGTGATTTCATAGCACGCTTACCTCCTTTCTAACAGGACACAGTAAGAGTACACAAAGTTGAAGAAAAAAAAACACCACAAAAGCAAAATTCAGAAATACCTGGTCAAACCATAAAGACTGTCCTCTGAATTCCACACCCACTTGTCACCAGCAGATTGAGACACCTTAGATCCACAATGTAAACCTATATTCTGTGCTTTGAATTAGCAGATTGTCACACAGCAGCTTGCTTTTATCTTCTGTTGGCAAAGCCACCGAGACAAGAAAATGTTCACCCAATGCTTTGCAAGTTTTGGTATGCAGAAGAAGTATGTAGAGACTAAAAGACTGTTTAGATGAATATTTTCTAATGGGCACCGGGCATTTTGCCTTGGTTTCCTCACTAGTATCCAGATCATCCACTCATCACTCCTTCTCTCCTAATCTTTCAGTTCTTAAAACTTCACATGTATATTGGTCTCCTACTTCTTCCTCAAACAGGTTTGTTGACCATCTGAAAAAGAACTCGGCATATTCTAAGGTCTCGTTGTTGCTCTCAATTCCAGCAACCAGAAAACCAGCAATAACAGAATATGCAGTTATCCAGGACAAACTGAGTCTCAATCCACGCTCGGCAGAAATCAAAATTTAGCTGACAGACTAATCAAATTCACAGAAAAATGCATAAAAAATTATTTTCAAAAGCCTATGACTTAAGTTTAGCAGGTTTTTGTAAATATAGCAGAGCTATGAACACATTTTTCCCCTCATATTTTAACTGTAGGATCCAAACATTTAAATAAAAAAAACCCACAGAAAATATTAGATTGTTTTACAAACTGAAAGTGAGCTTAACTTGCAAAATATTATTTTCCTGAAATATTTCTGAATAGTGGCCAGTGATTTCACTATCATTTACTAACAAGTAAGCAGAGGAAGACAACACAAAGTGGCATCTGAAATTATCTGCTAGATCAACATTCATAAAGCTGAATCTAGTTCATGCAACAGAAAGTGATTTTCAATCCTTGTAATACTCAGGCAATTTTTACCATTAATAGAGAGCATTAAGTTAATTATAGGTCTGGCCACACTACAATCTCTACCAAAACAAAATTTTCAATTGCAGGAACAAAGATTTAACCAAATTTAGGTGGATTAAGAGTTGGTGAATTTGGCATGCATAATTTATCAGCTATAATTCCCTCTGTCCTTATTGTACATCGCAGACCAGAAAACTGTCGATACCTCATTATTGAGAAGGACAAGACCTTTATGTTCCTAAAACAGGAAGGTGTCACATGCAGACAAATATACAAACTTACCAACACACATACATTTTAAGTCTTCTTGCTATGCTGGAGAAAGTGTAGTTAAAATGCAACTACAGCAGTTAATCCAGAACTAAAGACTGGCTGGTTGCTCAAACCAGCTGCAATCTGTACTTACTGGTGAAGGCAAAAACAGAAGCACCCGGCTGAGCCACCAGTTAACACAGGCACTTCAGGGTGTATTCAAACCATACACTATCCCTCACAGCAGAGCTCTAAAACACTGGAGTTGGCACTACAACTTTCTACCTACAAGTCAATACTTTTGAGATATTTAAAGAGTCATAACATAAAAGCATTTTAAAGACAAATAAGCCCAAAGGTATCAGTAGCACTGAAGTTCTTACTATTGCTTCACAACTACTAACATACATTTTGCCATCTTGGATCAACACCAGTTATTCATATTACATACTGCAGATCCATCACCGTATGACTGAAAAAAATCCAAACAAAATAAGCTTGGCCATTGTCTGGGTAAATTCAATCCAACAGTCTGTATGCCATTAATTTACAATGCAGCTATGTAGAACATGTGGAAATATGTTTAAGACTCCAAGGAATTTCACTACTCTGTCCAACTGGATGTCCTTAAAGTAATTTAGTTTTTTTTATTCATATTACAATTAAGTTTAAACAGCTCTTAGGGACAGTTTACCAGAAATAGTGTTGTTTTTTAGTTATTTATACTGCAGTAGCCCTTAGAGTTAAAATAACCACAGTTCATATTAAACCATGTAAATATTAGTAACACAAGGCCATCACCACTGACTTTTAGAGGCTGCACCTCACTTAGTTTGACTGGATGGTACAGGTACAGGAGTGGGAAAAATATATTGTAAGAAACACAAGTTTCCATAGAAAAGTGGGTAGTTGTAGACAGACAGTTGAGAGCTGCCAACTTAAAAAACTCACCAAAAAACAACTTAAACCCCAATCTTAAGAAAGAACAACATTACCAGCCATCTACACCTAGCAAGTATCAAGTCAAATGTGAGGAAGAACTTGAAAGAAAAGATGGCAGTGGCCTTAATATCTAATTTGAAGGTTAAGTTCCATACATTGGCCAGGAGTTGACCAGTTCAAATAAGTATGGCAAATCAAGCATTATCCTGTGAATTAACTCATCCATTTCAAAACACTGTACTGTCTATATTGACAGTAATAAGTAGTTGAACACAATTCAGTAGTTAATTAAAGTTTTGTAACATTATTTATTCAGCAACAATCTAAAAATCAATATTATCTCTACTGCTGTATTAAGAAGGAAAAAGGCTGAAAATAAGCAAAAGTAATTTGAAACTCATTCTCTTTGATAAGCCATTTTCAAAGAGACACATATAAAGGTGTTGGCCATATTTAGAGTATTTTTTTAAAGGTGAGAATGATTATTTCAAAGTAGGTTTCAGGTAGTCTTTTCAACCCATTTTTAATTGCAAAATGACCTGTAGGAATTTAATCATGTATCAGAGATAGTTAATATTATGACAACATGAAGGGGTCCTCCTTCTTGCCCAGACGCAAAACTGGAGTAGAGATACTCTGGTAGTCCCGATACTTCTCTGCTAGAATGTGTCACTGTATTGTATTGCTAATACCGCTTACAAGCCGTTTCTGTCTGTATAAAACTTTACCATTTACACTATCTAATAACTTTCTCTAAATAGAAACAGCAAAAAGAAACAGAATAACCCCACCTCCAGTCCTTCCAAATCTTGTAAACACAAATTCAGGAAAAGATATGGTCAGTTGGCACCATAGCTTTGTATTTTATTCTTGTTTTAACAGTACTCCTTTAAAAGTGGTTATAAACATTACAGAAACACTTCACCTATCACTGAACTAATTCTCTAACTATCCTATGTTTCCAAACTTACTGGACTGGGGGGTGGGCATTCAAATTCACAATGAGGACAGGTCTTTCTATGTCAGAAGAAAGTAATTCCCAAAATAGACTGGTAGCTTGTGACAGGGGAGTGAAAGAAAATGAAGCCATGACACAGAAAGTGATTTGCTTTGATTTGCAACCAATTAAGTGCATCCACTTCCCAGTACTTACGAAATGCCTGATCAAATTTCCATGTGATAAAACTTAAAATTTAACACCAATCTGATTTCATATCCAAGATCATTAAACATAAGAGAAAAAAAAATTATTTAAATGACTGAATAAGTGTGTAAAATTAACCACATGTATAGATTTTTGCAGCCCTATAGATGAATCAACCACTTTTATAAAGTGAAATTGTTCATGTAATGTTCATTTTTTTTTCTATCAGAGTACTTAGAGTAATTCAGTCTTCCAAGTATTTTACTGATTAAAAAAAGTAAGTATTTCTAGGTGCACACACACATGGACAGTGCACAGGAAAATTGTTACACATCCCTATACTCAGTATGCATGGCAAAGAAAAACTAGAAGTACGTCTTCCCTTTTAGCAAAAATTAAGTTAAAAAGTAAGTAATTCAGTAAAAAATGCAAAGAACTGCTAATCTCAACAACTGATTTTAATCTAGTTTCCATATGCTGTAATGGAATAATTCCTCTCTTGCTCACCAAAGTACTTAATGAGAACAAGATTACCAGTTATTAGATTAATAACAGTGTGCTGCTAATAATTTAATTTCAACATAAACTTCTTTTTAGTTGAAATTCAAGAATTCATTCCCTTAAACGTATCTTTTTAATTTAATTTAATTTAATTTAATTTAATTTAATTTACGGACATTCTTACTGAAGTTCAGTTTCCACACTGTGTCACAAACAATATATCTATAAAATGCAGTGCACTGCACCATGTAATACCTACCAAAACAGAAATAAAAGCAACCCCCAGAAAAACAACACAGCACACTTTTAGAGCAAGGGCTTATTCAAAGGGGGGGGGTGAAGCAACAACTAACAAAACAAACAAGCAAAAATAAAGCCCAAGGGGTTTTGGTCGTTTTTGTTCCCTCCCCACCCCCCCACCCCCTGCCTTGCCCCGTCACCAATAAATGTATGAATCTTGGCAAGCAGACAAGACAAACAACCTCAGAAGCAAACAAACCTGTCAAGACTCCTTAATGTTTACTGCAAGAGAAAATGAATTATTTTTAACACATACTAAACCATACTGATCACAAAGGAAAGAGCATGCATCTCTATAATCCCCCTATTTCTGGGTCTTCCGAGTTTGTAAAGGATTTTTTCCCTTACCAGCAGGTTTCAATGTTACACTTTCCACTAGCCCATAAAAACACAATACCGAAACAGCACTAGTCCTTGATAAAGTACTACTACACACATAACCTTGATACAGTACCCATAGAGACAGAGGTCTGTATGCTTCTGTACTTTCCAAAGTGAGGAAGCAAAGTCAACAAGCCTTGTTTTCCATATTATTCTACAAAGCTATTGTAATCAAACACTGTGCCAGTGGAATTTAGGAATCATAATATTATTTTCAATTTTTAAAATGCAATCAAATGCTCCTGTGCAGATCCCAAGAGACATCTAAAAGAGTGCCTAGTTCAGCAGTTCTTATTAGACTTTCTAATAATCAGAAGGAGAAAAAAAATTAGTCTTTTGGCTAGCTGACAAGTCTGATAACTACAGAAGAGGGATAGAGTTAGTGAAGATGACTTACAAAACCACAAAGATCACCTTGAAGAGACCATACAACAAACATCTGAAGAATGGAAAGACTTGTTCAGAAAGAATACCTGCCTTTCAAGCAGGTATTTTGAAAAAAAGTCACCGTGCCATTGCATTCAGATCATCCTGGCTATCAGCATATGTTTACTTAATCTACAACTTAACTCATTAATTCCTGCAATAATGGATATTCATTCCCCTTCTTTCTGCAAATCTGGCGGAGGAGGATAAAGCATAAAACAAATTATCAAAATACGCATTCCAAATTTTCAAAATGCAAGATTTTAAGTGTCACGTCTGGAGTTAAAACAAAAGTATGATTCCATTAAAAACAGTCTTCATTAAAAAGAACTTTATTCGGGGCATTTAAATTAAATATTGTATTATTAAATATAAAATCCAACAAATACAGTCTCAAAGAGCCCAGATCTGTAATGTGAAGGCCCTAAGCCCACTGCCACTTGTATTAAGAGAATAAGCATTTCCCTTCCTACACATCGCCAGATGAAGACTGTGCACAGAAACAAATCAGTGAAACGTATTAGAGAATCAAAAGGTCTGTTCTGAAGGTAACCGTGAGGGAGCACCACCCTAATAACAAATCACTGGTGGGCTTTGCAATGCAGCAAACATAAATCTGCACGCAGCCGTCACAGAACGTCCTCCTCATCCGGCACAGAGGTAGAGCTCTGCTTCACTTGAGCTTTACTTCTAGGGTTATGCCTCGTCCTGAAAAAAGTCGGGTTCCTGCTACTCTAGCATTATCCACACCATTCCTCCTATTAGAAGCACCATAGAACCTCGTCACCTGAGATATTAATACATACAAGCGAAAGTTATTAAGCTTTCTTATTTTTATCTGCAGCTTCTCAAACCAGTAGACTAGAGAAAGCTATGAATTAGGAAGACAGTGGTGAATTACCTATGTAAAGCACTGCTTCGGTTGCTTCACATCTAGAGATACCTTTCCAATTTTCCACAATTATCAAATAAAAAATCCCACCTACCCTTCTTACCCTAGGTATCAGTTTGTCCCCATGGCTTATAAAACATTTTTTAAAAAACCCTTTGCTTACACTTCTGTGGCCTATGTGCTACACGGAAGTTTGGGGAAACTGTGAAAGCTCAGATTTGCAAAACAGTAGAAACTAAGACAACTAAAGGTTTGTACTTTCAATTCAGAACCATTGGCCACCTTTCACAGGAGAGCACTCATCTACCCCAAACACCTTATAACCTCCTTCTTCAGCACCATCTCCTAAGAGACAGTGCCAGACCTACACTTCACCTCAGTGTAGCAGCTTAACTGACTCAGACTCTGAAACCTTTATGAACACCTGTGCTTTCTGACTTTCCTCAGTGTCTTTTAAAGCTGTGGGATTCTGCCTGTATTTTAGAATCGGTATTTCACCTTTCACCTGCTCTACACACTTAGACATGTGTGAACTTACCTGTTTTCTCTAATATCAAACTATTTGGATTTTTCCCTGGAACTGCCAACACTTCAAAACATTTTCATATTTACATTTTCCTGAGTTTTAAAATATGTATTAAATTCGACTTTGTAATATGAAAATCCAGTGGAAAACCACAAGAAACAGTCCAAGTAATTTTTTGTCCCCTGTCCCACCCCAGGCTGCATAGTAATCTCCCACAACAGCACCTCTACTGAAGTTACGTAGTTCTGCTCTTACAAGGAACATTGCAATTTTAAATGCAACAAAATCTGAAATAGTTAAAGCTTTTTACATCTTTCACAGAACAATAGGTTTTTCTATACATGGCCCAAGACAGGGCCTACCTAAAAAGAGCTCACATACAAGGGCAGCAACAACTTCTACTATGAAGAGCAGAGCACTCAGGTGCTCTCTATGTTCCTGCTACAAGCCCAGACACACTTGTCAGCTGTTTACTACATAGCAGGGAGGGGTAGAAACTGAAAGTAATACAAAAAGTCTTTGAGGTGGAATGTGACAATGTAAAATGAATCCTGCTGGATCCATTTTAAAATTAATGGCATTTCTGCATACAAAACTTAAAGGTTACCTGCCGAGTCTCAGAAACTGCAATGCCCATACTGCCACAATACTAGGGGCTACCAATTTTCCTCAGTTCTTCTGCCTTTCCACAGATGATTTCCAAGGTTTATAGTACTTGCTTGCTTGCTTTACTTCACCACTGCTTAACTTCAGAGATCAGACTTCTTTAATACACCAAAAAGTACGCTCCTGTCCTACCAGAGGGGATTTCCACATACTTACCAGCAGATAACGATTACCTACAGACATCCATTTGTACACGTGGCAGTTCAAAGTATAAAATGAGTTTTAACGAGCTAAACCATATTCAATGCAACTTTAATTACAGATCAATTATATACCTTAGGAACTTTTGCTAGTGTGCCTAGGTGCAAGTCACACAGAAACTAAAGGAAGAAGCGAGAAAAAAGAATTAAGATAACAGACAGCACTGAAAATCTTCAGGAATGTGTGGCTGCCACTCAGTCAGTTAAACAAAGATAAAAACGCTAATGTACTAATAAAGTGAACAAAAAGAACGAGTAAGGTAAAGCCTACTCCACCAACACAAAATGAGGGAGGAAAAGAACTGCAGAGTTACGTCTTTTTTCTCTGTTACATCAAATATTTAACAGCAGTCTTCTGTTCATACCTATTGCATAAAGGGATAGATTTAAAACTAAACCCCAAGTTTTTAATTGTTTACACACTTTATATTTAGCTTGCTATTCCAAGAACACTGTTTAGAAAAATGACATTTTTATCCCACCACAAGTCCATGATGATTCATAAGCAACCTCAAATCCTTACAAAGTAAGATTTATTTTGCTCTGCCCACCTCTGTGACAGATCTGTAGTTTAGCTTTCTTTTCATTAGACCCACATATCTGCACAATTTGCTGAAAAACCACATATTTAACCAAGAAGCTTTTCCAAAGATTACTCTCATAGTTGGTGTTTACCAATAATAATAATCTAGTCACACAATAATCTAGACACTAAGTATATTTTAACAGAAATAACAGTTAAGGTACAGTATACTATTACAAATGTAATAGCCTGAAACAGGCTGTAGAAGTATTATACTACAAAAAAATTATTACTGATTAGTAATATATATACGCATACATATACAAAATCCCAAAACCTGCTGAAATAAAATCCTGGCCCAGTGAGCTAAAACATTAACTGTAACTTGCAGTAACTGGTTGCTTTTCAGGTAAATATCACATCCAAATGCCAGTTTGAGATGTAATAAACCCCCCAGTATTCAAGCCAAGAGATCCAACTTATGATCCCATCAAAAAAACCCCATAAATCTTCATTTTAAGTGGTAACACCAGGGCAAGTGCAAACAGCGGCAATTTTGAGATCTGTGAGCCACTGGAATTCTTCTGTTGAGATCACAGTCACCTGCAGCTTCATTTCTTTAATCCTATTATGTGTTTTTGTTTACCAACAGTGAAAAAGGTCAAAAATTACTCAGTAGTTTGGAGGGAGAGGGTGAAGAGCAAAGTCGTTTTTAATTTTTCCAATGTAGAAAGTAATTTTTCTCCTTTATGCATACTTCCTTGTATTACCCTTACTGGCACAGGTCAGTTTTACATACAGCATTTTGTTTTGTCAAGAAATAGTTTGAAAACCAATAATGCACACTCACATATTTGAGTATGTTGTTACACCAACCTACTAAAAAGAGAAGTTCTCAGCAAGTTTATTAGCTTTTAACACATGCATGAATATGACATTTCATACGACTAAGTCTTTTTAAGAATTAGGGGCTTAAGATTAAAGCTTATCAATTTAAAGTGAAATTTTATTACCCATGTTAACAAAAGAGTACATTAAAAAAAAGTAGAAACACAGCTAAATACACTTTATCTCTTACTATGCCACTTTATGAAAGCAGAATACTTTTGCACGTCAGCCTCCTGAAGAAGTAAATGAGTACCTTTACTGGTATTCACCACAACAAAAGTGAAGAAACTATCTTACCTTTAACACTTTTTCTGTTAACATCAGCTCCTTTTTCAAGTAAATACTGAGCAATTTCTTTGTGGCCTTTGTAACAGGAGATCATCAAGCAGGTATGCCCGTGGCGGTTTGATACTTCCAGATCTGCTTTGTGCTCCACAAGGTATTTTACTATTTCCAGGTGACCATCAAAACAGGCAGCTCTGAGCGGCGTCGAATTTGTCAGGGTCGTGTTGTTGACAGATGCACCGTGATCTAACAGACACTGAACCACCTTTAGGTGGCCAGCGGCCGACGCTGCCCACAGCGGCGGAGCCCCCTCGATGGTCTCGCCATCAAAATTCACCGAACCACCAACTTCTATGGACGCAGAGCAATGGTCCAACAAGTATTCCACCATGTCGAGGTGACCATAGCGGGCTGCCATCAGAAGTGGTGTGGCACCATTGGTTTTCTCTGACATCAGCTGGGCCACCTCTTCCCTTGTTTTGCTTGCCAGTAGCTTGGAAAGGAGCCGCAGCTTGCCATCACGAGCTGCGTTGAAGACTGCTGTCTTTAGATCCATTTAGTCTGTACCTCTCTGCTTCCTGAGGGATACAGGCCTGCCTTTTTCACAGTCAAGACCTTAATGGAAACGCTCAGCCCAAACAGAACGTCCCCAGCTTCTTCTCAGATCAGTCTCATCTCGATGGGACAACATGGAGACTCTGAACACGGTCCTGACGACGCGCAGGCTGTGCTTGTCATAAATCTACAGAAGGAAGAATTCTCAATGTTTTCACCTCCTATTTGGCAAACAAGTAACCGCATTGTGTTTTCCAGCAGCTATACCCAAACAAGTCGCTGTTGTGGCGCGCCGGCGTCCAGCTGCATTCCATGGGACTCTCCCCGGCCGCGCGGTGGCCCCTGAGGAAAGCTACTCGGGGGGGAGGGGGCTGATCCTACCACGGTGTTATCCATACCAGCCACAGAACGATCCTCTTCCCCCTCACAGCGCTCCGACCGCCCCCCCCCGACTCGTTTCGGAGCGCACCCCAAGCGCAGAGCCCCCCGCTCCCGCCGGGAGCCCCAAGGACACGCACCCCCAGGGGAGAGCCGGGTGGGAAAGGCACCGGCGGGGCTCCGGCAGAGCCCCGAGCGGCGGGGAGAGCCCGAGCCCGCCGCCCCCCTCACGGCTGCCCCCCGGTGCGCCCAGAGCCTGCCGGCCCCCTCCCTCTCTCCCTCCTTCCTCTCACGGTACCCAGCCCGCCCCGCTCGCCTCCCCGGAGCTGGCCGGAAAGGGCGGCCAGCCCGCAGGTTACCTTCCCGGAGCGCTCCGGGCCGCCTCCCGCCGCCGCCGCCCTCAGACGGACGCGCCCGCCACCGCCGCCGCCGCCCGCGCTCGCTGCGACGCCTCCATGACAGCCCGGCCCGCCGCCCCGCGCCCGCCCCGCGCCGGGCCGCCCCGCCGCCGCCAATCAGTGCAGGGCGCGGGCGCCAGCCAGCCAATCAGAGCGCTGCCGGGGGCGGGACTACGCCGCCGCTGGAGGGCGGCGGTGGGGCGCGCGGGAGGGCGGCCGCCAGGGGGCGCCGGAGAGCGCTCCACGCTCCGCTGTGGGGCGGGGGGGCGGGACGGGGCGGGTGTGAGGGCACGGAGTGAACACACCTCATACGGACAAATGCGTGCCTCATGTGTGTGTGCACTTGGTATATACGGTACTGTGCCCAGTTGTGGGCTCCTCAGTACAGGACAGACGAGGAGTTACTGGAGAGGACCCAGCAGAGGCCACAAAGGTGGTCAGGGGTTTGAGGCATCTCCCTTATGAGGAGAGACTGCTGGAGCTGGGGATGTTTAGTCTGGAGAAAAGACAGAGGGGATCTCATCAATACATACAAATATCTTCAAGGCAGGTGCCAGGAGGATGGTGCAGACTCTTTCAGTGCCATCTCATGACAGGACAAGGAGCAATGGCCATAAACTTAAACACAAGAAGTTCCACCTCAACATGAAGAAGAACTTTACATTGAGAGTGGCAGAGCACTGGAACAGGCTGCCCAGGGAAGTCATGGACCCTCTCTCTCTCTGGAGACATTCAAAACCCACCTGAACCCATTCCTGTGTCACCTGATCCAGGTGACCCTGCCTTGGCAGTGAGGTTAGACTGGATGATCTCCAGAGGTCCCTTCCAACACTAACAATTTTGTGATTCTATGATTCTGTATATATATGCTTCATTAATTAATAAGCTTTGGGTTAAATGTCCAATTTTTGCAGCACAGAGAATGCTCTGGCCCTGGACAATGTCGCTGTTCGGTGCAGAATTTGCTTTTGATTGACATTGCAAATGACTTGCTAAAGGCTTAGCACTGGATGTTTGCTTTATTCCTATGATAACAGAAAGGGAGAAAGATTTTAAAAGAGCAGAAAAATTTCTGTCACAACAAAGCATGTTACCTACAGGCCTCAGAAAGGAAGAACACCACATGCAGAAACAAAGATGGAGAAAGACCATGAGCATTAATGGGCAGTAATTTGAACATCAGTTTGAAAAAGAATCTAGTGTCCTCCCTACTACAGAATGGAAAAAAAAAAAGGTGAGCGAGTGAGAGAACAGTTCAATTTGCAATTTTTAAAAGCAATATATCACAGCCTGGGTGGCCCTTTGTCCCTTTGCACCCTGTGCTGGCAAGATGGTGCATAGGCTGGTGATTGTTTTGTCTGCAAGCCTCAGAAGCAGAAAGATCAAAAGACAGCAGTTGGGAATTTAGAGAAAAGCAATCAAAATTCTTAAGCAGCTGATGGTATTAATTAATGGAGAGAGATTAAAAGATGTAACTGTGTGTAAATGCTAAATTAGAAGTAAGTGGGGGTAAGAAAAAAAGAGAACTTTTTCAAGAGATGTGAGTGGAACGGAGGAATCCTTTTAAGAGCTTTACAAACTGTAGTCAACAGCAATTGGGAAGAAAATTAACAGAGGAAAAGGCATGCTTATCATCCGAAATAAGGAAGCCTCTGTCAAGCCAGAAAAATAATTTCAAAATTGTGGGAGCAAATTGATAGAGTCATGGTGGGGTGTGCAAATCATATCACATGTAAATAAGGTACAATAGGGAACAGTTCTGTGCCGGAGGGAACACGGAGTGGCCTGAGAGACCTTCCCCCTTCAATCTCTGAAGTTTTCAGGGCAGGCAGCACCGATGGATCTGCAAACTACATGGCAGTGGGTGCAGTAATGCTTCTATGGATGTCAAACACAGCCTATCCTTGCTCTCTCCCAGCTCTGAATTAGGCCAAGACCTGGGACAGGGTCCTGGGGAGAAAAAATGGTTAGGTATGCCAGAGGGGAATTGGAAGGCTTCTGCCGTGACCTACCACCTGGACTGTGGCAGATCAATCCTTGAATGCAAGCACAAGGCTTGCACTCAAGGGGAGTTTAGGCCCTGCCTGTCAGACCACTGGGATTCTTCTTTAAATAAAAATCTCAGTCTCCTGTGGCAAATAATAAATCTGTCTTGGTATTTCAGAAATCTGCCTCAGAACCATGAGGTATAAGCATCTAAGAATTAAGCAGAGAAATGAATTATTAAAGAAAATTTTACAGGAGTTCTTAGAGAATGAATCGCCCTTCTGCCATCTTTCATACCTCAGTACACATATGTCTTCAAGAACAATTTAATCATATTTATATTTTAAGAACATTCTCATGGCATAAGTGGATTTAAGAAGGTCTGACAATGTGGCTGCATCCTGACTGCTGTTCTAGGAGTTTCACACTTTCACACTACCCTGTGAAGGGAACATTTACTTGGCAGTACTTGGCTCTTGGGGGCAGTGGGAACCAGCATGGTGTGACCTCAGCCAGCACTTCCCCCCACAGTTATTTTCTGACTCCCAGAAAGAACCTAAGCCCTACCTCCCAAGGTAAAAAGTAAATATTTTGATGCAGTGTACCTGAAGCACAATGAAAAATAAGAAATACCAATACCTTCTTTAAGGTTTCAGCTTTAATCTTTTGTGTCATGGGAACACAGGTCCAGGGACAATTTAATCTCTTACCTCCCCCTCTCTTTGGCCCCATTCTGGATGTAGGAAGAATGACTGCATGTCCATGGGGAAGAGAGATGTTGTCAGGCTGGGATTTCTGGTGGTGCCCCAAACATAGCCTATGCCATAGAAAAGACCAAGCCTTGATGCTTGTTCAGTTTTGCAGCCTTCTTCTCCAAAACTCTCTGGTTTTGAAAGCTATGAATGGAGAATGGTGTTAAGTTAAACAATAACTTGTGTTGCAATGACTTAGTTCTCACTTTAGGGTATTCTTGTCCTCACAGCTGATCACAGTAGACAGCAGAAGGGATTTGTCACATGCACAAGGGACTAATGTGCTACCCACCTTGAAGACACCTATGGTTTGGTGTGGAATGATTGTCCTTCTGTGCCTGGGTCACAGCTCTGTGGCACTGTGTGTCATAGACCAGTGCTTTACTGTTGTGTTCACATCCTTCATTCCAGACTGAAGAAGAGATGTTCATTTAGTGTACAAATGGTAACACTATATGGAAAAAATTGTCACTAGACCACTCTTGACAGAGTGCTTGGTCTGAATCAGCTGGATGGTTTTCAGGATTGCCATTGATAATATTTTGGGAGTCAAATTCTGATTTCAGCAAGAGATATGGTTGTAAAGTGCTGTATAATTTAATTCCAACATTTCACTTCTCTTTTCCTATGTCCCTACGTGCAGAGGTTTCTTTCTTCTTGAGGCAGACTATGCTTAGCAATACAGCAAAGAGAAACCTCATCTATATCTCAGCTGTTAGGTTTGGCACTAGAAGCAATATATATACATTAATAGAGTGATTTCCTCAGATTTTTGATCTTGGTTTTAATTAGGCAACAGGTGGTATCCCCAACATGACTATACTTCTTTAAGGCCCCGAGCTAACTCAGAAAACTCTGTGTTGCATTTTGCAAGGTGGACAGGCAATCCAGCTGCTCTGTGTGCTGTCTGTAGTGTGTGTCTTACCTAAACTGGTACCCAGTCACCTATACAGATCCCGCTGAGAGTTACGTCAGGAAGGCAATACAGGGTATTAGACCAAGCAGGCTTCCAGAAAGGGAGGCTGGAGCAAATGGTGAGCTCAGCAGAGAGATGCTTAAAGCATTTGTGACCAAATACCTGAATGTGAGCTGAGACCAAATTATTTGATAAACTGAAACATCTGTTCAAGCACAGCCTGAATCCTAGGTCTTCCCTGAGGTACTCTGACCACTGGGAAATGAGGTGGGGATGGTAAACTCCTGTCGACTGCTGCCAAACTTACTTTATTAAAGCCCCTTTCTGGCTGCCATACCTCTGGCAGCCCTGGTGGGCTGAGACAATCCTGAAGCAGTGGGAGACCCCTGCAGTGGAAGAACTGGCCAGGGTATGCAAACCCCTGTGCTGGGGTGAGGGTTCCAGCAATGTCTGCATGTCTGCTTCAAAACATATCCCTCTCTCATCAGGACAGCAAGCACCACATGCCTTAGATATATGCTCAGGTTGGGGAAATTGCATGCATGAGGTAGTTGCATATTTAGGCTAAGTCTCCTAAAATGTGATTGCTCACATTAGGTGACAATAGTGATCCAGATGTTCACCCTTCAGTCTAAAATTCCAGCCCTTCATACACAAGTGCACTATGGACAAACTCAATGACAAAGTTTCTGCTTCTTTAACTGGAACCTCTTGTTTCTATCATCCTGTCAATAAAATTCTGGGAGTCAAATTCATTACTTGTTGTGTAAGAAAAAATATCGTGCAGAGTGGTGCTAAAACGGTAAGAGAGGTGGCTAGAGACGGCAGGATCTGAAAAGTTTTGGCAGGTTTGCTGAACCCCTGTGAGCTGTGAGCTTTCTTTGTCCTTTGGCATTTAAATCACAGTCAACAGCAGAAACTGTCTGCAGTCTGCCTGTGGACACAGGCTGAGACAGAGAAGTTTGGTCTTGGGAAGTACCTCATTTCTTAAAAAAAATAGGCATCTTTGCCTATTCACCCTGAAGTGTAAGGGTGACGTTTCGTTTCCAGTGAAGTCAGCTAAGCCAGGGTCTTCATCCCTCTATCCATAACAATATTTGGCTCACTGATTTTCTCTAGCTGTACTATGAAAACAGGGAAATAAGGAAACAATGATAATCAGTTTGTTTACAACTTGTAAAAAATTTTACAAGTAATACTAATTTTACAAGCTAATAAAGCATACAGTTTTGTATGTGTATGTATGTATATATTTGCATACAATGGAATTAATTTATAGATTAACTTCCCTAAAATCCACACAGTAGTTTAGTAATGGAGAGACACTACAGAACACAGGTTCTATGCCACATGATGTTGGCATTTCTAGCGGGTATAAATAAGGCAGTTTCACAATTCTCATCGTAAAGGTAGTTCAGAGTATTTAAACAGTCTAATTAATCTACACCTTTCCTCACTATTCTGGTATTTGATGTGCAAGCTGCAAAATTTCCTTTCCTCTCTCCACTGCCTTGGTGCTCTTTCAGGAGTTTGAAAGTACTTTGAGAGAGATTGCAATTTTCAGAAATTGAAACATTTATAGTTTTAAAATCAGTGGAAGTTGTGCACCTAGCTTTTAAGGCAGTATTTGCCAAGCTTGCGAAAGCTGAGTTTCTCTTCAAGAAGACAACCACAATTTTCTCCCTCTCCTGGCAGTTCCTAGCATGCATTGTAAAAGACCTGCATGTCTGAATTCATAAAACCATATGACACTCCTGCTTGCCAGTGCATGACCATCCTCTTCAGTAACCACAGCCTGACATTCTGGGAGAGGCTGCCCTAGGATGCATAGCAGATCTGGAGCAGTAAAACTTATAAATTTAATGTGCGGAATTTAAATGTAACAAGTCAACTACTAGAGTAAAATTCACTGCCAAAGCAACATTTGCAAAATACGAAGCTGTCTCAGATTCACCAGAACAGTTGTTTAAAGTCAACAGTTGGCCAAGATTAAAAAATGCATAAAAATACCTTAACATTTTTATGTTTACTTAGCTCACTTATCTCACTGTACTTTAACCATGCCATTATTAGGAAAAGCCAGTAGTGGCCATACTGGGATTGAACAGTGCTCTGTGATGGTGTGAACCTCTACCAGAGACGTGTTGGGCATGCACTGTGACTTTGCTTACAATCAATTGGTTTGACTAATCCTTAAGCTCTGTTAAACTTTGAGTAGTGCCCTTCTGACAGCAGGAGCCTCTCCTGTCCCACAAGACTGTAGCCATTCTGGTATATTATAGATATGAAACTTTGAGAATAAGCTGCTCACAGTCTCTTTGCTGCCCTTTTTATACCCTATATAAGTTATTCCCCTGTTATTTTCCTTTCTTAGCTTCCAGGGCAAGGAAAAGATGGGCCCAATAGTGTTGATAAAGATAAACAGAATTTTAGCTATTGAATTCACAAGATTTCCACAGTGGGTGGAATACAAAAAATAAATGGCATCCTCTGCTTTCCAAGGATAGAACAGACATTTCACCTACAATGAAACCTACTAGGCTAGTCATGATACTTGAGAATATACATATTTAACTCTCAAGCATTTGTACAGAACCCTAATTGCTAATTCACTGCGGAGAAAACCTACAGAGCTGATCAGTCAGGGAGTACTCTGGGCTGACAGAATGCCCTAAAGGCTCCAGGGGGTCTAAATCTGTTGGAACCAAACATCTATGTGGTAAAGCTACTTTTCCTCAAATAGATGGTAATAGAAAGGGGGTCCCCGGGGGTAATAGGATAAATACTCCATTTACCATAAGCTGCAGCCAGCACAGGCACAGAGAGCAAACAAAACAGAGTACGAGTGCTAGGCAACGGTCTGGATTGCGGCACGCCACGTGCTGCCGCTCCCGCAGAAGCTGCTGAGCGGCTGGGAGCATGCCGGTACTATTTCAGTCCTTGGCTTCAGATGCGAGTGCCGTGAGCATCCCTACGTTTTAGTCATCTGCAGCTGTAACTGTCACTGGAAGTCTGCAGAGGCACCGAGCTGTTCAGACCAGCCATGACCTTTTACATTGCCATATATATCCTGAAACCATTCCATCTGTCAGAAAGAATCCCAGTTCCCAGTGGTTTCTGGCCACGTGGGTGTGTGTGTGAGTATGCATGCACCCTGTCACATGCTTACATGCTTTGGAGAGTTCTGCTCTCGTTTTCTGCCTTCTAACCATTTCCACGAGCAGCTGGTCAGAGTCAAGTGTGCGGCCTTTCAGCAAAGAGTTCTCTGGCAGTAGCTGCCTATTAAATTGTGACTAGGGACTTTTCTGTTAGTCTATGTCTGATTGCTGACTCTAGCTTGACTCTGAAGAACTGGACTAACAGGGAGACTACTTCCAAGCCTGGCTTAATTCTACCTTAGTAGGCAGAGAGGTTTTTGTTTTGTTGGTTTTTTTAATGACACTATTCTCAACAACTGAGATTCTCAGTTCCCTTGTGCAGGGGTGTCTCTCCGTGTCTGGTGGTTTTCTAATAAGAAAGACTGGTGTCATTTTGGTAGTGGTTCTTCTCTTTGTGGACCTGATGTTGATCACAGTCATTCCCCAGGCATTGTCCCACATCCTCCCATCTGACAACCAACCAGCCTGAGGAAATCCCACAAGCTCTTAGCACTTGCCTTTAACATCAGGGTTTCACATTTCTTTGCTAGTCTGCACCCATGTAACCAATTCCTTTCTTATCTAAGCTTCCTATTCCACTGCTGCAGCATATAAGCATCTACTCCATTTTCCTCTGCAAGCTGAATTTCTGAAATATACTTTACTGTGGCTTCTTGCAAGCAGTTAGAGCAGATTGGAGATGTTTGCTTGGCTTTTAATGCTAATTTATTAAAACTGTTTTCCACCGATTGCCTTAGCTTATTTGAGAATTATAAATCTCTTTCATTTATGCCATTAGTACCTTGGGTATTCGAGTACTGTGTTTGGTACCTTGGGTACACCAGAACTCTGGCTGTCAGCCAGAGAGTGCAGGCAGACCATCCCCAGCACCAAATCTGAGGAAAAGCTGCCTTATCTCCGTTTTGATTTTTGCTTTTTTTCCCCTGTTTCATAGTTGCATCAAATGAGATTGATGTTTTTCTGAGATGGAAGAGCTGCTGATTTTACTCATTCTCTAAGGGATGAATGCAGTGCAGGGCACGGTGGCAGCCACATTTTCCACAGACCAAGTTGATTGAGAAACATTTAAGATGTATGCCAGAAATTTTGTAATAGTATTATACTTTTAAGAGAAAAAAAATCCCAGAAAATGGTTTATTTCAGTTAATATGCCTCGGCATTTTTTGCAGAAGTTTTTGTAGGCCTGCAGGCAGAACAAAGGTAAATTTAAAGTCACAAATAACCAACTGCAGAGAAAGCCAAATACACCATTAGGCATATGAAGTGTGTTAGCTCTGCTTTCCATTATGCAATGCCTTTTATGACAACATTTTGTAAATAAAATATGTATAGCCATAAGGATCACTGTCCTTGCTTAACAAATGAACATAGCAAATCATGGAGACATCTCCCAACACCTAACCCGCTATGGAGAGAGGGGGCTGAGAGTGATGCTAGAGAGTGTTTTTCCAGTGTGTTGCCTTGCTGTCCCAGCCTGTGGCCTCACCACTACCCTGCCTCATCTGTTTGAGCTCTTTGGATTTCCAGCCATTAATAAATCACCTGCTTCAAACACCATTGTTGAACCAGAGTACCACCATGCCTCACCCACACCACCCAGGCCACTTTCATTCAAGTCCAGCATGATGCTCAAGTACTCTCCCCATCTCTGATCCTTTGTTCACTCCTGCCAGGATAAAGTGTACCAAGGGACATAGGGTGTTATCAAGGACACTTGTGACCTCCAGAGGGAGGAAACAATGCAGAGGCTGCTGGTTGCAGAGTGCTCTGATATGCAGGTGAGAGCGTCCCTTGCAAATGCAATAGTCATGGCAACAGCATTGCAGCTTCTGTAGCAGAGCAGTAATTCAGCTTGAGACATAATTCCATATATTCAGTTTATACTCAAAACTCCTGAACTTATCTCTCCCTGAAGGCAGGGGAGGGTCTCTCAGCTTGATTTTCCAGCACTCACATCCCATGACAAGTCACAACTGGATGACATTTCTTAGGCTTTTCTCATAGAAGGATACAAATTTCTGTTCTTTGCCAGAGTATCCCTACATACCCTTGTGAGTGCTGCATTCTGCTGCAGTGCTCAAGAAACTCTGCACGTACCATGGAGGCAGCTGCCTGGGAGAGGTGTAGCAGAGCTGCAGTCATCAGAGAACACAGCCTCAGACGAGTAACAGGAGCTTCATTTGGCTGCAGTTGCAGCGTCAGCCGGCAGGTCAGCACACTAAGCATCATAGTAAGCCTGGCAGGAGGATGGGCAGCAGTCAGCAGTGACAAGGAAACACATTTTTGCATCATGAGATGGCAATATTTATTTGTAGGCACCCAGCACACAAGACAGCTGTCTGTGTAGCTCTTGAAGGCACTATGCAGCACTATGAGCAGACAGTAACATTTATGGGAACACTTTTTTCTGAACAAGCTATTGAAAGAAAATAATGTTAAAGTGTAAATGACCTGAGGACTTTAATTGTCAAACACTACCTGAGAGATACACAGTAGGATATTACCTGCAAATATGGGCTTCTCACTAGCAAAGCAACTGGTATGTCCCAGGGTGACACGTAAGGAATGATTTTAAAGAGGTGGAATAAAAAACTAGCAACAATGCTGCAGCAGCTCAGGAGCTCAAGAATAGGAGTCTCTGGGTTGCTGAGGTTTGGACCAAGCTTGTTTTTCCTTTTGGAAACACTCTTCTATGTAAGATCCCAGGACAGACCGCATCTCCCCTTGTTTCTCTTTAGACATCCTCCTATTTTCTTTTCTCTCTGTTTTCTTTGCATAATCCTCCCATTGGTGTAATTTATGGACTATATGCTACAGACACGTTGCCTTACATTTACCATTTTAAACATCACAGAAAAAAGTACATTTACACTGCAGGGAAAAATAAAATAAGGTTATAAATACAGCACTTCAATGAATCAGCACTGGCAGAGGAACTACAAAAGCCTCCCACAGTTGAAACTCTCCACCCATGCTCTCAGTTCTTTAGGCAGCTCTGGCCACCCCACTATGGCAAAGGGAGCAGAGGGGAGCAGAGCCCCTGCCCTATCCTGCTTACAGTGCCCCTCGTCAACCTTCAGGAGGACAATCCTCCCTGTTGTCCATAGGCACCACTCACAGCACTGGGAACACCAGGGATGATCAACTGACAAACATTCTAATCCTGCTCAGGACTTTCTGCCAACCCAGGCACCAAGACTGCCTTCGCCAAGGGGACTTTACAAGGGCTGTGGACACTTGACAGCCCCTTGGCTCTACAAATTTACTTTCCTGAAGCACAAGGGTACATGTAACCTGCATGCGGGTGAAGCATGTGGTGTGTCCATGACTGATTCTTGCTCTAAGTTTTTGAGACACAGATACACAGATGTTTTTCTCATTAGGAAAAAAAAAAAAAAAAGGAAAAGAGAGCACAAAACCTTGTGTCCAAAATCACACGACATATAATATCACAGCTGTTGCAACAGCCACCTCCCACAGGCATGATGCTGAACAACATGAACAACATATTAGGTGCCGACCCAGACATTAAAGCCCCTCTCACTGCCTTTTCTCTTCAGCAAGGAACAATCTGTTTTGTTCAGAGCTCACTCTCCTCACATTTGGAATAGCCAGATTTCAGTGTTCAGAATGTAATAAACTATCACGTTTAATATCATTTCAACCAGAAAAAGCAAAGATTTCCAATGCTATTTGAGTAATTACATTCCACCAATACAAAACCATAGTGATACCTATGGCAAGCTGGTTTACTGACTCACTACCAAGTACAGGAGGAGAAAAGAACACTGAAGATCTCTCTTAAATCTGTTAAAATATTCTTTAGAACCAGAATACATGAAATGCACAAAATACACAAAATACAAATAATTCAAACTGATGCTATTTCTGTGGCTCTCCTTTTCCAGCCTCAGCTCAAAACACTTGCCTTGAAGACAAACATATTCTCTCACACTATTCTCTACAGTATAATTGCCTAATATTTTCCCTTAAAGAACATGCCAAACAAAGTTTAGTCAGAATGAGCCCAGAAAATGTTTCTTAATGTAAGAAAACTCATCAGCAAATGTTTTCTTTATAGAAAAAAAAACTTCAAATGTAACAAAACCAAAATATCCTTGAAAGGCCTATTTCTCAAAGCAGCAGCACATTTCATAGAATGCCTTTTATAAGGCATTGATTTCATTGTGATGACAAGTGTTCCTCTTTTGTTAATATTTTTCAGTTTCAGCTACAAGATGTAGAAAGCTGTACATTGCTAATGGAAAACAATACGTGTCTGCCAGAGCTCACAAGATAAAGCCAAACATAGCTAGGGTTTCAGTTTGGCAGCATCTCGTACCTCTAAGCAGACACAGTGACAGGCATGCCTTTGTATATGGCATGCGTTCAGCAGTACTTAATTAACATGCCTTGACAGAGAACTCTACCATTAGTTTTGTCCAGTAAAGAGTTTCCCTTCCTTCATAAAAAAAGAGCAAGGAATATCACTTCTGCTTTATTACAAATATGGTCTGCTTTCACAGTTTTTCACCATGACAAATGCTATAGTTTCTGTTTCATTCTTTCCTCCCTCTGTATCACTCACTGTTGCCTGTATGTAGAGTCATGGAAAATTTTCTCCGCTTGTTTCACAAAGTCAGGGCTATCCACTTACAATGCGTTAGCAGCCTGCAAAACAAAAAAGTCCTCTGGGTAAGCAGGTGTTCAATGGCCTCAGAAGAGTTGTAATTTATGCTGTTAAAAGCATTGACAAGGGAGGTGAAAAACTGAAACACATAACAGGATTAATTCAGAAAATTTTGTCAATAGCAAAACAGTCTATGCTGAGCCATTCACAATATTACTTTATTTTTCCAAGACAGGTTCACTACAGGGCATCACTGCAAAGATTATTCCAGATTTAACACAAAATTCATTCTGCAGCAGGATGAATCTGGATGACTCCATCTGCATCACTGTCAGCATGCAGAATCACAAACTTAGAGAAAACAGCCTCAGTAGTCTCATTACTGCTGCAAACTCCTGAAATGCTGCTTATAGGCTCTCTAATTTCAGCAGACACCCCACAGTTTGTTAATTGGCTTGGAGTCTCCCAGACCTGTACTCAAGCTGTTAGCCTTCTGCTGCTGAGAGTGGTTTATCTGGAGTTACTACTGCCCATTACAAAAAAGACACATATATAAAAATGTTTTTATGGTGACTAATGTCTGCTTTTCCCATTCTTAAAAAAAAAAATCAGAGAAAGAAAAAAGCAAAAGAACCACTATTAGGACAATGTGAAACCAAGAATTCTTTGCCTGTCTTTGAACAACAAACTTGTTTCACTGGATGAAGCTATTACTTGTGCTAATGAAAGAAGGCAGAAATGCTGAAATAAAAGTTGACATTCATAGTTCCCAGACTGTGAACTCAAAGCTGAGCACTCTCCTGCCTGCACTGGGGAGAGGCACTTCCCATGGAGGCCCATCAGCCACCACCAATAGGAAAGTCCATCCAGGACACTAGAGCTTGTAGTTCCTATGCTGCAAAGGGAGGTGTTCTGCTGAATATATTGGCATAGAGATGGCAGGGTGGAAGCTCATCCATCTGCTGTGTGATTTGTTTTTTCACTCAAATGAAATCGGTGACTCTCAGGCACAGGGTCAGTCCCACTGCTGGCAGCACTATGCAGTCAATGTGTCAGCTCGGGGTGGGGGTGATACAAGGTGCAGCACCTGCAGAAAATGAATCATCAGACTTTTTGCTGTCTCATTCCCATTTATTTCTTTAATTGTTTGCACAGCTCGAGCTGAAATTACAGGAGTATTATCCCTTTGTGCAAAGACATTGGAGGAGCTGGGGTTTTTAAATCTGCTAATGCTGCTCACAGATCTGAGCAACCCCCCCAGGAGAGAGCAAGGCAGGAGGGTCCTTTCAGTTTCAACAGTTGCCAAACCAATTTAGCTGTAGCATGAAATTGCAGCCAAGGCTCACACCCTTCTGATAATTCAGACGACTGAATTGGCCTTTAAATTAAACTGGGCTCCAATGCTCTTTCCCAGGTTACAGAGGACACCCAAGGCAGAATCAGGGCTTGGATGGTAAGGGGGGTGGTACCTACACAGAGAGATGTGTTTGCCTGCCATAAATCCACCACTCCCATTCCCTCTCCTTCCCCCTGAAATGCAGGTTGCTGCACAGCTTCTCCTGGCTGAGGAGAAATGAGCAGGGTCACTGGTGGGTATCACAGCATTTCCCCTTTGCTAGCCAGAGAGGTTTCTGACATGAGGCCTTCTGGGTCTGGCACCATCTGAACAGCTTCCTTGTGGGCTTGGTGCTCCCTCAGCACCTCCTGCTCTGAGAAGCCTATCAAGATCTCCCACAACTAGGTCTTGATCTGACCCAAGGCTTTTCTTTTTTTATACACAAGGTTAAGCCAGCATTAATGCGTTCAAGTCTAAGTATAGCACAGGTGGCAGGATTCATCCACTAATTTGTGTTTTCCCACAATTCTCGCACTGTCTAGCTCTGCATAGTGTGCTCCAGTACTTAAATGTTAGTTTCATTTTATCACTAGATCTTCAGGTGTTTTCCCATGACTGGGTAAATAGCCAATATCCGTGTTTGACATGAGAAAAACAGAGCCTCAGACTGCAACAGCAGCTTGTCTTGCAGTAACACAAAGCCCATGTGGACCCTCCCTCTCTCTACCTCCATTTTTCATTATCCCGTGACATTTTTCTCATGAAGTAAAACTCCACTATGAATGTTGTGTGTTAATGTTATAATCTCAAAAATACGGGCAGCAGAACCAACTGCCTCCAGAGGCAAGGGTCAAAACATTGTAGCTCCTTTCGGGGTAAAAACTAAATAACTGTATTAAAACAAACCAGGTTACTTCATTTTTTTTCTAAAGCAGGTTCAGCCTGGAGCAAGCCAATAAATATTTTAATAAGCATGTCTTTCAGGCTATGTGGTGATCTGATCTATAGCACTGCACATGAAGCAGTGCTCTGGATCTTACAAGAATGGTGGATTTGTAAGAAAATGCTGCCCATTGGAGATCAGAGCATGTGTTATGCATAATGAAGCCTGCAGTAGGAAGCTGACAGCATGAACAATAAATATGTATTATATGTGGAAACAAAGATACAGTATAGATGTACACTTCATTATGTACATTTAGTCCCTGTTAAACTGTGGAAATGCAGGTGTGGGATCCTTGCCTTCTACACAGTATGCCCAGAGCAGTGCCTGCTGTTTGTCCAGCCATGCTCCCCTTGGCACCGGACTTATTTTCAAATGTGTCAGCAGAAGTTTGGGCTTATTTCTTTTGCTGGAAAGAAAACAGAAAGAAAAAGAGCAATTTAGAGATTTGCTTTTGCAGTAAGAACAAATTAGGAGTAGGTTAAGTGCAGTGAGCAGTAATTATAGTAAGGCACAGATCTCCTATCCTAATCATCCCTTAAATATAATTCCCACGTGACCTAACACAGTGCCAGGCGTGGAGTTTCTATGCTTGTTTGCTGCCCTCTCTTGGCAACATAACCAGCCTCCAGGAGAGAAAACTGAAGGTTGTCAAGAAGAGAAAAACATCAAAGTACACTCATTCAGAGAAATGGACAGAAGAGCCTTGTGCCAAAGTAAAATACAACATTTGCATCTTTTTACACACTGGAAAAATAATTAATTTCTTCTAAGAAGTCAGTTCTCTCTTCTCTAAGATACGGTTCATTGACTGAATGTGTGTGGGAGAGGGAGAACTGATTAAGGTGATGAGCCAGGTTGAGAGACAAACATCTTTTCCTATACATTATTGTGAGCACCTATCAGGTACTTTGCCATTCTTCCTCCATAAAACTAATTTTCTAAAGAGGAGTAATTTTTACTTTTCAGCCCCTAGTAAAATATTTGAGCAGACTTCCAAGGCATTGCCTCAATTGCCTTGTATAAAGATTTCCATCTGTAGTACACATGTATGTATCTTTTGTTATCAGTGTCAGAAAGGCTGAAAGAAAATGGATCCTGTGAATAACAGTAATCCTTTGCAGCAAATATGAGCTCTGCTCTTCATGACAAGTCTTCTTCCAGATTTAGTTTCAAGAAGGGGAATCCATGTCATTCAGTATCCTGTTTGCAGCTAAAGAAATGCAACACATGGACCAGTTTACTATCAACTCTGTGCATGCTCACATAGCTTGCAGCCAGCTGTTGTGTTCACAGCCATGCACACGGGGCATTCATACTCCAGGAGGATGCAAAGAAACGGTGATCTGACTACTCAGTGACAAATACTTTTCCACATGCAAACCTTCCGTGTCTGTCACGTTCAATATCTCACCGATGCATAAGAAAACACATATTACCATTTCAGATAGTGGAGATCCTCCCATGGAGGAAACATTCCTCATCTTCTTGTTGGATAGTAGAGGTTTCAACCTTAAAAACATCTTTCTATCTACAAGAACGTGTTGACACATGCATCCTTGACGAAGGAACGCAAGCAGTATCCTCCAGTCAGCTGCCTTCCCCCAGGTCATCCATCCTAGAGCATCCAGAGAGACCACCATTGGCAATAACACTGCCAAAGAGGCTTTCCGCAGATCCTATTGATTTGATTTTCCAGGAAAAGAAATACATAGGATGTTTTACACTGAACATTTCTGAAAAGTGAAGAAGATGGAATATTAATGTTACATAACTTTTAAGGTTTCTCAGAAGGATGTCTGAAAGTTGCCATTACATGAAGCCATCCTGTAGTCTCATAGTAGGAGCAATATACCCACAGCATATTTCAAAGTTGTGTTTAAGATGAAAATAAGAATAAAACCCAAAGAAATGTGTAATTTTCTGTCTTTGAATGATGTTTCTTTTCTTTTGCCCACTTTTAATTGGGATAACATTGCTCAGGCAGCCAGAATTGACTCTTCCCTCAAGAGATATTCAAGAACTGTCTGGACGCAATCCTGTGTCATGTGCTCTGGGACGGCCCTGCTTGAGCAGGGAGGTTGGACCACGTGACCCACTGTGGTCCCTTCCAACTTGACCCATTCTGTGAGATGTGTTGGAGGGTGTAGCACTGCCTCTCCTTGCACCTGCTTCCAGCTGCACAGGTATAACCCTGGCCTCACTTTCCTCTAGTTTATCTAGGGATGGGTTTTCATGTTAATTTCCTCTTGGCTTTCATGCACTAGTGCTTTCATGGTTTGGGATTCACATCCCATGTTCATGTTTTTACAATTCAGGCTGAGAGTACAGACATTCAAGCACGAGCCAGGAGGAGGCTCATGTACAGACAATGTCTACAGAGGAGAGAAGAGAAAACTGGCTAGCTCTTTATGAGTCCTCTATGGGTCTGACCTCCATAGAATCCCTGGTTTTGTCCCAGTGGTGGGACTGCTGTGCAAAGAGCTCTTTCCCTCCAACCACTCATCTGTGCTTGTGCTCTCATAAGTAGACATCAGCGCTGCAAAAAAAGTGTTTGGTTTACTGCAGTTCTTTACTAGGCACACAAGTAGACCTTGGGGCAGGACTCATCCCAAAGGGCCAGCAAAAGGGAGCCTGGGGTTTTCAGAGACTCCTAGTACTATGAACTTGATTCTGTGACATCATCCTGCTGATATCACCTGAGAGGTAATTCATACAAAGCATCTGAACTTGTGCTAGGGCTGCCAAGTGTATGCTCACCAGTGCTGATCACAAGTGACCTGAGCCATCAAAAGCAGACTACAAAGCTCCTACATATGAGGATTTTCGTTTCTGGGTTGAAAAGAAGCAAGTCTGAATGCTACAGAGGTCTTTCTGGGGGTTGTTTCTCCACACAGTTGGAAAAGACAGAAGCCTTGAGGCTTCTCTCCCATAGATCACATAGACTAGATCTCCCTCATCCCAGCCACAAACCTCTTTGACCTGGGGAAAAGTCTTCCCCTCTGGAAGCTTGTATCTGCTTCCTCGTGAACCATCATGTCCTTTGGAATTACTCAGTCAAAAAAGTTTTTACCCACTGTCAGCTTTCTACAGGGAAAGCACATGAGATTTTTGCTCTTGTAGCCTCCTGAGCAGCACCCACAACTCTGGCACTGCAGAAGCTGTTGGCAGTGGGACTTGCAGTCCCTGGGGGGAAATCACCCCGTCCCTCTCCCTGGCTCACTCTCACACAAGATGTGATACCTCTCCTCCCCAGTGCTCCATGCCACAGGCATTTATTACACAGCAGAGGGACACCAGGGCAATTGCCAGTGAGTTTCTATTCCTGATGTCCCTCCTCTGAGACATCCACCACAGCGAATTTCAGATCCCTGTGGAGAGCTGGGTGCTGAGTCCTATCCATTCCTCCCCATGACAGAGCACTGTGGGGTGCCTTGGAGAAGGGGAAATGGGCCCTTGCTGGGAGCAGGAGGCCATGGGCTGGGGAGGGGACCCTCTCGGGCATGGCAGTGGCTGCTCCTTTGGGGAAGGAAGGCAGCAGGAGACTTCAGGCCTTTCAATTTAGTTTTGGGTGGGTTGGGATTTTGTTTGTTTGGTTGGTTGGTTGGTTTTGGTTTTGGTTTTGTTTGGTTTTGTTTGTTGGTTTTGTTTGTGTTTTTTGGTTGGTTTTGTTTTGTTGATTTTTTTGGTTTGGTTTGGTTTTTTTGGGTTTTTTTTGGTGTATCTCACGCCAGCTATAGAATCCCACAAATTCATCTGGTCACCTTCTCTGTCTTCATTTGAGATGCCACCAATGGGCATGCAGAGAACATGCCAGAGCTGTACTGGGCAGATAATGGTCTCTGCAGGGCTTGGGTAGTTCTGTGCTGCTGCAAATCTTCTGAGTACCATTTTGCAGTTGCCACAACCAAACTCGTCTGTTCTGGTTTTGTTCCTCCTGGAGAGCGACTGGTAGTGACAATCTAGAGCTGTTTTCCCTGTAAACTGCCACCAGATGGCAAAATACCCACCAGCATCGCTCCCACACCTGCTCTCCAGCACCCCAGGCTGGAGGTGTGGCTGAAGGAGAGGAGAAAGCGGCAGTCCAAGGCAGAGCTCCCATCAGGTATGAAACACCCCAAAACGCCCCTACCACTCACTGGGACTACACGCAGCCAATGGCAAGGAGGTGTGAAGGTAACCTGCCCTTACTGTTGTGCTGTCTTTAGCTGTGTCTGGTCTGCACACCTGTACAGGTGTGCAACAAGGCTCAGAGAAGACAGATAAGGATGATGTGATTGTGATGCCCAGAAAGGAATCCAGGAAGCAGACACAGCTATTGTAAAGGATGTTGAACACTCAAGGAAGTACACCTCGCCTTCAAGCCTGCTCCTCACCAACCTGAAATTTTGGCATTCTGCTTCACAGGTCTCCCCAGGAAGTTCAGGTGTCTCAGTTCTCATATAATTTAAGCACTGATCCGTCAGAACTGCCTCCCGACTTCCTCAGAATGTCCAGTGTGAGGTGCATTTCTGCTGCAGTAGGTTGGACTGAACAAACTGACACACTGCATAAAACTGAATTGCAGAAAGTTCCCACTAAATTGACTTTGTTATATAGTAACCAATAATGTGGAAACACTGATCATCATCATCATGACTAGGCTTCACAAATGAAGATTTGGGAAGGCTCTATCCACATTTGTTACAGGCACGCTGGTGGCTTATGAGGCCAATACGTGACAGACATATCCGATTGCAAAAGGCACA
>NW_016690198.1:7841256-7876746 GCF_001604755.1 Lepidothrix coronata | reverse complement strand
GTTTGACCATCAGCGCTGAGTAGAGGGCTTTGTACCTGGTATGTAGGCCCGTATGCTGTTTTCAAGGCCTCATAGAAACCTTTGTGATCACCCGTATCTGCTCATAATTGAGTTTTTTCATCTAGATCGATCCACCACTTGTTCTGGATGTCACGGAGTTTCTGTTGGAGTTTGCTGCATGCAAGGCGAAAGGCTGTTTTTCTTGCATGACAGGATGGCAGTGCAAGGTGTGCTTGGTGAGCGGGTCTCTTCTTCCTCAACAAGTCCTGGATTTCTTGATTTTTTTCGTCAAACCAGTCCTTGCTCTTCTTGAGAGAGAACCCTAAGGATTCTTCGGAGGATTGCAGGATGCTGTTTTTAATATGGTGCCAAATTGTTTCAGGAGAGGAATCTGCAGAATCTGTGGAATGGTTTTCAAGCCTAGTTTGAAGGTTTGCCTGGAATCTGTCTCTTAGTGTGGCTGATTGGAGATTGTTAACTTGGAGTCTTCTCCTTGGGATATTGCCCCTTTTAGGTTTGAATTTGAGATTGAAGTTGAGTTTACAGCGCAGAAGCCAATGGTCTGTTTGGCATTCTGCACTGGGCATCACGCAGGTATGGTGGACATCGCAGGCATCTCTCCGTCACACCAGGACATAATCGATCAACGTAATGTTATATTTACAAGGAGTTTGAGTAGCCCCTGGGTGTTCTCAGGGCTATGCTGGCAGTAATCTTAAGGGATTTCAGAGTTGCCATGAAATGTTTATTAATCCTAGATGTCTTGCTGAGCACCAGAATGAACAATGACTTTGGCTGATATAACTGTACAGAAGTGGATATTTTTATTTTGGGGGTATGTATATTAAAAGAAGAAAGTACTGCACAACTGAACAGCTTCAAAAAGGAGGGTTAAATAATTTCACTCCATTTTGGAAAAAGAGTTGAGTCCTTCTGGCAATGCCCTTCTCAGCCTAGAAAGATCAGTAACCACTGGCCTTATGCATGGGACTAGGCTTTGCAGGTTCATTTGCTCTAAGAATGCTGACTGAGTCAAATACAACTCCTCCCCTCTCTAATAAGACAGGCAGGGGAAGGACTTGGGTTTTGTCCAGACTGGATTTAGGAATTAACACTGAACAAGACAACCAACAAGCACAAAGCCCTTCCAGACATGCCTCATTCTGCACAAAACCTGCAGTATTCGTGGGAATATTATACAGAAGGAGGAACTGTTGATAGCTGCTGAGCCATGTTTCCTGGGAAGGTGATCTTTGCCCTTCAATACCTGTGGGGCTTCACATGGAATTTGAACTCCTGAATTCCTTTCCCTTTTGATCTGGTGCCAAGTATCCTGTGGTGGTAGGCTTTGATTCAGCTGGGTATTGAAGCATAAAGAAATGAACAGTTCTGTTTGGTTTTTTTCTGTCTGGACATATTCCTGGGCTTGAACTTAAATGTATGTCTCAAAGATATGATGCCTCTATAACAGATAGTTAGAGTCAAACATCTGATCTTTTCATTCTTTTATATTCTCTTCTCTCACCTTCTCACTCCCTGTTAATCTAATATGCAATGTTGTCACAATGAAATCCAGATTCTGCTGAGCTAACATTTGGATAATCCTTTTTTAAAACATAGAGTTTTTTTCCTGTTGTTTTTAAGTCTGACATTTCCAAATAATCTATGATCTGGCCTGCTTCTTCTTCTTCTTTTTTTTTTTTTGTTTTTTGTGTGTGTGTGTGTCCTTTAGGTGGTTGGAGGCAGTAGGATGCACACTCTCCTTAGGGCCATATGCATTACAGTGGCAGTACAGCTCCTAATGTGGAAGATGCACTTCAGATTCTGATGTTACTGGATTCCTACAGCAAGAAAACAAAATATACAAAATATCTTATGCACATCAAAATACACCACTGTTTCAGAGTGTGTTTTGCACAGAAGAAATGTAGTTCTAGGGAGATGATGAGCACAGTGAGGTGTCATGGGGACATTAGTTAGGACCCTGCTTTCAGGTTAATGGTAGATTAGCTTGTTTGACAGCAATTAAGGATAGTTTTGTTCTCTTCCCAAAATGAAAGCATTATCCAGTAAAAGAAAATGAACTAGGATACAAGACCTTTCTTTTGGGTAATCAGTTCTTCTGATTCTCAAAGTCTATCTGTCTGTAACAAGACTACTTCTGGCTTTGAAAAAACATTTTGGAGTCAGACTCAATGATCCTTTTGGGTCCCTTCCAGCTAGAGATATTCTATGATTTGAAGACATTATGGTGTTAGATCCTTTTTTGGCTGTACACCGTAATTCATGCAAACAAACTGTGAAGAAATACACAGAAAAACAAAATTCAAACATACACCTTGTTATGTGTTAAGCTCCTCAGCACTTCCAAAATGCTCCTTATGAAGCTCATGATCAGTTTCAGATATTTGGGGCATTGCCACATATCCAAGGCTATTGATCCTCCTAAAACCATCTTATTTCTTCTTTCATTCAGTTAAAAATAATTACTTCACTGCATTGAGCTGCTCTTTCTTGCTAAGCTCCTTCGCTGAGAATTGTTTCAAATACTTACCTGGTTCTTTTCACTTCAGTTACCAAGTTCGTAAAGTTTTCCAATAAACAACTATGATCTAATTACTTCTGGCTCAGAAAGTGTCCTTGTGATGCCTATTTTGAGACCCAAATGCTTTCTTATAAACATGTATCAAAACCATTTTTAAATCCTATAATTTTTGTTAGATACAGAAGAATTATTGGCTGAGTTAATCAATATTCTGTGGCAAGTGAGAGTGAGGAGAATAGGTCTGAGAGAGGGGGTATGAACAGTGGTGATGAAGTGGAGTTGGAGAAGGGTGTTTCTGACCTCCTGGTCAGGGTGAAGGAGACAAAGAACATGAGAAAATCTCTGGTGATCCACCTTGGTTCTCTTGGGGGGCTTCAACCTCCCTGGCACTGGCTGCAAGGGAATAGTGGTGGGACATGAGGTGCCAGGGAGATTTCTGAAGGATATTAGGAATAACTTTGTGAGATAGATCCTGAAGGGGCTAAGAAGGGCAGATCTTGATCTGCTGGTCAGTAATGAGGAGGAGCTGCTGGGGGAGATGGTATTGGAAGGCAACCTTGTCTGTACCATGAGATAGTGATGGTAAAGATCTGAGGGAGAGCGTGGGTTACAGAGTAGCCAAGGACAGACCACAGACCTCAAGAAAGCAAACTTTGGAATTTTCTAAAGAAAAAAGAAAGTAAGGGTTTGGGAGGAAGGCGTACAATGGAAGGGATGATTTTCATCAGACTCAGCAAACAGCAGACATAACAGTTATACAACCCGTTCATGCCAGGAACTACTGGCAAACTGACAATGCACCTGTAATATAATACTTGTAACAGGTGGCAATGCACTTAGCATTATTAGTACCCTAATGAACTTCTAGTTATTTTATAAATATGGTATGGCATTTTATGGAGAAAATTATGAAACATCTGATGTTCCTTGAAGCAATTTCTAGAATTACAAACCCTAAAGTTTCCAACAGAGTCTGAAAAATTCCCTGTGCTTCATTTCTTATAATCATTTGTACTGGGCTGTCTTGTTCCCCTGATCAGATAAACCTCTGATCTATGTTCCTGCATCATAAGAACCAAAATAAGAACAAAGTTAATGGGAGTAAATGTGGTTTGGTTATTTTTTTTTTGTACATGCTTGTTCTTTCTTCCAACTTCAGTGGTAGGCTGCGATATCTTGTATTAGTAACTATATGAATGGAGAATTAAAAAAAAAAAGATGTAAACCAGAAATATTTTCTAAACAAGAAAATGTCAAAAGAAAACAACAGCAAAAAAAGACTTTTTTCTTTCTGCTATTTACAAAGGAAAGGGATACAACAAAATAATTTTGGATTGACTCACCATGAGACAAACCTCTTATAATGATCTTGTGTTTAACTCACTCAATATCTTCCTTCTATCCTTAAAGGTATGTAAGTTGTGAGCTGAGAGTATTTCAAAGTGAAGACTGAAGACATTTCTTTTTTTGCCCTTTTTCAGGAAAATGTGGGGAAATACTGTTTTGTAGTTTGTCTCTTTGCCCTGAAATTGACTGAATGTCAGCAAATCTGTTTGTGTGCCTGTTGAATTCCTTGTTGTGTTGGCCACATGACAAGATACTAGATTTGATGGATTTATTGTTGTTGGGTTTTTTTCTAATATCTCAAACCATTTTCTGTTTTTATGGGCTATACAACCATATACACCTATTTCTTAGGATTGAAGTGATTCCTAACAACTATTTCTTTGAGTGCAGTGTAAACAGGAAACTTTAAAACATGAGTCACTGTCAAACTACAAAAGTGAAAAGCACTGATTTGAAATACCTCCCCCTGTAGATTTTGCTTCCCCCCTGTAGATTTGACTGTTTTGAGAGCATGAATCACCATAATTCTTTGCATTCTTCATATACTACCACTGAGAAAAATACACAGTTCCCTCTGAAAATGAACTGAGATAACTATTCTGTAAATTGACAGAGGAGCCTGCTGCTCTGGGTCAAGGCTCTGTCATGCTGCAAACGTGTGTAGAAGGGAGGAAAATTTTTAAGCATATTTTTAGAAGCTTTTCTCCTTTTCCTCCCCACTTCCAATTGTCTGAATTGCTTGTATTGTGTTTAAGCAGCTCTAACTTCACACAAGGGTAAAAGCTCTGGGATCTCCTAAACATAGACATTTGACCTCTGTCCTCATTGTGTCCGGTTAATGTTCTCTGGATACTCCTTTAAAAATGGAAGGAACCTGTACATTTTCCTACAGATGAGAAAATGAAGCACAAAGCAAGGAAGGGCTACATCTGAAGAACCCTGAAACGACTCCAGAACCCAAGAGCATGGTTTCGTAGGATCCAAAGTCTGGCTTAGGACTGGGATATTGTTGAACTGTCTCCCTTTCCAAGTCCCCTCCTTCTAATACCGTGTTGCTTTCTCTGAGCTGGAGCCAAGATCTCTGTGACAATGCTCAGCTGATTCAGATCTGGAAATAAGTAAACTTTGATGGACAGCATGAGGACATGTTCTTACTGACTTTCACAAGCATCACTGAAATTAATCTTTTCCCATCTATTTGAAAGCTTTGTTAGAAGTGAATATTTTAGCAACCTTAATTACAACCTTATGGCAGAATAATGTTCCATGACCAGTTTTCAATATCACAAATTCCAAGATGCGTTCTTACTACTGGACACAACACATCTAAATGAAGGAGGATGCCAGTTGTTATGTTAACATGATCACACTGCAGAGTAAGCTTACTGTAGACAGATAATTTCTCACTAAAAGCCTGTTTAACACACAAAGAATTAATATATCCAGCTCAGCATGCCCATGTAGAACAAATAGAGAAAACAAATACATACTGTAGTGTGTTATGGCGCTTACTCCCGTCCCCCTCCATATAACCCTGTTGCACGATGTTTTTCTATCTTGCAGACTCTCCTGCAATTAGCCTTGCCCTGCAATTGTGGAGCAGAAGCACAGATTGTGTCTGTGCTGTATTTCAGACACAGTCCTGAATTCACACTCCTGTTGTGCTTCAAACTTCAGGAGGTATATCTAGGTTTAATGTAGACTCGGACACAGCAGGAAGAAAAAAGCTTGGGTCCCACATTAAGGTGTAACACAGGTCTAACCACATTTTTACTGCAGTGGATGGTTGAATAGCAATGCAACGCACACAGCCAGTCCTGCATATCTGATCACTGACCAATTGCAGACAAGTTGGCCCCCCCAGGTCCTTTGTGAAAGGACTTTGGGACCACCTTTGACAGCAATGATTTCATCTTCTTAGGCACTCTGGAGCAAAAACTATGAACAAAGCCAAGTCAGGCACAGTGCCAGAGTTTCAGATTTTCCCTGGGGCTTGATCAGTAGCTACTGTACCAACAGCTGTGTGCAGTTGTGGCTGAAGAAACTGCTGGCTTATGGTGATGGAAAAATACTCTGGAACTGAAACCAAGCTCTGGAGTTGCTGCCCTAAAAAATTGCTGCTCTGGAATTGCTCAGCTGCTGCCCTAAACATTTCAGAGTCACACTTTTTTGCTAGAATCTAACACATGGGTTGAAAATATCTTGCAGCTGTGTGGTTGGGAAATATCCCTTTGACCATATAAAGACATATAAGGTCAAAAAAGGTAAAAGTTTGCAGAAGACTGTGCAATGCATTAGACAGTATCACCTCTCTATGACCACCAGCCTGTGCCACCAGTATCCTTCTCCATCAGGGAGAAGCAATGACCATTGCTCCCTGGGGATATGAAGGTCAGGACAGGGGCCTGAAGTCACAGCCCAGCTTGTGAGGCACTATGGCATTCTGAGGAAAATCCAGGAAGCCAACCTCCTGGTCAGAGTCAGGACCAAGCCAGCAGCATCACCAGATCCCATTGTGAAGGGCAGAGGCCATGAGTTCCCAGGTAAGGATCTGGCTTGCTACATCCTTGTCCAAGCAGAGGCATGGCTGTAGCTGAGCAGTGGCAGGAAGAACCAAATGCTGAGTTTCAGGGCCTGGGTAAGACTGCTCAGGTCCATTAAGGTTATTGATGCCTTTTGGTCCTTGATGCTCTTGAAGCAGTGGGTTGACAACCTTGGTATTTAATTCCAAGAGAAAGCCTGGATACTTGCACTAGAGTGTCTCTCTCCTGTCCCTCTGTGAGGTGTCACGGCCAGACATTACAAGGAAGAACTCTGCAAAGTTTCCCTGGGGTCAATGGATTTCTGATGGGCGTCTGGTCCATTTCAAACACAAAGCTGTGTCCTTCTGTTCTGAAATTTCAGTATACCAGTGAACATTATCCAAGGACAGTTATGGCCACACAGGCCTCTCAGTTCAGTGGATGAGATACTTCCTTAACAGGTTTTATTTCCCCAAGGCATGTGTGGAACTGCTGTGTTCTGTGCAGCTAGCTGGAGCCTATTCATCTGTTTATATGATCTATATAGCAAATCAACCTTCCAAGAAAAAGGTTACTTATACTTTGCACTATAAGTAACAGTCATCAGGAGATAGAATAACTCAAGGAATGCTGCACATGCTGGATAACTAAATCAAAACAAGCTCACTCCATGTCAGGTGTTATGAAGACCTATCCAAGAGGTTTTCAGTAGTCTCTGCTGGCCAGATGATGAACAAACAGCTCTGGGGACTGATCTACTGAACCATCTGTAGGGTAGTTTCTTGAGGTCAAGGTTATTAAAGTACAGCATCGAATCAGGGGAAGAAAACCTGTGCTGCTGTTCTCTTGATGGTGTTTGCACTATAGGTATATGTAAGGTTTCATCCTGTGATTGAAAAAAAAAAATTACCTTTCAGATGTATTAATTTCCCTTTTGAATTGTTTCTGCTCAAGATTCTTTATATATTACCCACAATGATGAACAGATTGCTGTCTTTTTGATACAAGTTTTATAGTATCCAAACTCAGTTTCCACATGCAAGAGATAATTTGACACTGCATGCAGAGAAGCCAAAGGCAAAGCCAGCTCTTGAACCTTGCCAAGACTGCTTTGTACTACTAATCTGTTTACATCATCCAAAAATATTTTTCATTCTACAGAATTCTACAGAATTACTTGAACTACTGCTTCTTAAGGAGGAAATTATTTATAGTTAATGCAATTCACATTAAGCAAAAATGTGTAGCTGTGGAAACCAGAAAATAAATTCTTAAGATAAGTGGCATTTTTCTTCTCTCCTTTAAATGTATGCTAAGATTTAAATCTTAGTGTCGGAATTTATTCCTAATTGGTTTGGTCATTCAGAAAATACTACATCTCTGAAAACAAACAATATTTCATGATCACAGTGAGTCATCTAAATTTCTAGAGCCTTTTAAGGGGTAGTACAGTAAAAACACAGAATAGAAATAATTTTCAAATTTGCAAGGTGAATGCATATCAAGTGAGGTAAGGGTGTTAGTCCTGTATATGGGAAAGAAAAAGTTTGTAAAATCACAAACACTGGAGTGTGGATAAAGTGGCCAGCTTAGAAGCTGAAGACACTTAATTTCACTGTGATTCAAGCACGGTATTAAAGAATAGAAAGTGTCGTGCACACTCCTATATATTACTCTTACTATTTGTTGGATAAGGATAGCTACAGTTTTTTTCCTCAGTGTTCTCTTATTTTCTGCAGCAGTTAGAAATACCCGACCTGGGGACACCTCTGTCCCTTCAGCTCTTGAGGGGCACATGGAATCACAAAATGGGTCAGGTTGGAAGGGACAACAGAGGGTCATCTGGTCCAAAACCCCTGCTCAAGCAGGACCATCCCAGGGCACATGGCACAGCATTATGCCCAGATTATTCTTGAATCAGTGAGGGAGAGTCCACAACCTCTCTGGGCAACCTGTTCCAGCGTGTGGTCACCCCACAGTGAAGGAGTCGTTTTTCATCTTCAGGAGGAACTTCCATCAGTTTCTGCCCATTGCCTGTCGTCCTATTCCTTGGCACCACCGAGAGGAGCCTGGCTCCATCCTCTTGGCACCCTCCCTGCAGATTCCCATAGGCATTGCTGAGGTCCTCTCTCAGCCGTCCCTTCCCCCAGAGAAGCTTAAAGCGGGCGCGTATCCCGGCCAGGACACGGCAGGTCCGCGCCGTGCTGGGGGCGGGCCGGGGGGCGCGGGCCGGGGCCGCCAATGGCGGCGGGCGGGCGTGGCGGGGCGGCCGCCATTGCCGGCCATGCTGGGGCTCCGCCGCGCCGCCGCCGCGCTGCTGCCCCTGCCCCGGGCCGGGCCGCCCGCCGCCACCATGGCCACGCTGCTCGTCAGCCAGGAGCGCTACGCGTGGCTGCGGGAGCTGGGGCTGCAGGAGGAGAACCCAGGCGTCTACAACGGGCGCTGGGGCGGCCGCGGGCAGGTGCGGGGAGCGGGGTGGGAGCGGGGGCGGCGGGACCGCGGGGGTCGCGCCCCCTCCGGCGGGTGGAGGGGCGAGCTCGGCCCCGCCGCTCACCGGTCCCATCCTGCTCTAGGTGGTGACCACGTACTGCCCCGCCAACAACGAGCCCATCGCCAGCGTCCGGCAGGTGAGCGCGGCCGGGGGGCATCGCCAGCGCGGCGGGGACGGGAGGGGACGGCAGGGGAGGAGCCCCCGGCCGCAGGGGCCGGAGCGGGCCCTGTTGGGCGTTGGTTTGGGAGCTGCTCCTGACCGCGTCCCCTCTGGCACGACAGTCCCGGCAGCGGTCATGGGGATGTTGGGTCTGGGGGCCCCAGGGGGTGTTGGGTCCAGGGGTAGAGGTGATGTTGATTCCAGGGGCGGCTGCTGGAGCTCGTCGCAGACTGGAAATACTGCTGGAAATACGCCAGTGGCTTTCCTGGAACGAAAACAGGCTGTTGGCCTTATTTTTTAATGTCCCCGGCCCCCTCCCCCGCCTCCCACTCTTGCGAGTATTGTTGGAAAGAGCGAGGGCCCATCCCTTCCTCTGCTCGTTTGTCCCTAAAGGGAGTTGCTGGATAGGGGCAGATTGCAGCTGTTCGGTGGGGCTGAGTGGCCAGGGGGAAGTAGGAGGGAAAGCGACGTGGCATTCACGTGGTAAATTTGTGAAAGTTTTTAGTGTGAGAATAGCGCTATGTTGCTAACTTACTTCTTTTGTATATTAGCGCTCAGTTAGCCTTTGATGCCCAGTAAAACTGATGGAGTAGGACAGTCCTCCCAGCTTTTTTTGAAATACTGTTAATAACAGCAATATCTAAGATAAAACAATACATATGAAAATATATATATATATATGTCTCCCTTACCGTTATTCTTTATGGAGCATCCTTTAACATCTGAAGGAAAATTTCTGCTTATGTGGGTTTTTTTGTTTGTTTAGGTAGCACATACGCTTTCCCTCAACAGTGATTTCAAAAGATGTGTCATATTGGGACCACATTGTGTTAGAATAGAAACATTCTGTGAAAGTGATAGCCTGTAGTGCAAGTACTCTTTACTAGAAATGTTTTGAGTTGAGTGCAGAAGCTTTTCTGTGGCATTTGTTTTGGGGTTTTGATTTTCCTAACTTTTTCTTTGACATGCTTCTTTGTATAGGCTAGTTTGGAGGATTATGAAGAAACAGTAAAGAAGGCTAAAGAGGCATGGAAGGTCTGGGCTGATGTAAGTTTACAGAGACTTCTCTTTTATAACCTATCTCTGGCAGATACAGGGTATTAAATTGCCCCATCAGGTGGAGGTGTAAAAATGTATAAATATTTTGTGTGTTGCATTAAAGCAAAAGTCTGGAATGGAAATCTTGAGAAACAAGCCCACATAGTCTGTGCCTGATATCACTGGGGTACAAAGATAAGGACACTGACTTGTGGAAAATGTTTGTTTTGAAAAGCCAAACAGATTTAGCCAGCTTGTGCCTGTGAGCTGTTGCCAGCAGGTCTGGTGAAGTTCAGAAACCTTGTAGCAAGCAAACTATCCCTGTGCATGTGTTTCACTTCCTGTAACCACGTTCTTTCTCCTGTGGGAACTCTGCAGGATATTTGGATCAACTCATGTTGATCATCTTGTTCTCACGGGGTGAGGAAGGCTGCTGGTTGTAAACATGCTTTTTTGTTCACCTACTGTCCTGGTGTTTCACAAGACTGCTGTGTTATTCCAAAGCTTTAGTGTTACATAGCTGTGTACAACACCTAAGCTGTTTTTCCTTAGCAAGCGGTAGTTCCCCATGCACCTCTACCAGCTGTGCCCAGCCAGCACTCATTCTGTTGATGGCTGTGCCAGGCTTGGTTCTTACAGCTACCTGCTGTTTCTTTGGTAGAAGCTGAAAACTGGATTTCGTAAGGTATTGGGCATTCTGTATTTTAGCCAGCAAAGTTTTGCCTTGTCTGAAGATAACAAAGTTTAGGAAAAATACAACAGCTTCCTCAGGATATATTAGTACATGTTCTTTTGTTACAATCTGTGAGTATAATGTTGGTGACTTGTAACATATTTGGAAATAATCTGAAAGCAATCTAACAGATAAAGAATCAACATATTAAATGTTTCTTTAAAGGCTTTTCTCAAAGCTCTTTGCTATTAGTTTGTGAATTTTGTTGTTTGTCTGAAAGATTTTGGTTGTAAAGAGATAAGATTGCATGGTTTATGAATTTTTCAGTCCTGTTTTTACGAAGAACTGCTAGTCCTGTAAATCCTCTTGCATGTGTATGATTTGGAATTGATCCTGGCTATTGATTATTATTTAAAATACCGATACCACATGAAAAAGATCTATTAATAGTTGATATATGGACTTAATCTTTCCATGAATGATGTTTCTGTGTGTCTCAGAATCTGCTAGCAAAATAAATATCATACTGAACGTTTGAAAATGTGGTTTTAAGAACACTTCCAAGGCTCAGAAACCAGTAAGTGTGCTTTTTATGAAAAATGCTTGTTTTTTGAGATGCGGTTGCTTGTGTGAGGGCATTATGTGTGATGTGGCTGAGCACAAGTAGCAGAACTAATAATCTGAATGCTGCTGGCAATATCCAGTGGAACTGAAGTTTTAAATGGACATAAATGTGCACAGTGTTACCAGTTTCTGAGAGGCAGGAAACAGTTGCTTGTAAAGCAGTGAACGTGATAAAAATGAACAAGTAACAGAGTCTTGGGAAAGAGCACAACAATCAACGATTGCTTACTACAAGGGTAGGGAACCCAGCCGTATATATGCAGCAAAAATCACAGATGTTTAATCTCACATAAATTCTTTGTTTTTTTTTTACTAGATCCCCGCACCTAAGCGCGGAGAAATAGTGCGACAGATTGGTGATGCCCTGAGACAAAAAATCAAAGTTTTAGGAAGCTTGGTAAGGTGTTTTCAGAAGTAGCTTAACTTTTTGGGGGAATAAGGGAGAGTGGGGCACAGGGGCGAGGGGTGTGTCAAAACTGGTTTTCTCAGTTTTTAATGTACCATTCTGCAATACTAACCTTAATGATTGTTAAACAATTGCTGTTAGTTCTGTTAGCTTCCCTAATGAGGTTTTAATTTAAAGAAGAAGGAAACATTTTAAAACAAGTATTCTTGGATGGGAACAGTATGAAACTGTGTCAGGGGAGGGTCATGTTGGATATTAAGAACAGGCTCTTAACCCAGAGGGTTGGGCACTAGAACAGACTCTCCAGAGAAGTGGTCATGTCAGTGTGCCTGTCAGAGTTCAAGGAGTGTTTGGACAATGCATGTTGTGACTCTCAGGGTGGTCCTGTGCAGGGCCAGAAGTTGACTCAGTTGTCCCTGTGGGTCCCTTCCAAATCAGAATATTCTATGATTCAGTGATTCTATGAAATGATAATATATAATAGGGAAAGAAAATCTAATTCATTCTGAGCCTGTACTCTGTCTGGGAGGAGTGTTACAACTATTGCCCAGCTGTTTTCCCACTTGCCTGTCAGATAGGGCACTGTCTAGTACTAAAAGCATCCTGAAAGGGATCTTCCTGTAATACAGAGCTTTTAACCTTAAGCTCTTTCTGGTGATCTGCGGGATTTTGCCAACTGACATATGGAAATATAAGGCTTCAGAAGCTGAGATGGTCTTAATGAGATCCACTTGCAGTGCTGTGCAGGACATAAAGGTTGAAGGACCTCTCCTTTAAAACACTTACTAGTTGCTAGGGAAGAAAAGAAGACAAGTGGGGAACTTGCCACTTTCCTTTTACAGGGCTTACCTGTATGTCTGCTGTTCAGAAACAGCTGTCAGTGAATAACTCCATGTGTAGTCAAGCCCATATTGTTAACCTTCAAAACTTTGTTCTGCTCTTGCCTTTGTTGTTGTCTCCTCAGCAGAGTTTCTGTTGTGGAATTTGAATGCTAATGTACTTTTGTATTCAAAAACAGTACAGCTTCCCTGGTGAGTGTGGACAGACAGAAGTTCACTCTGTGTTCCTTGAACAAAACTTTTGTGGCTTATTGTCATGTTTTCCTAGTTTCCCCAAAGAGATAGTCTGTTCAGCTCTACTATGACTGAGGAGGAACTTCAGGGTGAAAGAAGTACAGTAGGTATTCAGATTTTAGGATTTTCCCTGGATTTGGAATACATAAAAGGAATGGAATAGAAACTCATCTTTCTTATATGCCATTGGAAATTTTCAGCCTTGTCTCACAATGTCCTTGTGAAGTATCCTGGTATTTCTACTGCACTTATGGACTCACTGCTGCATTTTTTAGTAAATATATCTCATGCCCCTCCATTTTTGGTCACAGATCAGGGCCATTCCTTCTATCTCGAGATGACCACAGTTGTCATAGACATACAATTAGTTACCTTTATTTTAAGATTTGCATGGGGAGAAAAATCCCGTGGCAATCCTTTGAACCTGATTCCTCATTTAACAGCCTTTTCAAAATACAGTCATCAGTCTAAAGTAGTAGGTCATATTTGCATGAAGTAACATCTAGATATCAGAGCATGACAGCAAAAATAAGTGGGGGTAAATGGATGACTTCTCAGTTCCTAAGTTTGCAAATTTTCTCATTTTTGGAGGAAAATGTTTTCACATATCAGCTTATTCTCATTGATAACGTATATGTCAGCTGAGTAAATCTAACATGCTTTTAACAGAAGGATATAGCTTAGGACTGACTTCAGCTAAAAAAAAAAAAAAATTGATCCTAAACATCCCAGGTTACTAAAATACTAAAGATATGTAGATGTTTTCAGCAGTGTCTGCAAATGAAATCTCTCAAATTCACTTTGATATGTTGTCAAATGAGTAGTTTGCTTATGTAAAATGTAAATGACCACTTTCTTTTGCTGGAGCAGAGTAGTCCCACTTTCCCAATATGTTCCATGCCTAATCAACAATGTATGCAATGTCCTGATGAAAACCCAGTGTTTTGTTAATCTAAACATATGAACCCCATTAGTGTTGGATAGTCCTTTCAGTAGATTTGTTTTATTAAAATTTCTCCATTAATTTCCTCTCTAATTTCCTCCTATTGTATGGAGATGCAACTGCTGTCTTCTTGTTTATTGTCTTATTACTTTAAGCTGTGAATAACTCAGGAAGAGGTGATTCTCTTCTAATGAAAACGTTTGTATTAAAATCTTACCTGGTGTACAGATATACCTGACATTGGTGGGAAACAAAATATATGGGGGATGCAAGGCAATTAAAAAAAAGTTGTCTTAATTTTGTCAGGTCTCTTTGGAAATGGGAAAGATTTTTGTTGAGGGTGTTGGGGAAGTGCAGGAGTATGTTGATGTCTGCGACTATGCTGTTGGTTTGTCCCGAATGATTGGTGGACCTATTTTGCCTTCAGAAAGTAAGTATATATGTTTTTTGCTTTGGGTTTGTTTGTGGTTGGTTGGATAGTTGCTTTTTTAACAGATGAAGAGATGGAGAAGTGTCTTAAATATGTGATGTTGTAATACAGCAAGATCTCTGTTCTGTGAGTTATTAGGGAGCTTTGGGAATGGATGTGCTGGTGGGCAGTAGCGCCACCTAATGAAGTTCCTAATGAAGTGGCCGGTAAGCAAGTGAGCCCATCGATTTTTCTCTACTATTTGAAGCATTAAGTTCTCTTTGATTTCTTTGTTAATGGAGGATGGCAGAGGAAAGTATGTGAAAAGTTCAATGGTGCACTTAGAAAAGAGAGACCTTTTTGTCAGTTATTGATTAGCACACAGTCATCATGATGTTAACTGAATAGCTAATTATGTTGTTGTGCCATTAGCTTTTTTCACAATCTAGCTAACCTTGATCCAGTAAGCTGCAGAGCACATATAATACAACTCTTCACAAGCTAATGCTGTGATGGACTGAGAAGTGATGCTAGATTCCTTGCTTACATATTTTCCTTTTTTAAAAAAGATAACATTAAATGGATGAAAATTGCATTATGTTGTGTCTTTGCTTTCAGGACCTGGCCATGCCCTTATAGAGCAGTGGAATCCTGTTGGATTAGTAGGAATCATCACAGCCTTTAACTTTCCTGTGGCAGTTTATGGGTGGAACAGTGCGATTGCAATGATTTGTGGAAACGCTTGCCTCTGGTAAGATCTAGCTCTCCAGCCTGCTAACGGTATTTTTAAATTAGACAGTTATTATCTTGGGCATGAAACTGCTGCTGAATGTCTGATGTTTCTGTATAGTTGATTCTATCTAATGTAGGCTTGATTTCTTTTTATTTTTAGGTCCGTTTATAGTCAAAGAGCTTTGTTTTATTTTGTGATAACCTGTTTTTTGAGATATTAAGATTGGGAAGCATCTAGGTCTTAGCCAAATGGCCTGTGAATAAAGAACCCAGGTTGAGGTCTTGAAACAGTGGTAGTGAACAGTTCATATATTCAGAGTTGGTACAGCTAAGATTAAAAGTCTGAAAAGGTAACTTTATTTCCTCTTGTGGATCCTGCTTTGCTTTCATCTGTCTGCTTCACTCTAATGCCTGGCCTAGCCCTAGTTCACATGGATTTCAGTAGAACTTCTGAATGCTCAGCTGTGGAAAGAAGCGCTTGAGTTCCTGTCTTAATATGTACCTGAAAACCAGCCTAACCAAAGTGTGCTGTATATCAGATACCATAAAAATTGCTTATTTGAATAATTTCTTATTCTTAAAGAATTGAAATAAAATTAATGTAATTCCTTTTTTTTTTTCCCCTCTCCTTTTTAGGAAGGGTGCTCCTTCTACATCCCTTGTTAGTGTTGCTGTTACAAAGTGAGTTCTGGTTTCTTTGCGCTCTTTTGCTTTTTAAACAATGCTCTTCTGTTTGAGGTAGTGAACAGTGGTCAGAAGAAATGCTTTCCCCTAATAGTAGCTGTATATGTAGGATGTTACCTATACCGTTGGCCATTTTTTTCTGGAACCAGGGCTATGTTTCTGCTGAAGGTGGGCTAGCTGTGTGGTTTGCTTCCTTGTGAAAGATGAACTGCTCTTGAAATTTGGCTTCCCTCAGTCACACAATCATGTTTCAGAATCATCCCTTATTTTCTAGTATCTCAGCACAACGTCAGCACCCAGTTTCTTGGCAAATTCTTCTGACTGGCTCTCTAGACCCATATCCTGAAGACAATGTCACACGGTCTTTTTTACCCGAAACATAGTGACACCTTAGCATGCATTTCCAGGGTTCGTTTTCGATAAAAAGGAAAACTCAATATCAATAAAAAGAACTTCTCCAAAGAATAAATGCCATGGTGATATTTACTTCAGGTTTATTGTTACTTTCCTTAATATATTAGCACTTAAAACACTTATTTATTGTGTATTACAAATAACATTTATTTTAAAGTGCTAAATATAAGTAGGCCCCTTAAAATCATTAATTACTAAGTCTTGTAGCTCTCATATTAACTCCTAAGAACAGTGACCCCAAATGACTACTACCTCAAAAACCCGAAGACAGTTTTAATGGTTCGCTCCCTATTTGCACGTGTCAGAAATCTCTGAAATTTTTACATCTTTGATTCTAGGATAATTGCCAAAGTCTTGGAGGATAACAAGTTGCCTGGAGCAATCTGTTCCTTAGTTTGTGGTGGAGCAGACATTGGGTAAGTAAAATTTCTTGTGTTTTGTGAACCTCTATAGAAGGAATATTCTTTGAACTACTTCTCAGAAAGTTATTCTGGTCTCCAGGAGTTCCCGGTACATACACATGTTGCCATGATTTTTATCAGCTGGTCTGATACTCTGGCCCTGATCTAAATGTAATAAATATGTCTACTTGCTGTTGTGAGATCAGCTGCTAACAAATAACTTCTCGGATGAGGAGACTAAATTTATATTCTATATCTGCATATGCTTGGACCCAAAGAATACAGCTAATATTAAATTCCACTCATCATGCTCTTAGGAGTTTTCAGTGTCTAGCCCACTGGCCTTTTGGATTACTTGTGGAGAAGAATATGTCCCCATTTTCCATGCTCACACAGGACTAAACACTTGCTTTTATAGATTTATACTTGTGCTTGGAAGCTGTTCAAACCAAGCTTCAAACCAAATTATTTTGTTTGATTTTTACATTGTGGAAATTCCCAGTACAAATGTATACTCAGATGTATCTTTTGAGCATTTTAAGAGGAGACAAAACAGATGGCGAGCATTAAAAAAAAAGTCATAGATATGCGTATTTTCTTAGAGATCATAACAATTAGATCTGATCTCACTATGTAATTTGGACTGAATTTTAGTCTTACTACAAATGATGCTTTTATGGCCTGAAAAGGTAGAAGAAATGGCCTTGTTCCTTGTTTCTCACTAAGAAGGTTTCCTGTCATTAGCTCAGTCACTTACCAGATGTTTCAAAGAGGTGGTTCTGACTTTTAAAGATCTCCCTGACTGAAGCTGGTGTATGTGGAAGGTGCAAGCTGCTTTTCCATTTATGTGCTCTTCCATTGGACATGGTGGTATGTCTCCCATTATGCAGGACAGCAATGGCGAGAGATGAGAGGATGGACCTGTTGTCCTTCACTGGCAGCACAAAAGTGGGCAAGGAAGTAGCACTTATGGTTCAGGAGAGATTTGGTGAGTGTGTGCATTCTCCTCCGTTTCTCTCTATGGCTGGTACAGGCAGTGGAGCCCCATAGCATTTTAAAATAACAGCTTGTTTCAGCTGTGTTATCTTTTTCCTTTTTTTTTTTGACTTGGGAAAATAGGAGTTGAAACTGCTCAGAGATAGGTACTGCATCTTTTAGTTGGTTCTGTTAGAGCTCGGCATTTTTTTCCAGGATATCCACAAATCCGTGGTCCTACAACTAATTAAGAGAAGGGTGTAGTGGTGTCCATGAATGTAATTGTGTGTAAATCGTCAAGGTGGACAGGTCTTATGGTCTTTTGGCAATGTGTTCATGAATACATGCTCACTCACCTTTTATTCCTTATAAATACAGGAGAAAAGTGATGATTTTTGATGCTGTTTTTGTTGCAAATATTTAAAAGTGTACAGGCATGAAGTGTACAGCAGCTCAGCTGCTGGATTCTAACTTTTTAGTTTTGAACAGAAAACCTTGTGAACATGGTTTTCTCATTTTATGCATTTGAAGTTCATAGAAGTGTAAAAAACCAAACCAAAACAAAAAACCCAGAACAGATTACGAATGTTTACTCAGAGGTGGAATTGGGATTCTTTCGACCAGATTTTAGATAAAACAGTTGCCAGAGAAATAGGTAAGCCTAGTTAAATTTTATGTGTGCATTTTGATCTCTTATTCTTCTTTGAATTCTTTTTCTTTGTCTACATCACACTATTCATGCTGCAACTTTTTCCTGTTTTCCTCTTTTTCTTTCCTGTGCTGTTTTTGCGTATTTTTTAAACTTCTTTGTGCCATAACTACTGTCCATGTATCTTTCTTCACAACATGTGATAGATGTAGTATTTGGTGTAACTTTCTGCTTTGGCTAGAGTGGTTAGTTGATTGTGATGCCTAAAACCTTTTGTTCATCCAGAAAAATATGTTTAATGAACATAGTTCTCTATGTTAGAGGTGCACTCACTGACTGAGGTGTAGTGAATATGTGTGTGCATGACATAACTTACTTTGTGTGTTCTTGTTAGGTCGAAGCCTGCTGGAACTGGGAGGAAACAATGCCATTATTGGTAATATGCACTGTAGAAATTTAGTCCTGTAGATGATATTTGGAAGTTAGTGTGCACATGTTTGTAGCAAGTTGTCCCTTTTTTCTGCTTGATGGGGGCTTCTTTTGGTTGGTTGGTTGGTTGGTTGGTTGTTTTTTGTTAGGTTCCCCCCCACCTGCCCACTGGGCTTTTAAAAGTACATAATAGAATGTTTGGGTTTTTTTCTGTCTTCGGTATTGTGGAAGGGATCCAGTTCCCAGATAAACAACATAAATACTGTAAAGCTGAGCAACATGGAAGAAAGAAAATGTAAGCTAAATACCTAAATTGCAATCCTGTTGTGTTATAGTCTTGTTTCACCTTGCTCATATTCTGAACAAATGTGCTTATCTACATGTATCTCATCTACTCTTTTGAAAATCACATTTGAGCAAGTCTTTCTTTTTTTCCTGTACTGCTTTGTAACCAGTAGCATAAACTGGTTTTAGACTTTGAAAATTGTTTCATTTTTCATATCCAAGTCTTGCTTTTTCTGGAATTGGCTTTAAATGATTGCATAACCATTGCTTGGTTGGATTTTATCCCAAATTTAATAATACTTTTGGATGCTTAAGAGAATTTTGTGGAATTGGTTAAACTCAGTGATATTTTGGGAGTCATTTGAGGCTTATAAAAGTCTCAATGTCTTCTAGCTGGAGGAATTGGTTCAGCTCATTGTGTATTTTTTATTATTGTACACCTGTGTGTTTAAGCTACGTTTTTTGAAAGGTCATCTGGAGATACTTTACCATTGTTACTTTATGCTACACTTCTCAGTGTGGACAAGGTGGAGAAATGGCAAGAAATTGCTTGTATTTTCTTGAATTAAAATGAAGCTGAATTTCTTTGCAAGCTTTATTGCAAAAGGCTCTCTTCAGTAGTTCAGACCTTCATTTATGTCCAATTGTATGTATCTAATTCCAGTTGTAAAGAGATAATAAGAGTTTCAAGGTATTTCTATATATCTTAACTGTGCTGTGCTAGTGCAATGGCTCTTAGTGCTTCTTGGCCAACTTGTCAGTTTATAATATTGTGTAGGCATCTTAAGTCTTGTGGATTGCCTGTTTACTTCAGTAACATGCTCATGTTTTTATTTTTTTAAAGTGTTTGAAGATGCAGATCTGAACCTAGTCATCCCATCTGCTCTATTTGCTGCGGTGGGAACAGCAGGTCAGAGGTGTACAACTGCTAGAAGGCTGGTGAGTAAATGTGTATTGTCTGGTTTGGGTAGCTCTGCATTTTAACTTAGTTCCAAATTAGCTTAGAAAATCCCTGACAATTCCTAATACTATGAAGAGCAACAAATAATGTTTGAAACAGATTTTTACTTAGTATAAGTAAATAAGTATGATGGAAAAATAAGACTATGGTTTCATTCCACCATAATTCTAGATCTAAACAGTTTCTTTGTATGTGTTTTCAAAGGTATGTGGTGCTAAAAGCCCAGAAAATAATACTTGGCATGCTTCTGTATTTCTCTCTGTTTTCATTGCCAGAACTTCTTTGCTTGTGACTGCTACACATTTTGGTGCAGGCTTTAGATTTCAGCAAAGCAAGGGGCTATGTGTTGCTTACTTTTTTAATAGCTTTTAACCAATAATTTTCAACAAGTTTAAAGGTGTTAGAGTGTCAGTCAGTGTTTGTATAGTCTTTTCAGAGTTGGGTTTATTGGGTAAATATTAGTCAAAATTGATTTGGGTGTATTGGAAGGGCAGTGATTCCTCAAATTGTAGCAATAAAATGACTTGAGTGTTTGTCCTAGAACACTTAACTGAAGTGTTTACAGAACACATCGATATCACTGATAAGAGATCAGGTAAAATTAAAGCAGGGTTTTGTTTCTTCACTTGCTTTAAATCTTCATGGTGAAGATTTTATGTATTTGTTTTCTAGTGTTGGTGCTGTTTAGAGGCCTTACTCTGTGTTTATTTTTAACTTTGTGATTTTCTGAATATGAGCAACACTATCTCCACACTTCATTCATCCCTCTTCAAAGTGCAATGGTATCTAGGAATAGTTACATAGACTATGCTGTCTTACACCTTTCTTTCCACATTTTAGTTTCTCCATGAAAGCATCCATGATGAGGTGGTGGCAAAGCTTGCTAAGGCCTATGCCCAGGTCCGCATCGGTGATCCATGGGATCGTAAGTAACCATTTCCAGCTCACGGATTTAGGAGACAAGTTTGTCTGTTTCTTTCTCTTTAAATTCCAAATGGGTTATAGGTCAAGAATATTTAGTTTTAGCAGTTTACCTGGGAGTAGAAATAGCTGGTTTCATTTAGAATACAAACTCTGAAAGGAAGATGAAGAATCTGGCTAATACTGCTCATCTTGGACAGATTAAAAAGTTAGTCCCAAAATGTCACAATAAGAGTACTTGCAAATGTATACAGTTTTGCTGAAAGTATGCCTCTGAATCTTCTGTTTTTAGCTGACACTCTGTATGGGCCTCTTCATACCAAAGAAGCAGTGAAAATGTTCCTTGATGCAGTAGAACAAGCGAAACAACAGGGTGGCTCTGTGGTCTGTGGTGGAAAGGTGACTTTAACTTTTATTTTTCCTGCTACATTCTGTGCTCTAGGAAGAAACACAGTAACATGGTGGCTTAGACCAAGATTGTTTCTCAGTTTGTTCTGTCAGCCACTACAGGATGTTAGTTTAGTCAGTCTGAGAATGTTCGAATAACCTTGTCTTCAGGGTAAAGGTGATTGTACTTGGAAACTACCTTCTCCTTCAAGAAATGGTTAAGAGCTTTTGGCTCTTTCTTATACCACTCTCCTGTTGTAGGTGATGGTGAAAATAAAAACAGCATTGTAAATGGTGAATGTCAAATGTATAACAAGGAAAATAGTGGAAATTCCTGAATTCACAATATCAAACTGCAGGAAATACTGAAGATTCAAGACAGCCACTTGCATATTTAATTCTCCTTGAAGTAACATTCTGGGAATTCTTGTCTTTCACTGGCACCTTCTTTGTTCTTGATACCTTTAAAATTCCAATTAGCATACAAGTTGGAGAAAAGAAGTGTTTTTAGTCTCAGCTGCTAGAGTTTGCAATTTGGTTACCTCCTTAGTCGACATAAGCTATGCTTCTATATTTTAAATACTTAAACAAGTAAAATTTAAGTTACCTACTCAGATTACCTGAGCTTCTGTTTCTGATTGCTAGACACAACTGTAGTAGTCAGACCATGAGGGATTCCTTTCCTACACTAGTGCTAAGCTAGATGCTAATTTAAACTTACTCCGTTGCTTTTTATGTGTTTTGAAGGTTATAAATCGCCCTGGAAACTATGTCGAGCCGACCATTGTGACTGGCCTTCCTCATAATGCGCCCATTGTCCACACTGAGACATTTGCCCCCATACTGTATGTGCTGAAATTTAAGGTAAAATAACAGTAGGGAACTAGTCAGGTGTCAAGGATGCTAACAGAAGAGTCAGGAGAGAGATGTCAGATGTATGTCATGTCCATGCAATTTTCCCAGCACTTCAAGAGGTGGTAACTCTTGTTCTGCCCAGTGAAATATCCACTATAATAGCTCACCTCACTGCATAGCTACATTTATGTGAAGAGCACTGGAGTTAAGAGTCTGTACAGGAATAGATTTCTATTGTTTATGTTGTATTGTTGATATTGTTCCTATCTGTTGAAAAGCAGAGAGTGTGTTTTGTGCAGTGGTGGAGGTATTGCTGTCATGGTATGTGTGTGTTTGCCCAGTGGCATTTAGTACATTTTTGTTATGGTTGTGATATGTTGGGTTTTTTTCTCACAGTGCTTCTTTGTAACTGCTTTGCCTTGAATAATCATGGCTTAACCACTTGTACATGTTCCTTCTAGGAGGAAGAGGATGTTTTTGCCTGGAATAATGAAGTAAAACAAGGTCTTTCCAGCAGTATCTTTACCAAGGATTTGGGAAGGATTTTCCGCTGGCTTGGGTATAACTTAAATTATTTTTCTACTTTCCTGAGGCATAAGTTCACAGTCTTCCATGTATTTTGTAAACCTATGCACAATTCTAGCTGAGCATTTTATAGCCCTCATTTTAGGAAAGGAGGGTTTAGGAAAGGAGCCTTTCCTGATCCTAAGGAGGAATTGTGTCTTATCCTTGTAGGCCAAAGGGTTCTGACTGTGGCATTGTGAATGTTAACATCCCAACCAGTGGAGCTGAGATTGGAGGTGCTTTTGGTATGTTATTTATGCTTTTTTTCCTTTTCCTTCAAATGGGAAAGTCCTCTAACATTTGATCTAGAGGCTTGGTATTATTCCTCAGACTTCACTTTTTTTTTTAAAGTGAGAATTTTTTTTTTTATTTTTGTAACAACTCTGGAAGAGAATAAAACATTACCCCTGTAAAACTGTTATAATTTGGGTCTCCCCTTTTTATTTTTCAAGGTTTTAATCAGTCTATTTAAATGACTAAATGTGAAGAAATCAGTGAAGTTAATTTTGAGTTATATTGCTTTAGCAGTAAAGAGATACTGGCCAGAGGTAGTTGGATTTAAACCCTCAAATACGGATATTTTAAAAATATCTGTATTTAGCTTTTAAAAATTCCATGTGTTATTTCTTCCTTCCCATCAAAGGAATGTAAGTCAGAGGTATGTTCTGAAGGTGTTTAAAGGTATGGCCAGGTGGAAAACTGTTTAAAACAGTTTTTAAACAATCTTGAGCATTTTTGTTGTGAATATTTGCATGTTTATATAAGATCCATAACCTATAGTATTTTCATGAAAAAGTCTTTAAATAAGCATTTTTGCCTTTATTTCTCTTTTTTTTTACATATTTAAGGAATTGAGGGAGTAGAAGAAGAAATATTCACCTTATTATTTAAACAGTACAAGAATCAGCACATTCTGGTACTCTTGTCTCATGTTAAGACAAAATATCTTTAAAACAAGGTTGTTTGGTGCCACGATGATGAGATTTCAACTCCAGGCAGATATTTTTTTGCATCAAGCATGAGGGAGATAGCTAGCTGTGGGTATTTTGTGGGGTGGTGTTCTAGTAATTCAGTTCAGATAGGGAATAAGGGCAAAGGAATAGTTTTTCCCCATGTATTTTTGTAAAATGTCTCACTTCTTGGAGTTAATCCAGATTCCCATGCTCAAAAAAAAATAATCAAATTTAATTTATAACCTTTTTTCCACAGGTGGTGAAAAGCACACTGGTGGGGGAAGGGAATCTGGAAGTGATTCATGGAAACTTTATATGAGACGATCTACTTGGTAAGACAGACCTTTTAAATTCCAAATAAATGTAAACTGCAGATAAACTTTCAAAACATATAAATCTTTAACTACAAGGAGACTGTCTTTACTGAATGTGAGATAACTATATATGGGTGTAATTGCCTTTTCTTCACATTCCTTAGAAGTTTATTTGAAGGGGTTTTATGAAGACCTTTTTTTCCTTTCAAAAGGAAAAAAAAACCTTTTTTTTTCCCCTCTTGCTTGATTTTAAACTCATCTAAAAATTAAATTACTGGAACCTGTCAGGAAATACATAAAGAGACAACCACAGTGAGGAAACCACTATTGCCATTGGTGGGTGATTTAGTTATGTTTTGGTTATCTAACCCCAAATCTCCTGACAGCCCATAGTGGTTGACTGTTCACATTCCCTGCTGGCCTTCACAGCCTTTACCTGTGCTAACTTTAGTTTTGTGAACGTGAGAAATCCCACTTTGCTTTTTCGATCTGGATGTTGTCACAGTAAAAGATTAAATAGATAAAGAGAAATAGATCCTCTATCAAGGAAGAAATAATGGGGAATGTGGTCTTTCCCTGTATATAGTTACTAGATTAAAAACTGGAGTAAAGTCAGTTCATAACTTTAAATAGGCAAACTGCTTACAGAAGCCTTTTGTTTACATGTGACAGAAATCAGAAGCCTTGTACATAAGAAGTGGACTGCATAATATGTCTCAGTGATTAAGTCTGGTCTCTAAATACTTGTTTCTCTTCCAGTACAATCAACTACAGCAAGGATTTGCCTCTGGCTCAAGGAATCAAGTTTCAGTAACAGCCTTATGAATGGTGGTGCTATGAACTCTCCTACCATTTCAGAATCAAGCACCTTCTAAGCATTATGGGGATAAAAATTTATTATCTGAAACCAATTCTATCAGAAAATCATCTACTCTAAAATTGCTTCGCTTTCTATGTATGAATTTACTACTTCAGTCTTCAAATGAGAGAAGTATATGGTCTTTGGGAAGAAGGGAGAGGGACTGATACTAACAATCTTTTATTCAGGTGGCCTGGATAACCTGTTGCCTTACCGCTGTGTTTCAGTACCAGCACTGTATCCCTTCCCTCCCCACCATTCGCTGATATTTCCAGCTCGAACACAGCTTGTGCTTCAAGCTGTGTGCCGAGTTTCCTGCAGATAACTGGTGTTGTGGGGGTGGGCAGTACAGGGCTATTTTTCAATGCACAAATAAAGGTACATTTTGTGAGATAGCTTGGGCTTGTCGTTTGTTTTGTTCATTGTTTCGGAGCAGGAACATTCAGCTAACTTTGTTTTCACACACTGGGCTGCAAGCTGAGGGAATAGCATTGGAGTAAAAGGATTGCTTTTGCTTTCCTGCTTCTCTTTCAGAAAGGAGACATTCATTGAATATGTTGGGAGATATAGAGTAAGGCCAAGGACTACTGTAGTCTTTTGGAACCTTCTCTTAATGCTAGAAAGGGTTACAGCCAATTCAGGTTGTCACAGCTCTTGTGACACCCTACAGCCAAACCAGCTGAAGCACTGAAGATGCAGTCAGAAGGGAATACTCTTCCTGAGGGAATTTGCCAGGAAAAGGCAAATTGTTTTTATATGTTTCACCTCAGATGGGAATTTCTTGTGGCCACTGGAGATTACAGCCAACAACAGCTCATTTAGGAGCCTTGCTCAAGACTCAGGATTAGAAAAGGCACACTGCTACTAGACTGATTTTAGCTTTCCACAGAGTAACTTCTGAGGTTTTTAATGTACTGGTTTTGGAGATTTCTTTTCCTTATGTACCAAATTTCCACAATCTCTAGGCGTGGCAGAACTGTTCATTTTGTCTCAGATTCTAGGAGTCTGATTTGACTTTTGATGTTGTAATAGCAATGCCATGCAAACTGTATTGCAGGTCTACCATACCACAAGGCTAGTTGGTCTTCTTTCACCTTAATATCTTTTACCTTAGTTTCAAAATCAGTAGTGTTTAGAATTTTACATCTGTATTATAGAAGGTATTTGGGGTGTTGCTTTCTGTAGATCAACCATTAGGCAGGCAGTGTTTCATCCTACTGAGTCTCTTACATCCAGATGAACTCTCCTCTATTACTTTGTGCTTGGCCATTTAACTAGGAAATGGATTTCATTAAAGAATGTTGTATGTTAGCACAGAGAAGGAACTGTGTGCATACCCTAAGCAGAGAGATAAATCACTAGCAGATAGAGCAAAGAAACAATTCAGTTCCCAAATTTAATCATTCTGAAAATAGCACAGATTTATACAAACTGTATTCTTCAATGCTGTTCTGTGGCACTGAATGTTATATGAAACTCTCAGCAATGAAAAATAAGAATTCTCTGCTGCTTATTAATTGTTTTTTGATAGCCTCAGGTCACTTCTGTTGTTCTTGAAAATAAAGGCTCTTTTTTACTCTTTTTGGGTAAAATAATTTCACAAGTCCAGTGATTTAATTTACAATAATAAGGTTGATTCTGCCATCTGGCTTTAGATATGTGCACTCAGACCATGAATGAGGCAAAAATGGGATGGCAAGTCTGATGTTTGACTGGTCTTCAAATCATCTGAAAATGAATATGAATGGAAAAAGTGTGAGAATGTGGTCAAGAGGGTGATTATAGCAAACCATGCTAAACTGCTTTTGAAGGTTAGCTTGACATTTCGATACATAACAGTCCCTTCTTTAATACAAAATTTGAGTAGTCTTACAGAGGATTTGGCTTGAAATACTTGTGTAACTACCTTTGTATGTTATGAGTAAGCACGTTAGATCGACTTTATGTGCTCTCTACCTAGGTAGATTACAAATTCATCCTGACTTTTGAAAGATCCTGTTATCTACATTGACATTGGACTACTAGTATGGCCTCAGAGCATGTAATCATAGTGCTTCATCTGCTTTCCAGACAGCTTTGAATTCCTTACATTATTTTTGCAATTTGCTTCTCCCCACCCTTTTATATGTATAGGTATGTGGTGTTGAACATTCCTACCTGAATTGACTAGCTGAGTGACTTCCTGTGAAGTAGCTCTGGGAAGAGTGACTTTTAAAGACAGCTGCACATTGCAGTATGTTTTGGCAAGAATTTAGGTGCCTGTGAGCAGTTATGAAGTATTAATCTAAGGAGGTTTAAAGACATGATAAGCTCCCAGTTTCTCAGTTTCTGCTTTAGTCTGGAAAGTCCACTGAGGAGATTGTAAACTGCATTAGCTGTCAGCAGGTTATCTCACCCAAGCAAAGCAATTTTGAGAATTCATAAAGTGTGTCTTGGAGCTACTGGTATATGCAACATAATGGAACTTGCAGTTTTAATACAAATTCTGTCAGCATCTTCCACAGTTGCATAAACTTAATTACCACTGAGTGTGTAACATCAGTGAATAACAAGTGTTAAATGACACGTGATCAATAATTCATTTGTTAGCACAGTATTGCTTACTGTGAAATGACCTTGATGGAACAGTCTTGCAAGTAGCTTCCTTTCTTTTTGTGATATTATTACCTGAAGAAAAATGAAAATTCTACTGATTTAATTTTTGCTGATAAACAAAGCAGTTGCTTTTTTAATGGATGATGAAAATGTGAGCTGCAGGCTGCTTCTCTTCTATTGTATCCTATCACAGTTTCTAATTGCAGAGCTGGTATGGGGACTGTTTTCAGGAACCAAGAATACTACTTGCCAGTAATAGGTCTCAGCTTGGGATTTTGCAAAAAGCGATCCTGCAGTGCTGAATTTAAAAGAACCAGGAAAGTGCTCACTTATCTTTCAGTACTAACATACCAGCCCATTCATGTTGTATCATGTTGTTTTCTTGCGGTGTTTCTGTCGTTCTGTTTATGTGTTGTTGCTGAACAAGTTGAAAACCACATGGCTGCCAGATCTCTTAATTTGTGGCAGCTGTCTATGTTCCTGTACAAGAAACCATATGTATAGCTGCTGCATTCAAGACTCATTAGCCAGTACTAGTCCATTTATATCTCAGCATTAATCTCAGCAGTAACTGTGTGATAAAGTGTAAACTACAGGAGACATCTTTGCCTGGATTTTCTTCTGAATCACTGGCCATGTACTGGAGAAGTGTATACTCTTATTTTCCTGACTTAATCACATAAAATCAAATTCTTGAGTAAAAACACTGGCTTAGCAAAGACTTATTTTAGTATCTTCTGTTTAGTATTCCTTGATCAGTAAAACCTGCTGTCATTTGCACATGCCAGGTGTTAGAAAACTGATGGAATAATTGCATTCTGTCTGCAAACTACTGCTGCAACTGACGTGTTCCTTGCAGAGAGAAATGTCTTGCCTTACTTTGCATTTTCAGCATGCTTGCCTGTGGATAGGTGGTACAAAGGTAGATAATTTGTTTTCAGTCTTTCATTTCTGCTTAATTATTAGCACTGATTTTCCATACAGCTCACTACTTAACAGGGAAATGCACCTGCATTTTGGGACAGGGACTTACACAGAAGAGCGTAGTGGAGCCTTTTTAAAAATCGTTGTGTTCCTCCTGGTGTCGCTGTTGGTCAGGCTAAAGCCTTTGCATTTGCTAGCCAGCTGTGTAAAACACAGACCTCTTTGTCTGAATGTCTTTTATGTTCCAGTACATCTGGGAATGCTGCTCCTGAGCTAGTAATTAAATACATTGCATTCTGCAAAAGCCTCAGTTGATTAGTGCAATGGCTATATAAAACATTAACTTCAAAACCCAAAGGATATAAATAATAATGTTTCAGCCGGGTACTCCTTTCCAGGGAAGAATAAATGGTTTAATACATACTTTATCCAGTATGTTACTGTTCTCCAGCATTACAGCTCTTTTCCTGAAGCCTGGTTTCAAGGTGGGCTAATAGGGAACGAATAGTGCAAGCTAGATCTTTGAACTTTAGGGGAAGGTATACCTTTGCACTACATTAATGTCTGGAAAACTGGCAATAGGTGGCAATTGTGTTTTGCACTTCCCTAGCACTATCTTTACAGGTGTCCCAAACCTCCTCAGATGTGATAGTGAAGTTAATATCACCTGTTTGCATATTCAGGACTGTTATAGAGGTAATGAAATTACAGCATGAGAGTTTAAAAATGGGAGATAGAGGAGGAACAGAGGATAAATATAATATCTTTTGCTCCTAAGGATTTTATTTAATTCCTGAAGTAAGTGCTTATTGTCTCCTGTCTTTTATAAATTTTAGGAGGCTACTCACTCACTGGCCTGTGATTTAGACTGACCTCTAATGATAGAAACATCTCAGTCCAGTGTGACAGCTGCACTTGAAAAGTATCTAAAAAGTGTAGCACTCAACTTTTCTTCGAGCTGTATTTCTTCTAACTACAGTTTGGACCACAATTGCTGGTATTTTTATATGAATACATTTATCTGAAGTATGCAGAATTCTCATAGAACCCTGGAATACAAACCTCCTAGCTCATATGTGACTGCATTCACTTACACCTGTATGTGCTCCTGATTATATGTTTGAGAAATAGGGGATATCTGTTTGCCACATAAAGAGTAAAGACACTCCTCCTCTTCTCTATTTAAGTCAGACAGCACTTGATTTATGGTCTTGGTTTAAAGCAGAACAAATGTCAGAATAAGGTTATGGTGATGTTTCATGATACAGTACAAGTCGAACTATTCTCCAAAGATTTGCTACTATATTAAGTCCTTGTAGGTTAAAAAACCAGTGTGAGGACTTCAGTTGAAAGAGAGGATATTTAGGATCATGGAGTGAAGGTAAAAGAGTCAGAAACTTAATGGCATAGAAAAAGGAATGGAGCACAAGTAGGAAATCTAAAAATGGTAGGTCAAGCATTGCTGTTCCACAACCAGCTTAACCAACACTGGCTGCTGGCCCCCTGTTTTGCCTGTTCGTTGCCTTCCCATATTTTTTGGTTAGCTGTGTTGCTGATTTATTTATTTTCCCCCTGCCAATTCAATGCGGAAGTGACTCCCTGCAAAATCTGAAGAAAGACACAGGCAGCATTGTAGAGAGACAGGACCTAGTACCATATTTTTAGATGCTGGATATTACATGGGGGATGCTGGGGGAGGTCCGACTGTTGCAAATGGGAGGCGGAGCAGAGTGTGCGAAATAGGATAAATTGAAAGAGCATGTTTTCAAATATATAAAAGGATAAGAGAATTACTGCGTGAGGAGAGCAGGGAAAGGAGTCAGATGTAGTTTAAGCTAACACATAAGTTTACATTTATGGCATATTTAAGAATAAACAGACATACTCACTATGGTATAATATCATCCCAAACCTCCAAACCTGTTCAGAATTCATTGATGATGGCATGAATCTAATAGCTGTCAAAACTATCTATTGTGATTAACAAAAATACTATCAACACATGCATCTCAGAACAGAAGAAACATTCTTGTTTTGATGGTTGTGTTTCTCTTAATGTTTTCTTTGCTGTAAAAATTGTCCCAATGTCATTAAACATGTTTTGTGAAAAAAATAAACCAAACCAAAAGACCACACCAGTCCCTTTGGTCTGTGTTTTTAAAAATCATCTCTGATGTTGCAAACCATGCATTTCAAATCTCTGTGAGATTTATGTCAGCCATTGTTTGTCTAAGTACTCTAGCTTGCGTGCTGATCATATCATTTTCTCTTCCGGGTGTTCACTGCCTTCTTCTTTCTGAACAACAAATACTGAAAGTTCACAGAAAGGCTAACCCTTCCTGGTACTGAGCCTGTGTTATTCCGTGTTGTGTTGTTCCTACGGGAAATAGTAAATATGAAGAATAGTTCACTCAATTTTTATGAATTCGTCAAATCACAAATTTCCTAATTACTGTAAGTGAGAAGTTTGCCATTCCTCGGAGTGTAAGTTTGTTTCTTTGGGGCTTTTTTGAAACTGGGATAAGACATTAATATTTTGGGGTCCACTGGGTTGCAAAAAATAAGTGATTTGCTTGGCTTACAATGGCCTTCAGCTACTCAGAAACTATATTTTGAATTATGTATTTAAGCTGCTAAGAAAACTTCTGCAATGTGGGTTAAAACATGGAAATCATGGTCTTTCATTATTTCTCTACCAGAGATCAAACCAAGTTCTGTAACAGAATTACAGCAGATATAACCCAACTCAAGACAATAATTTTCCCCCTAAATACCTATAGACTAACATAATATGCTCTCTAGCATCTCCATAACTTTGCATTTATTTTAATTATCTGTTTCATCATTCTATAGCTTTTCATTTCTCAGCACTGAGGGATTAGTCAACTTTTGTTATAGTTCAGTAAATGATCAGAGTAGAGCAGAAAATATTTCTGCTCTTTCCTCATTATTGTGACTTAGCATTGTCTCTGTTTGTATAATCCTATGTAATTACTCTAGATTGATATGTGCTGGGGATAGAGAATCTGGATCTACCAGACTGCTTAATTAAGACTCAAGGTGTTAATTTTTGCTTTCTTCCGTGAAGGCAAGATGAATACAGTGAGTGCAACCAATGCACAAAAATCAAGTTCTTCCTGATCTCTGCTCTGATCATTTCCTTCACAGCTCTTCCCCAGGACAGAGCATGCGAGAAGCTGAATTTTTCTGCAATATGCTGTTCTGTTGTTCTTCTTGTCCAAGAGATAAGAAAAGCTGTCTGCCCTTTTCTGCTGCCCTTCCTGGCCCACCGTGGAAGCCTGCACCCACGAGATGCCCTCCCAATTTCTCATCAGCAGGGCAGATTGCCAGGGGTCAGAGGTACCAAATAAAGGCCTCCCGCTGTGTCAGCCACAAATGTGACAGCCTGACTGCAAGGTGAGAGCAATGCATGAGCATCTTGGACTGAAACAGGTCTGGTCTTGTCTACAAGATGTCCAGAGGAATTGTTTTTCTCCACAGTCACATGGTGCAGTGACTGCAAGTAAAAACACAGAGATTTCAATACAAAGACATCTTCCTTCATGTAGCTGTGGCCAGAGCACTGTAAAGCAGGATTTTACCTTGTGCACTGAATTAGAGGCTGAACAGGTTCTTGGTTAATCTGTTGCCTCATCCTATTCTTTCCCACACAGGACATGCTGACAGGACACGTGCTGCTCTCTGAGACAATGCTGTTCCCTCTGTGGCCCACTGCAAAGTCTCTATCAGTAGATGTCAAAAAGCATTTGCCTGCCTAATTCAGTAAGTTTTCTCTGAACAAGGACAGGGTACCTTACAAAACCTAGTTGTAAATGTTTTCTTTTATGTCCGGGGTGTATATCCAACCTCAGTCTTAAACATAGGCAAGTGCTGCCAAAAGGGAATTAGAAACATAAAGCAGCATCTTCCACATCTACCCATAGGAGATGAATGTGTTATTACCCTAGACACTCATCATTTCCAGTTCCTCATTCCTCTGCCAAACTGATTACTCAGATGCTCTAATCTATTTAGCAAAGCTGATGCAGCAGAGCTGATGCAACATACCTTTGCACTCTGGACTTTTCCACAAAATAATCCCAGCTGATTTTCCTGGAAGCATGTTAGGGCTACTGCACTACAGGCCCACTGGTGGGGAGGGGAAGCAGCAGCACATGACCAGGAAGGTGGTGATGGTAGGGTGACAGCAATGCTGGTCTTTAAGGAGAGCAATGGATGGCAGTTTGGACAACAGCCACAGCTGGCTTCATTTAAGTGCTTAATGGCAGAGGAGATGGAAATATGCAAGGATCTGAAGTGAGTTGGGCAGATGAATGACTAAATCCTTAAGGATCAGGCAATGCTGATTTCTTTACAATAACTTTTAATCTCAGGAAAGATACTAGCCACTCAACCTTATGAGTGGTGAGATAAATAAACATATAATTATTGTTAGTAATGATAATAATGATAATGATGAAGATTATGTAGTTGGTCACAAGTGTTTTGTGAGGGACTGCTCATTGCAAGTGCTAGAGAGGTGGTGGAAACACAGGTAGTGTGGGTTACCAAAGCACTCTGCTCTCCCGTGGCCCATGACACATGCTTTTGCCAGTAAAATCCCAGGTGAGCAACTCACTCATCAACCAGCCCTAGGAGAGAAACTGATCAATTGCTCGTGACTTAAGAGGAGTAAGAAGAACCACTGAGGCTCAACAGAGTTGTGAGTGGATATTTTTGTTTGTTTGACTAATTCACACTTCCTGAACTGTCCCTCACTATGCCAACTACACATTGGTAGGAAAATTACTGACTTTCCCTTCCTTCATAAACCTATACTGAAAGCAGAAGATTGGCAGACACTTGCACAGTGCAGATTCTCTGTTGTCAGTCATTAGCATTGCTGCCAAAAGCCTGTCAGTGCCCTCAACCACTGTTTGCTCAGACCTCTGAGCCAGTATAGACTCACCCACTGCAGCAATTCACACTGTATAACAATGATTAGTATAACACAACTGCATTATCATATGTGTTATGCAATTGTATGTGATGCAAAGCAGTGGGGAAATGCCCTGGAATTCCAAAAAAGACCAACATACAGAGACTTTTGTTCTTTGAGCAACTTCTTATTCATAACATAATTTAGGCTGTTCATACTCTCTCTTTGGTGGAGCAGATTTTCTACTGACTTCCTTAACAAGATTGGCAAAAATTTTTCTAGACTCATGAGATATATGAGGACAAATATATTGGAGGGAACATCAAAACTTCATTCCAGTGCATAGACCTTCTATTTGTGTTTCATTTGCTTGCATGGCACATCCCCATTACTCTGCAATGATGACAAACTTTTGCAGCATTCAAAGTTACAGTTTTCATCCCTCCAAGACTGGTAACAGTGCTGCAGTTTCCTGTCATGATGTTGCAGTTGTTAGCCTGTGTGCAACCTTATTTGCTTATGAAATCCTCGTGTCAAGACCAACATAGGAAGGAATAGTTCTCTCCTCCAGGAGATGAGAGTTGGATGCTGGATGAGAATTCACAGTGTTGGATGAGAATCCACTAGAAGGGCATCCCCTTGTCCAACAGCAGTGGCACATACCTTTGAGTGGTAGGTATCACCAGGAGAAGTAACAGCTACCAAAGTGGTGAAATGGCTGGAGATTTAAAATTTTGCCAGTACATTATCGAAGGTCTTTGCCTGGCGGTGACAGAAACAGAACTGCTCTGCACAGGGCACTTCCTCAGGCAGAGCAAGGAATAGATGATTGGGGAAATCCTGTACTGCTTTGAGCTTTCCAAGTCCAAGCTCCCAAGTACCCTTCTAGGATGGCCTGGGACACCATGTTATAATAATTTAGTGGTTCAAATAGCACAGTTGTTACACACTCACTCAACTATGCTTGGGGTCATTGTAATAACTTTTTAGTTGATGGAAAAACTGTCAGAGAAAAAAAAAATCACCTTTTATGATTTAGGCATTAACTTCTCTGTTTTTCCAACGGCATTTGAGTACATCTGTTTTTGCAGTACACTCTTGCACATTGTAAAAGAAAGAATGGATTGATTCAGACCAGAATAAATATTCAAACTCCACAAATCAAACTAGCTTAAACATCTCTTACTCTGAGAGCTGGAAAAAAACAAAAAAACCCAACAAAAAATGTAGGTTTCAGAAAGGTAGAAAAGAAAACCCAAAACCTTGAAAAGAACACTATATAATACAATGTACAGTTGTTATTGTATATCTCCAAAACAAAATAAATGACATTTTTTCAAAAATGCAGAACTATAAATAGAATTTCTAGTACTTAAGGGCTTATTATAAGCATTAAAACAGACACAGGATATAACAGCTCTGCTTCTTACAGCAGACCAGAACTAATTCATCAAAGAGAGATGAATTGGAAAACTGGTAAGCAGAGAAAGTAAGAGATGCAGGAGATGATTATTTCTGTTTGGTGTTGGTGCCTGGAGACTAATTTCACTATTTAAAAAGAAGAAAGATTCCAACAAAGTATACCAGCATATAACCTTGCTTTTGCAGGAGAGTAAAAAATATTGCACATAGCATGAAGTCCATCTTATCCCAAGGCATACTTGCTGTGACAGATGTGCTTCCAACTTTACCACTAAAAGTTGTCACAGCTTTAAAAGAAGGTCTGATTTCCTCTAGTTGCAAGTAGTAGTACAGGTTTGATTGCATTAGGTAACTCTAACTGCTCCTGGAGGGAATACAAACAAACAAAAAAAAGAGGAGTTTTCTCTGATGCTCACAGTTTGAATAAAACCAGAGCTGTGCAGAAGCCTAACTTACTGCTGCTGAGACATTTGGTCAATCTCACTTGTCTGTGCCCATGGCTCCTTGGGGAAGCACAGAGGTAGGTGTACAGGGCAGCTGTACAGAGAAATTGCCCCAGAATATTCTTGCAGCTTCCAGTGTTGGAATACAATTACACAGAAAACAACAGAGGGAAAAAAGGTAGTAATGTCAGCAAAACTCCTAAAACATTATTTCAGGCATTGCTCAACAGGCCTGCATTTGATACTGGGCTGTCTTACCAACATCTCTGGTGGAAAACTATTTTTGGATGGATTACTATTTACCAGATCAGCTTCTGGATCCAGCACACATCTGGTAGAACAGGATGGGAAATAGAAGCAGACGATGGTCTGTAAGCAGAAGAAGGGAGCAACTAAGTACTGGAGCTCTCAATAACCAACTCTAAGCACTCTCATTTCTTTAGTCCTAAACCTAATCCAAATCCTGTACTTTCATTAGTTCGAGTTTTTGTGGTAGGAGTTACTGTGATGGTCAAAGAGTGATTTCAGAACCAGAAATGTAAGAAGGGACTTGG